>NC_062575.1:47996894-48300109 GCF_022837055.1 Prionailurus viverrinus | reverse complement strand
GGGGAAGGAGGTGGAAAGAAGTTGAAATCAGCAGTGTACTGAGAGGAATAGTATTCTGATGGGGGTGCCCTTCATCTTCAGTCTCTTGAACTTTATGTTGGAGCCATGAGCTCTAACACCAGTTAGAGACATAAGAATTGGAAACGAACAGGGGCACCTGGGTGGCTCAGTCGGTTGAGTGTCCGACTCTTGGTTTCAGTTCGGATCATGATCTTACGGTTCGTGAGTTTGAGCCCCATGTCAGGCTCTGTGCTGACTCTTGATTTCAGCTCAGGTCATGATCCCAGGGTCGTGGGATCAAGCCCTGTGTCGGACTCTGCATGGAGCATGGAGCCTGCTTGAGATTCTCTCTCTCTCCCTTTTGCCCCTCTCCACCACTCACACACACACTCTCTCTCTAAAAAAAAAAAAGAATAATTAGAAAAAAACCTCTATTTGATGATAACATGATTATAAAAGAATCAATGGAAAAGCAACTACAAATAGAACTTAGTTAAGTAGCATGACATTAAAATTAATACATAGAAATCAGCGGTCTTCAATAGTATCCAGTTAGAAGAAAGAACAGAAAGGCAAACCCTAGTCATAAGAACAACTAGTAATAATAATAAAATATCTGGGCATTAGCTTAACAAGAAAAGTGTAAAATTTATGAGGAAAACTATAAATACTCCTGAAAGACACAAAAGTAAACATGAACAGATGGAAGGACAATGTTTTTGGACAGAAGTCTCCTGTAATAAAGATATCAATTCTTTCAAAGTTGATTTATACATGTAGTGCAACCTTCCCCCCAAATGCCATCATTTGATCTAGAATTAGAAAAAGGTTGGTTATAAAACTTATTTGAAAGAATAAGCAAATAAGAACATCCAGGAAAACTCTAAGAAGACCATGGTAAGAGAGCACCACCGGCTGTACCAGATATTAAAACATATTATAAAACTCCTGTAATTATAACACTGTGGTGTTAATGAGGGACTATAAGGCAAGCTGAGGGCCAAGCACAAGCCAGCACACACACATCTCCCCCAGGTGGGATATGTGTGACACTCCTCAGGCACTCCTGGCTGCCCAAGGATAAAAGACAGGACAGAAAACAAATGGTTAAACTGATAAGAGTCTCCAGCAGTTCACAAACATCTTAGTAATATTCCAAGAAGAGGACAATATTATCAGTAGCCTAATCTCCAGGAACTCCCTACAGTCTTAATGGTAATGCTTTGCTAGAGGGAAAAATACCTTAGCTTGACAATAGCTAGGCCTCCAGTAAGCTCTGAGTCCTTAGCATATGGAAAATCCCTTTTTTAAGAAACTTCCTCTTGACTTTATCTCCCCCAGCCCCGTAGTATATAACCAGCCACTCTTCACCACCGCAGTGCAGCTCTTCCTTCCTGCTCACAGGTCCTGTCCCCGTGCTTTAATAAAATCACCTTTTTGCACCAAAGATGTCTTCAAAAGTTCTTTCTTGGCCATCAGTTCTGAACACCACCATCACCCCAAAACCTCATCAGTATTGGCTCATGGATAGGCCAAAGGAACAGGATAGAAAATTCAGGAAGAGAACCAAATGTATATAGAAATTTAGCATATGGTGAAGGTTGCGTCTCAAACCACTGGAGAAAAGAAGGATGTTTTATTTATTTTTTTTTTAATTTTTTTTCAACGTTTATTTATTTTTGGGACAGAGAGAGACAGAGCATGAACGGGGGAGGGGCAGAGAGAGAGGGAGACACAGAATCGGAAACAGGCTCCAGGCTCTGAGCCATCAGCCCAGAGCCCGACGCGGGGCTCGAACTCGCGGACCGCGAGATCGTGACCTGAGCCGAAGTCGGACGCTTAACCGACTGAGCCACCCAGGCGCCCCAAGAAGGATGTTTTAAATAAGTGGTACCAGAGTAAGTGGGTAACTATACGGAAAATGTTCAGATTAGATCTGTTCCTCACAACATGCACAGGGATAAATTTGAAAAGGGCCAAGAGATCTAAATTGTTAAAAGTGAGGGGCACCCGGGTGGCCCAGTCAGTCAAGTGTCTGACTTTGGCTCAGGTTATGATCTCCTGGTTCAGTAGTTCAAGCCCTGCATCAGGCTCTGTGCTGACAGCTCAGAACCCGGAACCTGCTTTGGATTCTGTGTCTCCCTCTCTCTCTGACCTTCCCCCATTCAGGCTCTGTCTGTCTCTCAAAAATAAATAAAACGTTAAAAAAAAATTTAAGTGACACTATCCTAGAACTAAAACAAAACCTGATGAATTCCTTTATAACCTTAAAGTGGGCAAAATTGTGCAAAGTGTAGAAACAGCGAAAGAAAAGATGGATACATTTTGACGTGGGGAACAAAAGCAAAAGAAATATACATAAAATTAAATTTCCTTACAACTTGCAGCCCATTGACAAAAGACCGGAGGAGTATGGCAATGCTCAAGGAGTTCACAACTAACTGCCTTAATGCTGCTAGAGGCAAAAAGCAACCTTACCTTGACATCAGCCAGGCCTCCAGGATCCTGTAGGTTTCTTTAATATATGAAAATACTCTTAAGGGGTGCCTGGGTGGCTCAGTCAGTTAAGCATCCGCTTCAGCTCAGGTCATGATCTCACAGTTAATGAGTTCAAGCCCTGCATCCGGCTCTGTGCTGACAGCTCAGAGCGTGGAACCTGCTTTGGATTCTGTGTCTCCCTCTCTCTCTGCTCCTCTCCCACTCATGCTCTCTCTCTCTCTCTCTCTCTTTTTTTCTCTTAAAAATAAATAAAGATTTAAAAATTAGAAAGAAAATCCTCTTGGAAACTTCCTTTATCCATTCCCACCCCCAACTTAGAAGTATATAATCCATCGTTCCTCACAACCTCAGTGCAGCTCTTTCTGCCCACGGGTCCTGTCCCTGTGCTTTAATAAAACCACCTTTTTGCACCAAAAACATCTCAAGAATTCTTTCTTGGCCGTCGGCTTTGAACCCCAAAACAGCAAACCACATCATTTTGGTGCCTGAACATGCGGCCTGAGTCTTCTCATCTGGACTCTGAGCCTCGGTGCAAACTTGGCAAGTAATTCCTCTTCTCTTTCTTTACTTTCATTTCAGAGGCTTTTTGAGGAGTATGGTCTTATTGGAACACTTTCTTGTCGGTTGCTCAGGCTGCACTCCTCTAGCCTGCAGCTGCTCTATGAGGAGGAGAAAGCCTGCCTTTTGGCTGGAAGTTAGCACCCTGAGAAGAATGTTAAATAAGACCCAGAAACTTGATGCCCTCTCTTTCTTCCTGTCCTTATACAAAGTTGTCTTTCTTGGGCACAGGACAGCCACTTAGGTCACCAGGACAGCTGCCAATCTTAAGACTCCCATGTGACGTTTCCTCCTTATTGGTCTAATGTGATCTGCTCCACATCTCTGGTCTAGCTGCTTCTGGCCCCAAGGCAACTGAAACCAGTATCTGATTGAAATAAAATCTAACCAGGGACCATTTTTTTCCTAGGGAAGTAGGTTGTAAAAACTACATGTGCTGGAATGTCGTTTAGATCATGATGGATTTCCATCTTTACTGTTTTCCATCAATGTCCCCTATTAACTACTTAAATTACAACATTGAGTAATTTCCCCTTGTAAAAGTTTCCTAGTGTTTTCCATGGGTTAAAAATGGCGTGTTCTTCACAGCCTTCATGGCACCGGCATGAAGTCCACTGGCATCACCAGCACCTATTTGTAGCCCAGGATGATGGGGAAGCAGTGGGGTTGGGGGGGTGGATGCTGGCAGGGCAGTGATTACAGTGATTTCACTCAAGGGCCATCTCTTGGTGGCTTTGACACTAGGAGAACCTCTGACATATCCTGTGTGGGATGCCACCTGGGAGTCGTTGGCAGGGGGCGGGGAGGGTGATTTTCTTGGTAATGGACCCTCTCTACTTTTCTAGGAGCATGGGATCTTCTTCAGTTCCCAAGGACTCTGAATTGGGATGCCTTTTAACCCACTGGAAACAATTCAGGCTGCAAAATGTCAGGGGAAAAAAAAAGAGTGGTCTTCTGTAACATTGCATGATGTCAGTACTCCTTAGGAGACAAGGGAAAATGGCCCATTAATGGGACATTAAGATTCAGTAGGATCTATCAGATCTCTTCTGCAGGAAATGGGGCAAATGGACTGAGGTACCCTGTTTCCAGGTCTCCGTGGCACTAAATCAGGATCTTGACCTAAGGACCTCTTACAGACTGTGTTTGGCCACTAACCAGGCTAATAACCCCCCTCCCAACATTTTGGTTGATGATTATATAAATAGGGCTCCTCCTAATTAACCCAGGTTATTGGAGTAAACACAGGCTATAGAACTTATCAGACCCAGATTAATGGCTATGATACTTGTAATCAATTGTCTCTGGTTAGTCAACCTCAGGATGGAGCAGCTGTCAAAACTCCTTTTGTTTCAGGGAAATTCCCGGTCTTCTCTGGCTCTACATGGACTGCCCATTTCTACTTATCGGTGAGAAAAAAACAAGCGTCTGCTCATCTGTCCAAACTGATGAGCTTCAGAGCCAGGAGCCTCTCTCTCTGTCTTCGGGGCTTTTGCCCACCTCCAGCTGTCTGGCAGCAGCTCACCTCTTCTGCCTCCTCCTTTCCTTCCTGTTTCTGCACCACCTTGGGTGCGGCCTGCATAACTGGCTCCTGGCACCACTGTCTCCTCCTTCCACCCTCTCTGTCAAGGAGCAAAGAGCACCCCTCCGGACTTACACCACCCACTTCAGATTTCCCCACTAGTGACCCAGCTAAAAATTTGACAATGGGGAACAAATTGGTTGTGTTTTAAGTGGACCCAGATGGAGCATATTTGGTTTTTTAATTTAATTTAATTTATTTATTTTGAGAGAGAGAGAGAGAGAGAGAGAGAGAGCGAGCAAGGGAGGGACAGACAGAGAGTGACAGAGAGAGAATCCCAAACAGACTCTGCACTGCCAGCATGGAGCCTGACATAGGGCTCAAACCCACGAGCCATGAGTTCATCCTGAGCCAAAATCAGGAGTTGGACCCTCAACCAACTGAGCCACCCAAGTGCTCCCATATTCAGTATTTAAACTAATTTAAGTTTCTTAGTTTAATTAAGATAGACATGTCTTTAGAGTTATCAGCATTAGGGGCACCTGGGTGGCTCAGTCAGTTAAGCGGCTGACTTCGGCTCAGGTCATGATCTCGCGGTCTGTGAGTTCGAGCCCCGCGTCAGGCTCTGTGCTGACAGCTCAGAGCCTGGAGCCTGTTTCAGATTCTGTGTCTCCCTCTCTCTGACCCTCCCCATTCATGCTCTCTCTCTGACTCAAAAATAAATAAACGTTAAAAAAAATTTAGAGTTATCAGCATTAATATAAAACTTTTATATACTACCAAGGATGACTAAAGGTCAAATAAGCCCGTGTTAGCAAAAAGAAGATTTCAACTGGTGGTTACTTTTGTCTGCCTCAAAGTTTTCATGGGTAATTGTTAAGATAGCTTTCAAAGTCTCTGGTAACCCGAAACTTTAAAATTTTGCTTAGAGATGGCAAATTGGATTGAATTCATTGGGCATCTAAGTATTTTCTAAATAAGGTAAGATACTGAAGCATTGATTACTGAATGTGAGGTTTATCTGCTTTTGGTTTCCTATTGCAGATAAGCTGAGGATTACTTGGGTCTTTTGGTAAATATGCTTTGCACTTTATTAAAAGAATTGAACTATGGAAAAACGTGTTTTTAAAATTGTGAAATGTATTTGGGGCACCTGGGTGGCTCAGTTGGTTAAGCATGCGACTTTGGCCTCAGGTTGTAATTTCACAGTTTGTGGGTTCAAGTCCTGCATCAGGCTCTGTGGTGACAGCTCAGAGCTCGGAGCCTGCTTCAGATTCTGTGTCTGTCTGTCTGTCTGTCTCTCTCTCTCTCTCTCTCTCTCTGCCCCTGCCCCCCCTCTCTCAAAAATAAACATTAATAAAATAAAATAAAATTGTGAAATGTATTTATAAATTTCAGATCTAAAGAAGTCTGATATAACAGTTCACAACTGGTTACTACTTAGTTTTCACTGGAGACTATGGTTTTTAGGAGTTAAAACTTGGCTAAATGTAATTAAGACTGGTGGGAATAAGGGTAGCAACTCTCTATGTAGGAAAGCAGGAGATACACAAGAAAGATCTAAGGAAGGGGAATACACTGTGTTGAGGAAAAGGAAAGTAATTTTGTCCTAAAACGAGACTGGTTGTTTGGAGAGAAAAGGCCTAAGTCAAAATCTGAATGAAAAAGTTGTGGAAGGTTTATGAAGAGAAAGCTTCCAAAAAGAATTTTATGTGCAGTCAGGACTAAGATTGAAATGAATGGATTTTAAAAGTACACTGGTAGGGGCACCTGGGTGGCTCAGTCAGTTGAGTGTCCATCTGACTCTTGATTTCGACTCAGGTCATGATCTCATGGTTCATGGGATTGAGTCGGGCTTCCTGCTGAGTGTGCAGCCTGCTTAAGATTCTCTCTCTCTCTCTCTCTCTCTCTCTCTCTCTCTCTCTCCTCTCTCTCAAAATTAAATAAATAAACATTCCTTTAAAAAGAAGCGGTGACTTCCAGTTCCAGACAAGATGGCAGAGACTTATTTCTCCATACCCCTCTCCAAGTACAAGACAACTATGGCATCGTCTGATGTGCTGTTCAATGTAGATGGCAGAAGTACTTAACACAATTATATTTTTTTAAGTGAAGGAGGTAAATGGATAGACATAGAAGTAAAGCTTCAGTACTTCAGTCCAAGTGGTAAAATATTGATGCTAGACTTATGTGATACATTATATATTCATATTGTAATTCCTAGATCAAATGGTAAGAAAACTGTCCAAAGGAATGCACTCATAAAGAATATAAATCAAAATGGAATTCTAAAAAAAATGCTCATGTAATCTACGGAATGTAAAAGCAAAAAGCCAGAGGGATGAGAAACAGAGGGAACAAATGGAAAATGAATAATAAGATGTGAAACTTAAGCCCAAGCCTCAATAGTTACTTTAGATGTAGGTTATCCAAATTGCGCAAAATCAAAAACAGAGATTGGTAGAGTGAATTTAAAAACCATGATTCAACTGTAATCTGTCCCCAAAAAACTCACTTGAAATATAACAATATTGGCAGGTTACAGGTAAAAAGGGTGGGAAAAGATGTGCTGTGCAAACAAGAACTCTAAAAAGCCAAAAGTTACTACATTAAAATCAAATTAAGTAGACTTCAGAGCAAAAAAAATTGCTAAGAACAAGGAGGGGAATTACAGGGAAGGATCGTTCCACCAAAGAGACATATCTTGCAATTATAATAATAATTAATGTAATAAAATAACGTAATAATAAATCTGAATTTAGCTGCAGAGAGTAAATTCTCTCTAGCTGTGCCCTTTCTGTAAAGCCCAGGCAACCAGAGGGTTTCAAGGGTCTCTAGAGGTCTTAATCGTGCAAACCTGCCCCCTGCAAATCCTGGAACAGGGAGAGGCCAGAAGGCTCAGATTCAAACACCCATTTGGGCTCTGAATGAGGATTGGGGGTGTGGGAGGGATGGATGTGTTTCTCTGACCATAAGGAAGGGTCCCCACAAGTTATCTCCAGGGGTTTTCCAAGAATAGATAAGGGGGTTCTGAGAATAGACGTGATACAGAGTAAACCACAGTTTGTGTTGTACCACACACCCACACACCCACCCACACACACACGCGCACACACACACACACCCCTTGGGTCCTGAAAGAAGTGAGAAGAAGGTCCCAGTAGGTGTCAAATCCAAAATATTAAATCGTGAGGTTCCCCACTACCACCCCATTTCTAAGGGACTCTGACTATGAAGGGCAGAGCCTCCTCTCTGGGGTCAAACTAGGGGAGACCTCAAGGCTTAGAGGAGATTGGGAGGCATGGTCACTGATGAAATTTGAAGTGGGGTTTGCGAGCCAACGGCAAAAAAAGACTTCTTGAAGACATCTTTGGTGCAAAAAGGTGATTTCATTATAGCACGGGGACAGGACCCGTGGGCAGAAAGAGCTGCACTGGGGTTGTGAGGAGTGACTAATTATATACTTTCAAGTTTGTGGAGGGAGAGGAGGTATAGATAACATGGGTCTCCAAGGAATTTCTGGATGCTGAAAGCAGGGTCTCACAGGACCCTAAAGATTTAGCTATTGTCAAAATAAGGTTGCTTTTAGTTTTCAGGGAAGTGTAAAAACGGAGACATTAAGGCAACCATAAACGTCTGGGGGGCCGTTATACGCTGGGGGTCTCTGACACCTATCAATGGGCTGCAGGCTGAATTTTTCTTGTCTTTGTTTCCCTCATCAGTCGCCCCCAAGGCTCACCCTAATTCTCTGCTCCCTCGCCCACCCCCAGACCCCACAGGGACCCAGGCACTGCTCCCCTCAAAGCTCCTACTCCCATGAGCCCCCTGCCCCCCGCCTGTTTCTTGACATCCCTGGCTCTCATCCAGTCCCCTGTTTACTCACTTCATTTTCCTGGTTGACTTTGGGTGCCGTTCAACTCCAAGCCTTTATCTCTCCCTCTGGGAACCTGCCCTTCGTGGGGAATCCCAGAGCCCTCACCCACCCTGGCCACCCAAGGCCCAGGCTTTGGTGATAAGAGAGGAGGAGTCCTGGGGGCAGCAGCTGCTGGGGTGTTGTCCGAGAGGGCTCCCAGGCCTTGCAGCTGCTGTTTCCAGGGGAGACTCCCCAGCAAACAATGAGTCTTGATGTTGGGAGGAGGGGAGCAAGACCTGGGCATGGCCAGCTCCTCCGGAGGAACAGACCCCATCTCAGAAAGCCCACACCACCTCTCAGCAGCCCCTTCTTCTGCTCCCCATGTGCAACGTAGGCCCCCATTTCCCATCCCAGGTAGATCCTGGGGTGATGGGGAGCATAGAGTTCCCCAAAGCCTGTTCAGCCAGTCCCTTCTCAGGGCAAAACGACCTCCCAGAAAACAAATAATTCTCCAGGAAGTAGAACCCAGTGTCTGCGTGGAACCAGGAAACAGAGACCTCCATCCTTCTTCACACACAGCTCCCAGCTCCCCAGTTCCCACCCCACTCTTCCCAGGGGGAACCCCACCAGAAGAACCTGCCTCCCACCCTACAGTCCTCGAGAGTGTACAGAGTGCTGTCTGGGAGATAAGCCCAGTGAGGCTAGTTTTGACGTTCCCATTTTGCAGACAATGTACCTAGGAGGCCCTGCTAACCTGGGGGTGGAGGTACCCACCAGCCTGGGTCAGGTGCCCAAATTCCTGCCCACCCCAGACACCTGTCCCCATCCCCTGAAGCACTGCCTGGATGCAGGATGTGGATGGCTGGGGCCCAGGAATCAGCTTGCGGGACTAGGGAGCAGCCAGAACCCGGATGTAGGTCCTTTGCTCTTGTTCCTGGCAGGAGGGAAAGGAAGAAATCCAACCATCGGCCCAGCAAACAAGATCAAATACCACCTTCCGCCCCTACTCCCCACCCCCCTTCCCCGGAGACCCAGGCCTTCAGCACCCTGCTCCCCAGCTGTTTCCCTCAGGGACACCACCCTTCCAGTTCTGAAGTTTCCAGCCGGTTCCCAGAACACAGCCACCAGCTGTTCTCACACCCCTCTCAGGACCCAGGTGTCCGAGCTGGCCCTCCACCCTTTCCAGGCCTTCAGGGTCCCCATTCCACCTGGCTCTGGGATCACCAGCCTCCTCCAGGAAGTTGACACCATCTTCCTGGCAGATGGCCCAGGGTGTGGCCCGAGGAGGCAAGAAACTCTGCTATATAGCCCAGCCCAGGGGCTAGGCCCACAGCTCCAGGGACCTGCAGGTGAGATAGGCTGGGGTCCCCTTTAGAAGTGGGACATCAGGTCCCCTACTCTGGCCCCTGGCTCCAGGCTTCCTCACCCCAACCTCAGACCACTGGACACCCAACTCCCCATCCTTGCCCTGTTCTGCCCTCTCCCCACCCCCAACCAGATCCACTGAACATCTGAGTCCCCTATATATACACACACTGGCCCTTGGATCCAACCTGCCTCAGCCTTCCTGGTGCCCAGGTAGCCCCTGTCCTGAAACTGGGCCCTTCTGTCCTCTCCAGAACAGTGTCCAGCCATTGGGGCCAGACTAGCCTCCTATGACCCCCTCTCTTTCCTCACTGCAGACATGGGGTCCCTGCTGAGCTGGTGGACGCTCTGGACCGGAGCAACCCTCCTGTGGGGTAAGTCGGGCAGAGATCCCATCGATGTCCTTGTTCTGGTCTGGGGCACGCTGCCTGCCGGGGTCAGCACCCTCCATCCGTACGCCCTCCATGAGCCTATCTCCCAATGCCACCCCAGGCTAGCTAAGATGGAGAGAGGTCCCGTGGGTTCTACAGAGAAATGTGGAATTTGCCCATTGTCTCTCTGTCCCAGAAGGAAGCAAAAAAAAAACACGGTCCCCAAATTTAAGTATGTGAGAACTACCACTTTCTCTGTTTTCTGTAACTCAACCAACGTTTTGACTCTGAGCCTCATTCTGCGGAGGTGATGGTAATTTTTACTAAAGTCATTCTTGGAGGGCTTAGTGCCCGATTCCCCAGGGTTATGCCCAGGACCTAGAGTCTCAGGTAAAGCCAGGGTACTGGGGAAAAGATGGGAATCAGTCAGCATCTGCCTGAGTTACTTTTGAAGCCTTCATTATCCCTGATTCTCTGGCCCCGTGAGACATCGGGACATCCTTCCAGCTCTCCTTATTCAACAGACAGTCCTTCCATAACCCCTATCCTCTCTCCAAGACTCTGTAGATCTCCTCCCCCTCTTTCTCCCTGCTCTCCCTTCTCTTCCCAGCCCTGGAGAATCTCTTCCTAGTTAGGGGTGTTGGAAAGCACCCACTCCTCTCTATTTCTAGGAGACACATTGTCCTCACTTCCATAATCTTCTTCCCTTTATCCCCTTTACTCACCCCCAAGTTTTATTAAGACAGAAATCAAACAGGCACCTGAATCCAGGCAGTTTGAGCCCCACAGTACTTAAACCAATTTGAAAATTTTTCATGGAAATTCAAAGAGCCAGCTTCTCTTGAAAAAATGGTAAGATCTGGCATAAAAAGAAAAGAAAAGAAAAGCCCATAAACCATCATAATAACAGGCTGAAACCAGTAGCAACGCCGCGCTTTCCTTGGTATATGAATGCTTTGGTTTGCACACTCACCAGCCAGATTGTTTCCCACATTCACATTGTTCGCCTGGCCTCATCAGCCTTGGAGTTTGAGATCCCCTTTGAAAGTGTTCAGGCTTTTAGGAAACCAAAGCCAGAAAGGCCGGTAGGTGAATAAGGAGAAAGGAAAGAGAGAAGGCGGGGGGGGGGGGGGGGGGGGCGGGTGGCGGCGGTGTGGAATGCTCCAGTCACTATTTCAATATGGTATCTAGGCACAGTGCAAACGGTTACTTGTCCGCTGGGGAGGATTGGATAAGCAGACCCATAACTCATTCTCTCCCCCTCAGGGTTGACCCAGGGGGCGTCAGTGGACCCCCAGGACCCCAGGGAGGTGGAATTCCTCGCAGCCTTCCTACAGAACTACGTGCCCGGGTACAGCCGCGCCTATCTCCAACTCCTCCTCTCCAGTCTGTCGGACAGCCCTGCCTCAGTCTCCGTTCTCAGTCAGGCAGACGGCACCTCCCAGAAGGTCACGGTGAAGCCCGGCCGGTCGGTCACGGTCAACATCAGCGCCAAAGCCGAGATGGTCGGCAGTAACACTTTCCAAAGCGCGGTGGTGATCCGCTCGGACCGCGCGATCTCCGCACAGGCCGTAAACACTAAGCCCAACACGGCAGAGCTGACGCGGCTGTGGCCCGTCCGCGCTCTGGGCACCGAGTATTTTGTGGTCACGCCTCCCGGCGTCTCCTCCAAGCATGTTAAGGAGTTCGCTGTGGTGGCTGGGGCAGCGGGAGCCTCGGTCAGCGTTCAGCTGGAGGGGGCAGTGACATTCCAGAGCAAGTTCTACGCAGCGGGCAGTGTCCTGAGCCTGACTCTGAAGCCCTACCAGGTGGCCCAGGTGCAGGGCACAGCTGAATTGTCGGGCTCAAAGATCACGGCCAGGAGCCCCGTGGCTGTGTTCTCTGGCCACAGCTGTGCCCAGAGACACACCAACTGCAACCACGTGGTGGAGCAGCTGCTGCCCACGTCCGCCTGGGGCACCCGCTACGTGGTGCCCACCCTGTCCTCCCAGAGCCGCTACGATCTGGTCTACGTCGTGGCCAGCCAGACCACGAGGCTGACCTACCAGCAGGGGGGCACCACCGGCTCCCGCGGGCTCCGGGCAGGTGACGTGGCCGAGTTTGAGGTCCGGCCATCCCTGCCCCTCTACCTGTCCGCAGATGTGGGCATCCAGGTCCTGCAGTTTGGCACAGGTGCCGTGAGGGATGGAGTCACCTATGACCCCCACCTGGCTTTGATCCCAGACATGGCGGCCTACTGCCCTGCCTACGTGGTGAAGAGCATGCCAGGCACTAAGGGCGTGGCAGTGGTGGTGGCCCGGACGAAGGCTGTTAACGAGCTGACCATGGAGGGGCGCGGGCTGGGGGCCGATCTCTCGTGGACAGCTGTGCCAGGCAGTGAGTTCTCGTTCGCCGAAGTGGACCTCGGCACGACTGACAGGACCCACGTAATTGAGGCCACTACCGACTTTGGGCTGCTCACCTTCGGGCTGGCCCACGCCATCAGCTACGGGACAGCAGGTGTCTGCGGTCGAAGTGAGTGATGGGAAATGAGCCTGGGGCCCCTTTGCGGGCTCTCTCACCTCCTCCCTTTTCCCACCCACCTGCTCCCCTGTGGATTCCTGGCTCCGCTGGGCTGTCCCCACCTCACCTCCATCCTCTGCCATCCTTCCCTTCCCTAAGGCTTCCCAGCTCCTCCCTCTCCTACCAGGAACTGCTAAATATTTAGCGACCAGTAAGATCCAAGGTCCCAACCAGTCAGAAGAGATGCTGGTGCCGGCCAGACCACTGCAGCAGGGTCTTAGAAGCCACCATGGTGTCTGGGGGCTTAGAGATAGGGTCCTAGGGAAGAGCCAAGGTGCCTGGAGGGAGGGATCTGTGTGTGGGGGGAGGTGGGGGGAGAGATAGAGAGCAAGAAAGGGAGGGGCAGAGAGAGAGGGAGACAGAGAATCCCAAGCAGGGTCCGCACTGTCAGCACAGAGCCCGATGCCGGGCTCAAATTCACGAACCCTGAGATCATGACCTGAGGCTGAAATCAGAAGCCCGGTACTTAACCGTCTGAGCCACCCAGGCACCCCAGAAATATTTTGATATTTTAGCAACTATACCAATTGCTAACTACCCCTCCCCCACTTCCTATAGGAATGTTTATACCCCAGCTCAAGAGGTCTGGAAGTATAATAATAACAATGGCTACCGTGTTGGGGGGAGTTACCTCTCAATATACCAGAGACCATTCTAGGTGCCTTGCATGTATTAACATAGTTAATCTTTAGGACCCGGCCCTACGTGTAACCTTAGGCTCAGCGCATGGAGGAACGGCCCCCAGACAGTACAGTGTGGTGTCGGAGGTCACACATGCTAAACTCAGACTTCCCAGGTTCAAATCCCACCTCTGCTTGTGTGACCTTGGGCGTGTGACCTCACCTCTGTGGGCCTCAGTTTCCACGTCTGTAAAACAGGGGTAATAACTGTCACAGGACTGTAGTGAGGGGGTTATAAGTCAACATTTGTAAAGTTCTTAGGGGGTATCTAGTAAGTTATTATGAGCGGACAGAAAGCAAGAAATTTTGAAGACAGGGAGGAAGGGAAGAGCTATTTCTTCCTGTGTGGACCCCCTGCCTCAAGCTAGGACCCTGGACATTAGGATTCCCTGCACTGGCAAAAATGCCCCCTCAGACCCTGGACATGGAAGTCCCTCAACTTTAAAGAGTCACTTTGGGCTTGAATAGTAGAAATGGGGAGGGGGTGGGTGATTAATCATAACAAGGAACACTCAGTTAACGCCGGGGCCAACCCCTACTTTTGTTGTAGCTTATTTGAGCCTGGCAACACCCTCCTCCCCAAACATCCCCGTGAAGAACGTACTGTTATCACTCCCTTGTTACAAATGAGGAGCCTGAGGCACAGAGAGTTTAAAATTACTCAACCAGTGCCCGCCCATATCATTGGTGGAACCAGGATTCTAACATGGGCAGCCAGATCTCTAGTCATTTCTGTTGTGATGAACAGTCTGTCTTCCTTTAAAAAAAAAAAAAAACAAAAAAAAAACAACTCTTTAGGGGGCACCTGGACGGCTCAATCGGTTAAGCGTCCGACTTCCGCTCAGGTCATGATCTCATAGTTTGTGAGTTCGAGCCCTGTGTCAGGCTCTGTGCCGACAGCCCAGAGCCTGGAGCCTGCTTTGGATTGTCTCCTGTTCTCTCTGCCCCTCCCCCGCTCACACTCTGTCTCCGTCTCTTTCTCTCAAAAATAAACATTAAAAACAATTTTTTAATTAAAAAAATAAAGATGGCTTAGCCTTCTAACCTGAGTGGGGATGCACGGGAGGGGGAAATGGGGACAGAAAACCCACCAATTAACCTTTCCATGATGATCCTTCTCCACTACCTTCCAGTTCCTCTGGGCTGAGCTGTGTCAAACCAGGGGATCAGAATACATGGGGTTGGGTCATCCCTGGGCGCCTCTCTCCCTGTAAGATTCCAGACCTCAGTTTCCCCACTTCTAAAATGGGTAGTCGTGGGCCCACTGCCCAAACTCCCCGCAGCAGGAGAGCTCCACGGTTCCCACCTGCTAGGATACTCCTGACTCTTTCTCTGCCGCCCCCCGCCCCCAGCCGTGCTGCCCCAGGAGCCCTCCTGCCAAGATGTGCAGTGCACTCCTCAGCAGCAGTGCCAGGTGGTGGATGGGCAGGCCCAGTGTGTGGCGGTCCCCATGGCCACCTGCCGCGCCCAGGGTGACCCGCACTACACCACCTTCGACGGCCGTCGCTATGACATGATGGGCACGTGCCTGTACACCATGGTGGAGCTGTGCAGCGAGGACCAGAGCCTGCCCGCTTTCAGCGTGGAAGCCAAGAACGAGCACCGAGGCAGCCGCCGCGTCTCTTATGTGGGCCTGGTCACCGTGCGCGCCTACAGCCACTCAGTGTCGGTGGTCCGCGGGGAGGTTGGCTTCGTCCGAGTGAGTACCCAGAAGCTTCAGATTGAATACCTGTGAGCCTCCAGTCAGAAGGAGGAGGCAAAGGCTGGGGCGGAGAGTGTGGAGACGGGGAGGGAGGAAGTTTGAAAATCTGTGACCGAGTGTTAAATCCCCTATGTCCAGCAATTCTACTTGTAGAAAATTAAAGGATACTCATAAATATGGTTTAGAAAAAAAAAAAAATCTATGCCAATGTCGCTTGTAATAGCAACAGGAAAAAAAAAAAGGCTACAAAATGTCCAACAATGGAGAATTTCTTAAGCGACTAACACTAAATTTAGTGAGCACCTATTATATCCTGGATTTGTTTCTTAGTGATTTCCATGTATGAATGCATTGAGTGCTCACAGCGATCTGTGGGGGGTAGGCATTTTTTTTTTTGAGAGAGAGAGAGAGTGAGAGAGAGAGCACTCATGAGCATGAGCAGGGGAGGGGCAGAGAGAGAGAGGGAGAGGGAGAGAAAGAATCCCAAACAGGCTCCATGCCCGGCGCCGAGCCGGACCACAGGGCTCTACCCCACCATCCTGGGATCACGGCCTGAGCCAAAATCAAGAGTCAGACGCTCAACCGACTGGAGCCACCGAGACGCCCCCCACATTATTATTATTATTAACACTTCTAGACAAGGAAACTGAGGTCCAGGGAGATGACAGACTTCCCAAGGGCTCAGATGCAGTCTGGCTTCTGAGTCACTATGCTTAGCCTCTTCACCATTCTGCCTTATACAATATTTTTACACTGTTGTGTTCACTTTTGATACCAAATATGCACGTAATAAAATCCATAAATCTCAAGTCACGGAGTTTTGACAAATGTGCAATGCACACCTCCATTAACAAACAGAATATTTTCATCATTCTGGAACATTCTCTCATTCCCCTTTGCAAACAATTCCAACCCACCCCAGAGGCAACCACAGTTCTGATTTTTCCCCCCACCATGGATTAGTTTTGCCTGTTCAAGAACTTGCGTGTGTGTGTTTAAGAAATTCACATGAATGGAATCACACAGGTAAGAAGACTTTTGTGTAAAACCTCTTTTGCTCTGCACAATATTTGTGAGTTTCTTCCGTGATGCTGCGATTAATTTTTTGTTAATAGGTAAAGCATTCACGTAGCTCAGAACAAACAGGGCTTGTTGCGAAAGGTCTGGCTTTTTTTTTTTTTTTAATTTTTTAATGTTTATTTACTTTTTGAGAGAGAGATAAAGAGAGACAGTGTGAGTGGGGGAGGGGCAGAGAGAAGGAGACAGAATCTGAAGCAGAGCCTGAGGCCGGGCTCAAACTCACGGACTGAGAGATCATGACCTGAGCTGAAGTCAGATGCTTAACTGACTGAACCATCCAGGTGCCCCAGCTCCCTTTCTTTCTTCCTTCCTTCCTTCCTTCCTTCCTTCCTTCCTTCCTTTCTTCTTTCCTTCCTTCCTTCCTTCCTTCCTTCCTTCCTTCCTTCCTTTCTTTTCTTTCTATGTTTATTTATTTATTTTTGAGAGAGAGAGAGAGAGAGAGAGAGAGAGAGAATCCCAAGCAGGCTCCAAGCTGTCAGAGCAGAGCCCTACATGGCGCTCAAACGCATGAACTATGAGATCATGACCTGAGCTGAAATCGAGTCATCAGATGCTTAACCGACTGAGGCACCCAGGTGCCCCTAGGTCTGGCTTTCATTCCCATCTTCATCTGTTTTGCCCCTGCTCCCCACAGGTAGCTAGTTTTACTGATTTCCTGAGGGTTCACCTAGGGTTCCTTTATGACAATGCAAGCAATGTAAACAATACGTTCTTACCTTTCCCCTTTCTTAGCAAAGAGCACTGTACCATCTGCTCTGTCCTGCACTTTGCTGTGCACTGAGTGGTGCCTTTTAGAGCTGTTTCCATATCAGCATAAAGGGAGCCTCTGCGCTCTCTCTCTCTCTCTCCTTTACATCTGCACGGTTCTCCATTGGATGGATGCCTCCTCATTCATTCAACTCAACCCCCCACGGATGGATGCTTTTTTCACGATGGCAAACAGCACAGCACTGAATAGTCTGGTACCTCCCTCGTTTTGCGAGTGTGCCGGTGATTCTGTGAGATGAATAAGTAAGCAGATTCAAGTAGGTGTGCTCCAGATCTAGAGGGATTGAGCACAAGCGCAGAGGGAGTTCAAATTCCTGAATTTACGTGAGGAATTGTGCACATGCTGGGCAGTTTTTCAGAGAGAGAGGGCCTATTCCATTGGTCAGATCCTTACAGAGGTCAGTGATTGACAGAGGTTTAGAGCTCCTGATAGAATCATGATAGGAGCCCCGGCGTGGCTCAGTCGGTGAAGCCTCTGACTCTGGATTTCAGCTCAGGTTATGATCTCTTGATCTTGAGATCAAGCCCCGAGTCAGGCTCCGTGCTGATCATGGAGCCTGCTTGGGATTCTCTCTCTCCTTCTCTCTCTGCCCCTCCTCTGCCCACACTATCTCTCTCTCTCTCCCAAAACAACAAATTAAAAAATAAACATTAGGGGCACCTGGGTGGCTTAGTCAGTTAAGCGTCCAACTTGATCTCGGCTCAGGTCATGATCTTGCAGTTCATAGGATCAAACCCCACATCGGGCTCACAATGTGTTATCACAATGACCATGCAGAGCCTGCTTGCAATCCTCTCTTTCCCTCTCTCTGCCCCTTCCCTACTTGTGCTGTAAATAAATAAATAAATAAATAAATAAACAAACAAACTAAAAAAAAGGGTTTTTTTTAAGAAAAGAATCATGATAGGATGTCCCCAAAACATTGCTAGGAGAGATGAGGGCTTCATCAAATGGGGACTTCAACATGGCCTCATTATTTAAAAGGAAAAAAATTACATAAATTAAAAGGTAGAAAAAAACCCTGGCAGGCAAGTGTGTCCACAGCAATATGAGTGATTTCCCTCTCCCGATTTTTGCTCATGAGCATTTTGTAAGTTTTCTGTAATGAACAAATATTACTTGTATCATTGAAAAATGGAGGTGACTAGGTTCCCTGGGCTGAGAGCTTGTAAGTGTCTCAGTCACGGCTGCGTCCACAGCACTGCCCATGGATGCAGACACACAGGAGGGCTCACGGAGGCCTTGATGACCCACTGACCAAATGAAGATCTAATCTTACCTTTGGACCTTTCTCCTGCAGTCTCCCTCTTCCTCTTATTCCTTTTTTTTTTTTTCATACCCCATCCTCCTGACTAAGACAAGCATATGGGAAGAAGGAATTAAGAAGAAACACGCAGAAAGAGGAAACTGGGCCCAAGGGACCGAGAAACACACTCCTCATCTCCTGGCCAGACTCTCTCTCTGCTTAGGATATTTGCGAAGGAATCCCCTTCCCCTTGTCTCCGTGGCTCTCCCTCACTGATCCTTTACAGCTCAGCTCAGCTCAGCCCAGCTCAGCTCAGCTCAGCTGTCCCTGCCTCCCCTGACCTGCAAGATTGGGTCTGGCTCTTCTTCTAGACTCCCACAGCCTCCTGTGCGTCCACCATCCCAGCCCTGATCACCCTGATCTGTTGCTCTGATCTCGTGACAGTTCTGTCTCCCTCATTGGACTGGGAGCCCCACGAGAGCAGGCTCTGGGTTGTCTCAGTGATCTCCCGGCCAGGACCAGGCATAGAGGGAGTGCCCAGTGAATGGTCATTTAATGCAGCAGTGCCTTCACTTCCCGAGCACTTGCGATCCTACCAGGCACCGTTCTGAGCAGCAGGAGGAAGGAATCCCAGCTGGACTAGGGGAAGCGAGAGAGAGGGTGGAAGGGGCGAGGGCCGGACCACACAGGATCTGACCACCCACTCCTCCCCCCACAGATCGACAACCAGCGCTCGCGCCTGCCCGTATCCCTGGCCGAGGGTCGCCTGCGCGTGTACCAGAGTGGGACACGGGCCGTGGTGGAGCTGGACTTCGGGCTGGTGGTCACCTACGACTGGGACTGCCAGCTGGCCCTGAGCCTGCCAGAGCGCTTCCAAGACCAGGTGTGCGGACTGTGTGGCAACTACAACAGCGACCCCACCGATGACTTCCTCACGCCCGACTCGGAGCAGGCGCCGGACGCCGTGGAGTTCGCCAACAGCTGGAAGCTGGACGACGGGGACTACCTGTGTGACGACGGCTGCCAAAACAACTGTCCCTCGTGCACCCCAGGCCAGGCCCAGCACTACGAGGGCAACCGGCTCTGCGGCATGCTGACCCAGGCCGACGGCCCCTTTGCTGCCTGCCACAGCGCACTGCCGCCCCGGCCCTTCCTGGAGGAGTGTGTGTACGACCTGTGTGTGCTCAACGGGGACCGGTCCAGCCTGTGCCGTAGCCTCAGCGCCTACGCCCAGGCCTGTCTGGAGCACGGCATCTCTGTCGGCGACTGGAGGTCACCAGCCAACTGTCGTGAGTGATGCCCCGGGGCGGACTGGGAGCACGTGGTGGGAAGGCAGGGGTCTCTTTGCATCTGTTCAATGTCTGAGCACTTCGTGTGGTTCAGCCTGAAGCCGGACCATGCCAGGAACACAGGGATGGCTGAGATGGCCAGACGGTGCCCGCGGTGAGCCCGAGGTTGGGGCAGACACATCACTAGCCGGTGACAGTCCCAAGCGGTCCCTGCTGGGCTCGGGGAGGCACAGGCAGAGTGGCCAGGGCCAGCACGGGGGAATTCCAGGGTGGGCACGGGAGACCAGGAAAGCTTCTCAACTCAGCCTGGCAGGGTCAAGGAGGATTTCCCAGAGGAAGGGATGCCTGATCGGAAGCCTGTGGGAGGAACTCAACTAGGCAGATAAAGGGGGAGCAAGAAATGGGTTTGGGAATGAGAGAGGGGCATGTGCAGAAGCCGGCATGAGACGTAGTCCTCAGAGTCCCGAAGCAGAAATGTGAACATCTCTTCGTTTGCATTCCTTTCGAGGCTCCCCGATGCCCTCTGGGTAAAGTCCGGGTGTCCATCCACTTAATGATTCATTCACTCACTCATTTACTCAACGGGCATTCCCTGAGCCCCTCTGTGGCCCCATCCCTCCTCTGGCAATGGGCACAGTGGGGGCCAGCACACACCCATTCCTGCCCTTGGGAGGCTCCCAAGGAATTTTTCTGGAGACAGAAAGTCTAGTGTGCAGGGAAGGGGAGGTGCCCAGACCCAGGCCTAGGGCTTGAGACAGAGACTCCGGAGGAGGAGCAAGTCTGGGGGAGACACTGTGGCCATGTGGGGTTTGTCGTGGTCACTCCTATATGTCCTCACTGCCCAGTAAACGCCCGCCCTCCCGAGCTCCCCAATGCCTGGTGCAGAGGAGGAACCAGTGAGTTCTTTGACCCATGCATTCATTTCTGAATGAGCGGGCATCTCCTGTGGACCAGACCCTGTCTTTTGTGCTCTGGGATTGAGGCAGATCAGATCCCTGCTCTCAGAGTTCATATTCCAGTGGGGGAGACAGACAGTAAGCAGTAAACTATGGAACGTCTTCAAAGAGCAAAAGAAATGGCATTCGTGTAAGAAGAGGAAATGGGAGGCTCATGACGAGGGTGCTCAGGGAAGGCCTTTCTGAACAGGTGACATCATTGCTGAGAGCAGCAAAGGGCAATAGAGTGAGCTGAGTAACAATGATGCTGTGGGGTGTCTCTGCATAGGTTAACTTATTTACCCCTCACCACCCTGTGAGGTCGGTGCTATTATCATCTCATTTTACTGATGGGGAAAAACTGAGGCAGGGAGTGAATGGAGTCATTGGCCCACAATCACACAGCTTAGGAAGGGAAGACTGGGATTTGAACCCAGGCTATCCGGACTCCAGCAGCTTTCTCTTAACCACATGCTGCACTGCCTTTGGAGGAAAGGCCAATACAGGCATCAGAAACAGCCAGCCAGTGCAAAGGCCCTGAGGTGGGAGCATGAAGACCTGTGAGGAAGCCTCTGTGGCTGGGACAGAGTGAGCCAAAGGGAGAGGGAGAGGAGATGAGGAGGGAGGTGATGGGCGCAGGTGATGGGCAGCTTCATGGGCCACCAGGAGGACTCTAGCCTTCCCCCTGAGATGGCACCACAAGGGGGCTCTGACATCAAGAGGGATGTCACAGGCATTCACAGGGTCCCTCTGGCTGTGAGGAGCAGCCTGTGGGGGTAGCATGGGGCCCGGGGGAGACCAGGCAGAAGGTTGCTTGGAAGGGACTGGACCGGGGTGGGGGGTGGTGAGAGAAGGGGGCAGATTCTAGATAGATTTTTGAATATGGAGCTCACAGGACTTCCTGACAGATTGGTTGTCGGGGAATGAAGAGGGAAAGGAGTCAACTGTGTCTCTGAGGTTTGGGGTCCCAGCACCTGGAGGGATGGAAGTGCCATGCGGAGCTCTGGGGAAGGAGCAGAATGTGGGGAGGGAAGTCCCGTAGAGCGCTTCGGGCGGGGCGCCCCGCCAGGAAACGGAGCCGCCAGTGCATCAATGCAACACCCTTGCGCTGGCCTGACGCATCCTCCCCCGTCTCCGTCTCCCCCTCCCCGCAGCCCTGTCCTGTCCCCCCAACAGCCGCTATGAGCGGTGCGGCCCCGCCTGCCCGGCCACCTGCAACTCCGAGGCGACGCCGTCCAACTGTTCCGGGCGCCCGTGCGTGGAGGGCTGCGTGTGCCTCCCGGGCTTCGTGGCCAGCGGTAGCGGCTGCGTAGCGGCCTCCTCGTGCGGCTGCATCTTCCAGGGCCGCCCGCTCGCCCCGGGCCAACAGATATGGGCCGATGAGCTGTGCCGGCGGCGCTGCACTTGCGACGGCGCCACCCAGCAGGTGCGCTGCAGCGACACACAGGGCTGCCCGGCGGGCGAGCGCTGCCGCGTCCAGGACGGCCTCCTGGGTTGCTACCCCGACCGCTTCGGGAGCTGCCAGGCTTCCGGGGACCCGCACTACGTGAGCTTCGACGGCCGGCGCTTCGACTTCATGGGCACCTGCACCTACCTGCTGGCCGGC
Organism: Prionailurus viverrinus; assembly: GCF_022837055.1. NCBI lineage: Eukaryota > Metazoa > Chordata > Mammalia > Carnivora > Felidae > Prionailurus > Prionailurus viverrinus. Next base: position 48,278,072 of record NC_062575.1, on the reverse strand, counting down.
TCGTGCAGCCAGGCCGCGGGGCTCACCGCCTTCCGGGTGCTGGTGGAAAACGAGCACCGGGGCAGCCAGACCGTGAGCTACACGCGTGCCGTGCGCGTGGAGGCCCGCGGAGTGAAGGTGGCGGTGCGCCGGGAGTACCCGGGGAAAGTGCTGGTGAGCGACACCGGTCGGGGTGGTTGGGAGGCGGGCAGGAAACCCCCCTTCAGGAGTGGGGCTCTGAACCCCCGGTAGGGCTGGGGATCTGTTAAAAGATCGTGTGGCCAGTGGTTAAGTCCTGGGCCCCCGAGCCAGGCGGTGCTGCCTCTCCTTGGCTGTGTGACTGTGTCTCCAAATGACTGTCTCCAGGTTTTGTCTTAGTTTTGTCTTCTGTCAGCGTGTCCACCACGCAGCAGAAGTCAAGAACCAGTGATTTTCTCTTTAAAAAAAAAAAAAGAAGAAGAAGAAGATAAAAGTCGAGAGGTGGGGTTGTAAGATTCACAACTCTAGTGAATAATAATTGAACAGTTTTAGACAGTGGCCTGCGCCCTGGAGAGGAGGATGAATTGGAAATGGATGGAAAACCGAAAGAAATTTCCATGTGGCAGGCACACCCCTAAACCCTTTACAGGCCTTAAGTCATAGTCCTCAGAACGGCCTTGCATTAAAGGAAGTTTTGCTCATAAAGCCGAGTGTTTGGCATAGAGAAACTTCTGGATAAACAGATGATTGCTATTTATGTTCCCACCTCTCTGAGTCTGGAATAATAATAGCCAATATATGACATTACCCCTAGGTGTTAAATGCTTGACATATAGTAACTCATTGAATCTCTACAACAACTCTGTAAATAGCTAGATGAGAAAACTGAGGCACGGAAAGGTTAAGTCATCTATTCAAGGTCACACAGCTAATAAGTCACAGAGCCACAATTTGTAACCAGGCTGTTTGGCTCCAGAGACCATACTCTTAACCACTACATCCTACTGCTGCTCTTGAGGAAAGGGATGGAACAGATAGGGACAGAAGTAGATGAAAGAGTACTCCAGGTAGAAGGAACAGTGAGTGCAAAGGCCCTGAGGCAGGAACAAACATGAGGGGTAGAGGAACAGCCTGGAGGTCCGTGGGGCTGGATTGGGGGCAGGGGGATGATGTAGGGGACAGCTGCGATAGAGGTCTTGATTTAAAACAAAACCTGAAGGACAAGGAAGAGTGAAGAGTGGTGGTTCCGAGGAGGAGGGAGCAGCAGGTGCAAAGGTTGAGGCTGGACAGATTTTGAAGACTCAGGAGAACAGTGTGGAGCCAGTGTGCCTGCACCGGAGAGTGAGGCTGGAGAGACAGGGCAGAGAGGGTGGTAGGAGATGAGGTCAGAAAAGTGGGAACAAGCAGGGCCTGGTGGGAGAGGGGTTCTGTTTTAAGCCGAGACGTAAAGGGTGATGGGGAGGCAACCAGGCGGAGAATGGGGACGGGCAAGAGGGTAGGAATGTCGCAAGGAGAAGGTACAGCAAAGGCCCTGAAGCTGGGCTGAGCTTGCTGACTTCAGGAGATCAAAATGGCTTCGTGGCTGCCGTCACAGGCGTGGGGAACGGGGCAGTACTGGAGAAGAGATTGGAGAGTAGTGAGGCTCAGGTCACCTGGGGCCTTTTAAGCCACCATAAGGGATTTGGATCAAAGCTAACACCTAACAGATGAAGTAGCGTTGGCCAAGGAAAGAGTACTGGGGGGGGGGGGTATCTAGGAGGAGGCAAGTGCGAAGGCCATGAGGTGACAGCGCGCTTGATGTGTTCAGGGAGACAGCAAGGAGGCTGAGCGCGCAATGTGGTAGGTGATGCGGGTACAAAGGTGGACAGAGCCAAGGTTAAACGAGACCTTGTAGGGAAGGGGCTTGGATTTGCGCCATCCTGAAGGCTGCAGGACACGCAGCCAGGAGAGAAGTGGTCAGTGATGTTCTCGGCCAAGCAAAAAGACCCTGAAGTTGGACCAAATTGAGACAAGTGGAGGAATAGCAAGAAAGCCAGTGTGCCTGGAACATACTGAGCGGGACGGAGGGAGGGAGTAGGAGGCAGGAAGATCAGGGAGGTAATGAGGAGACAGATCCTGTAGGCTCTTGAAGGCCGTGGGTTAGGTATTTGGATTTGAGCCGATAGTTGAAGGTTGAAGAGAGGTAGATGGTGTGCCAGACCAGAGGGATAGCAAGTGCAAGGGCCCTGAGGTGGAACGAAGCAGAACGTGCTCAAGAGAACAGCAAGGAGTTGAGAGTATTTGGAGCCAAGTGAAGTGAAGTGAAGGGTGGGACACAGAACCATGAATACCCTGACCCCGTGGACCTCCTTCATCTCCACCCAGGTGGATGGCGTCCTTCAGTACTTGCCCTTCCAGGCCGCAGATGGCCAGGTGCAGGTGTTCCGCCAGGGCCAAGATGCCGTTGTGCGCACAGACTTTGGCCTGACTGTCACCTACAACTGGAACAACCGTGTGATTGCCAAGGTTCCCGGCAGCTATGCTGGGGCCCTTTGCGGGCTCTGCGGGAACTTCAACGGGAACCCAGATGATGATCTGGCCCTGCGTGGTGGAGGCCAAGCTGCCAACGCGCTGGCCTTCGGGAACAGCTGGCAGGAGGAGACGAGGCCAGGCTGTGGGGCAACCGAGCCGGGTGACTGTCCCAAGCTGGACTCCCTAGTGGCCCAGCAGCTGCAGAGCAAGAAGGAGTGTGGGATCCTTGCCGACCCTGAGGGGCCCTTCCGGGAGTGCCACAGCAAGCTGGATCCACAGGGCACTGTGCGTGACTGCGTCTATGACCGCTGCCTGCTGCCAGGCCAGTCTGGGCCATTGTGTGATGCACTGGCCACCTATGCTGCTGCATGCCAGGCTGCCGGGGCCACCGTGCACCCCTGGAGGAGTGAGGAACTTTGCCGTGAGTACCAGGAGTGACAACTGGGGGGGCTCAGCCTTGTAAAGAGTATTGGGGGGTCTCTAGGATACCTATAGATAGGATGATCGATAAGTATCATTAATTCACGTAACTCTGACAAAAGTATTATGAGGTGGGGACTGTGGTGATACGCATTTAACAGATGAGGAAATAGAGGCTTAGAAAGAGTTAGTTACGTGTCCAGGATCACGTACAGCTAGAAAGGCACAGTTGCAGTAAATATTTGTAAAATGACCAAAAATATCTGGTAGCCCTGCATCTAATTCCCATATGGCAGCTGTCATTCAGAGATGAGTAGCTGAAGAAACCTGGTTCTGGTCCCCTCTCCAGTTTTCCTTGGTCACCATCTGGCCTACTTCACTCATTTACAATATCTGCCTGGATGGTACACATCACGTCATCTGTTGAAATACACATGATAAATACATGAATGTTACATCATTTCTTTTTCTCCTTCAACTTATATTCATTCATTCATTCATTCATTCATTCAACAAATATTTGTTGAACACCTACTATATTCCAGGTACTGAAGATATAATGGGGGAGAAAACAGGAAAAAAATTCTTGCTCTCCCCAAGTGACCATCTAATAATGGTTTTTAGTTCCAGCAGAATATACCTAATGTAATATACTTATATACATGGAAGTCTCTTTTAAAAAAAAATGTCTTATTAATTTTGAGAGAGAGTGTGTGCATGTGCATGAGTGGGGGGTGGGTGGAGAAAGAGAGAGAGAGAGAGTCCTAAGCAGGCTTAGGGCTGTCAGCATAGAGTCCGACACGGGGCTCAATCTCATGAACCATGAGATCCTAACCTAAGCCAAAATCAAGAGTTGGATGCCTAACCAACTGAGCCACTCAGGTGCCCCAGAAAGTCTCTTTTTATTTTTTATTTTTTAATGTTACTTTTGAGGGAGAGAGAGAGAAAGAGTGAGAGCAGGGGAAGGGCAGAGAGAGGGAGACCCAGAATCCAAAGCAGGCTCCAGGCTCTGAGCTGTCAGCACAGAGCCTGATGTGGGACCTGAACCCACAAACCGTGAGATCATGACCTGAGCCAAAGTCAGATGCTTAACTGACTGAGCCACCCAGGTGCTCCAGAAAGTCTCTTTTTAAATCATTGCATGGGTTAGTTTTTGCTGTGTAACAAACATCCCCAAAGCTAAAAGTGGATTACAACAAATATTTATTATTTCTCATGAGTCTGTGGGCTGGGCTATTCTCCTAATCTGGGCCAGCATAGTTTATCACTGCAGTCCTACTGACAGTTCTATGGGGGCTGGAGGGTCTACAATGGCCTGATTTTACACAGCTGGCAGTTGTTAGCCTGGTTGGTTTGGGGGACCTCATCCAGGACGGCTTACCCCTGCTCCACTTGGTTTTATCTTCCAGCCAGCTAGCACAGACTTCTTCACACAGTGGTCTCAGTGTTCCAAAGAACAGCGAGAGTGGACAAGCCCCAGTAGGCAAGCACACTTCAGGCCTCTGCTTGGCGTCACATTTGCTGTTATCCCATTGGTCAAAACCAGCACCATGGCCAAGCCAAGAAGAAGGGGTGGCTGTCATCAGCCTGTCCCAATCCCCATCATACTTCTCTGCCACAAACATATATACATGTGAATGACATTTCATTATTTTTAGAAATTCTTAAGACCATCAGACTCTAAGTGTTAAAAAAAAAAGAATGAGTTATCATTGCAAATATCATTAGTACACAACTAATAAAACATATAAAACGCTAATATATTAATGTCTATATAAATATATTAAAACATAAAAATATTAAACATAAAAAACAGAATGTATTGGAAAGGCATCTCTTAGTGAGATGGATTCAGCTTTCCACCCAATAGTTCCCTTTATTTTTTTATTTTGCTGAAATATCTTATTTATTTTTATTTTTGTATTTTAAAAATTCTAAGATTTTATTTTTTAATAAATGGAAAGACATCACATGTTCCTGGATTGGAAGATTTAAAAAAAATTCTAAGATTTTATTTTTAAGCAATCTCTACACTCAGTGTGGAGTTCAAACTTAAAACACTGAGACCAAGAGTCCCATGCTCTACCAACTGAGCCAGCCAGGCACCACTTGCTGAAATATTTTAAAGCAAATTCTAGACATATGAATTTTCCCATAAATACTTCAGTAAACATCTGCAACAGATAGCACTTTTTAAGAAACATGCCACAATGCTGTTATTACCAGTAATGAAAATAACACTAATTCCTTAACATCATCTAAAATTCAGCCTAGGTTCAAGGGGCGCCTGGGTGGCGCAGTCGGTTAAGCGGCCGACTTCAGCCAGGTCACGATCTTGCGGTCCGTGAGTTCGAGCCCCGCGTCAGGCTCTGGGCTGATGGCTCAGAGCCTGGAGCCTGTTTCTGATTCTGTGTCTCCCTCTCTCTCTGCCCCTCCCCCGTTCATGCTCTATCTCTCTCTGTCCCAAAAATAAATAAACGTTGAAAAAAAATTTAAAAAAAAATAATAAAAAAAATAAAAAATAAAATTCAGCCTAGGTTCAAATTTCCCCAGTTGTCTAAATAAAAACAAAAAAAGTGTGGGTCTTTTTTTTTTTCAGTTTATTTGAATCTGGATCCAGACCAAATCTACACACTGCATTGGGTTGGTTTTTCTTTTTCTTTTTTTTTTTTTTAATTTTTTTTAATTTTTGGGACAGAGAGAGACAGAGCATGAACGGGGGAGGGGCAGAGAGAGAGGGAGACACAGAATCGGAAACAGGCTCCAGGCTCCGAGCCATCAGCCCAGAGCCTGACGCGGGGCTCGAACTCATGGACCGCGAGATCGTGACCTGGCTGAAGTCGGATACTTAACCGACTGCGCCACCCAGGCGCCCCTGGGTTGGTTTTTCTTACGTGATTAAAAAAAAATTTTTTTTTCTAATGTTTATTTTTGAGAGAGAGAGAGAGAGAGAGAGAGACAGAGCATGAGTAGGGTTTGGGGGCCAGAGCCCAATGTGGGGCTTGAACCCATGAGATCATGACCTGAACCAAAGTCAGACACTCAGCTGCCTGAGCCACCCAAGCGCCCCTTTCTTAAATCATTTGTATCCTCTAATAGCTCTTTTCCATTTTCTGCCTACATATTATTATGAAGTTTTTCAAATGTATAGGAAGATTGAAAGAATTTTACAGTGAATACTCATACACTTACCAGCTAGATTCTATAGTCGACCATTTTACTGTACTTGCTTTATCATATATCTGTCCCTCTATCCATTTTGTTTGTACCATTTATCTATTGGGGGCAAAAAAGTCATTTGTCCTGCAGAATTTCCTATTTTCTGAATTTGGCTAGTTGCTTCTTTGTAGTGTTATTTAACTTGTCCCTCTATTCCCTGATTCTCTTATAAGCTGGTTATGAGATCTAGAACAGTGCTGTCCAATAGAACTTTGGTGATGATGCAAGTGTTCTGTCCCTGAGCTGTCCTGTATGGTTGCCACCAGTCATGTATTGAGCACTTGAACTGGGGCTAGTGTGACCAAGGAACTGAATGTTTTTTGTTTTGTTTTGTTTTGTTTTGTTTTTAATTTTAGAGAGAGAGAGAGAGCTCATGCACAAGCTTGGGAGAGAGACAGACAGACAGACAGACAGGGAGATCCTGATGCCGGGGTCAATTCCACCACCCTGGGATCATGACCTGAACCGAAATCAAGAGTAGGACGCTCAACTTACTGAGCCACCCAGTTGCCCCAATCTTCTATTTTTTAAATTTTAATTAACTTACACGTAAATGGCCACAAGTGACTATCATATCAACACAGAGGCTTTATTTGGCTCAGTTTTAGTTTTTTTTATTTTGTTTCAAGGAAACCACCTGTCTTATAATTTGGAGTGACTGGAGTTTGGAGATAGAACTAGGAATTATTATTCTTTTTCTCTTCACAACACGGGCCAAATATTTTAATTTGCTACTACTATATCTCTACTAGAGAAGGAAGAAGTCAAAACCACTGCATTCACGAGTACATTGCATAGATTAAACACACACTGTACCTGCATATATGTGTTTAAAATATGTCATTGAAGACATTACAGATAACCACAAACCACAGTTAATTTGGAGTTGAATCTTATTTATCAGGACCAGGTTAATTGTGATATCATCTGCCCCCCAGGAAGATCGTATCATAGATTATACAGAGGGTTCCTTGCAGCTGGCTGGCTTACGTGTGAGTGCGGGAGCATGCGTGTGCCTGCGTGTGCGTCACCAGGGAGCAGGGACCCTGGATGCTCACAGCTGCTCTCCCCACAGCTCTGAGCTGCCCGCCCCACAGCCACTACGAGGCATGTTCCCGTGGCTGCCCGCTGTCCTGTGGAGACCTCCCAGTGCCTGGGGGCTGCGGCTCCGACTGCCACGAAGGCTGTGTGTGCGATGAGGGCTTCGCACTCAGTGGTGAGTCCTGCGTGCCCCTGCCCTCGTGTGGCTGCATATACCAGGGCGCCTACCACCCGCCAGGCCAGACCTTCCACCCCGGCCCGGGGTGTGATTCCCTGTGCCGCTGCCAGGAGGGCGGCCTGGTGACCTGTGAGCCCTCCACCTGTGGCCCGCATGAGGCCTGCCAACCGTCCGGTGGCATTCTGGGCTGCGTGGCCGTGGGCTCTGCCACCTGCCAAGCATCGGGAGACCCCCATTACACCACCTTCGACGGCCGCCGCTTCGACTTCATGGGCACCTGCGTGTACGTGCTGGCTCGGACCTGCGGGACCCGGCCGGGCCTGGAGTCGTTTGCCGTCCTGCAGGAGAATGTGGCCTGGGGCAATGGGAGAGTCAGCGTGACCAGGGTGATCACTGTCCAGGTGGCTAACTTCACCCTACGGCTGGAGCAAAATCAGTGGAAGGTCACGGTAAGAGCAGGGGCGGATCATGAAGGGGAGGGGTCCTGGGATAGAGGGCGCTGGGTGGGTGGGACATGGGCAGCACTCAGTCCAGGGGCAGTGCTCACATCTGGGAGTGGATGTGGAAGGCACAGGGTTCCCGAGGAGAGGAGGTGCCGGTCAGAGCCCTGAGTGGGGAGCCAAGGAGCGAGAAGGCTTTGGGGACCTGGGACCTGCTCCCACGTGGCTCTGTTTCCCCCTCTGTCTGCTCCTTAGTCTCTCCTCTCCCTGCCTCTGACTGTCCCCTCTGAACATCTCTCCCACCCCCTCTTCCCTTCCCCTGCACCTTCTCTGTTCCTGCCCTAGCCACCTCCCTGGTATCCTGGCCAGCGACATGATGCAATCAGAGGCTGGGCAAGTTCAGGGATGGGAAAGGTTCAAGGACACAGGACAATCTGGGGGTGACCCCCTCACCCCTCGCCAACCACCACAACAACAATAACAGTAGCTACGGTTTTTACTCGGCTGATCCCTGACTTTGTTGGCCGCTGAACACTTCACATCCACGGTGTCATTTAATTCTTGCTGCCAGAAGTACCATGATTTGCTTTATTCTTTAGAAGGGAGGTCCCATCATTGGCCCAAAGTCCACCAGCAAAGACACAACTTGAATCCAGGACAGCATGCCAGGAGACTGCACGCTGGACCTTGGGCACACCATGATGCTTCTCTGACTGAGAAGCACTTGGTCTCCTATGGAAGCTGGAGGGATTCCATGCTGCCCCCCCCCCCCGCCCCGCCGCCCCAGAGATCTCACTAAAAGGCAGGCACATGACCCTTGTGCTCATGCAGTATGGACAATGAGGATGCTGAAAAATAGCTGACTTTTTCAGGTGCCCGTATGCACTGGCCGTGCGTTAGATGCTTTAATCGAGTCCCTGAGGTAGCACAGGCTCCTAGGATAGCACCTGACATATAGTTGGCTGTGAATACACATGAGTGGTTGGTGTTATTTGCATCTCACTGAATCCCCCAGCTTCTCCTTGAGGTGGAAACTATTATTATACCCACTTTACAGATGAGAAAACTGAGGCACAGAATAGGTCACTTGTCCTTAACTGCTCCCTGTCCCTGCTTGGGAAGTATGGCAGGTGACTATGTTTTTAGGAGCCTCAGACAGGATTGTGTCTTCTGCCTTCTTCTCTGGTTCCTTATACTTCCAAAAGAATCCGATGCTCATCATGTCTGCATTAAGGAAGGATGAGCAAGCGTGTTAATCAGGGGTGGATTTATGAGGTTTTGTTGGCGCCCAGCAGCCTTCGGTTAAAGCCACTGGTTCTTGGCTCAGGGGTCTGATGTTCATTTCCCATTAGCCTAATGTTCCACCCACTGCTGCTTAAAGCAAAAAGCCTTAGCACCCACTTACTTGTCAAAATAAAATCTTCCGACCGTAGCTCGTCACAGTAGCAGATGCTCCCAGAACACCCATTCTGTGCCAGAATTTGTGAAGTACAAATATCAATTTATCTAATCCCCACAGCAACCCTCTGGACCCCACTCTGTAGATAAGGAAGCAGAAACCCAGCGAGGGGTCCTCACCTGCACAAAGTTACAGAAAGAGTAAAGGGCAGAGCTGTGTTGGAACCCAGGCCAGTGGCTCTGGAGTCCATCGCTGCGTTCTTGATCAGTAAGTGGTGAATTTAGGGGTAGCTGGTGAGCATGTTACTCCTTCGAAACGTGTACGAGCTTCCCCTGTGGCTGCTGTAACAAGTGACCACAAGTATGGTGGCTTAGAACAACAGAAATGTGTTTTCTCACTGTTGTGGAGGCCCGAAGTCCAAATTCAAGGTATTGGCAAGGCTCTAGAGGAGGATCCTTCCTTGCCTCTTCTGGCTTCTGGAGGTCCCAGGTGCTCCTTGGCTCACAGCCACCTTCCCTGTCTTTATCTCCACGTGGCCTCTCCTCTCTATCTCCTCTTCTGGTTCTTATCATTATATAAGGAAACTCGTCACTGGACGTAGGGCCCACCCTAATCCAGGATGATCCTGAGATCATGACCCTAAGTACATCTGCAAAGACTCTTATTCCAAATGAGGTCATATTCAGGGCTTCTGGGGGGGCATATCCTTTGGAGACCACCACTCCACCCACAACAAAGACTCGACCATGCTCCCCATTTTCCAAATATGGAAACTAAGGGCCCAGAGAGGTGAGGTCACACGGATCTCCAGTGTCAGGCAGGGGCTCGACGAGGGTCTGCCCTCTCAAAGTGTGCCCCTGACGCGTGGACTATCCCGCCTCCCAGGTGAACAGTGTGGACATGAGGTTTCCCGTGACGCTGGCCCAGGGCCGGGTCCGTGCCTTCCAGCACGGCTCGGATGCTGTGATCGAGACCGACTTTGGCCTGCGTGTGGCCTACGACCTCGTATACAACGTGCGGGTCACCATCCCAGGCAACTACCACCGGCAGCTGTGTGGCCTGTGTGGGGACTACAATGGTGACCCCAAGGATGACTTCCGGAAGCCAGACGGCTCACAGGCAGGCAACCCCACCGAGTTCGGCAACTCATGGGAGGAGGCGGTGCCAGGCTCTCCCTGCCTGCCGCCACCCACCTGCAAGCCCGGCGGGGACTGTAACTCGGACCTGGAGTGTAGACCTGAGCTGCAGGAGAAGTACCAGCAGGAGAAGTTCTGTGGGCTCCTCACCAGCCCCACTGGGCCGCTGGCCGCCTGCCACAAGCTGGTCGATCCCCAGGGTCCCTTGCAAGACTGCGTCTTTGACCTCTGCTTGGGCGGTGGGAATGAGAGCATTCTCTGCAGCAACATCCATGCCTACGTGAGTGCTTGCCAGGCGGCCGGAGGCCACGTTGAGTCCTGGAGGACCGAATCGTTCTGTCGTAAGTAGAGGGCAGAGAAGGGAAGAACAAGGGGCAGAGGGTGGGGAGACTGAGGCACAGAAGGGGCAGGACACTGGGCCCTGCAGCCCCTCCCTCAGAGCCCCTGGGAGGGAGCTCTGACCAGCACCCCCTCTTTGCAGCGATGAAGTGCCCCCCCAACAGCCATTATGAGCTCTGCGCAGATACCTGCTCCCTGAGCTGCTCGGCACTCAGCGCCTCCCCACTGTGCCCGGAGAGCTGTGCCGAGGGCTGCCAATGTGACTCCGGCTTCCTCAGTAACGGCCAGGCCTGCGTGCCCATCCAGCAATGTGGCTGCTACCAAAACGGCATCTACTACGAGGTAGGAAGCCGGTCATTGTGGTCAGAGCCCAGGGCCTCACGCTGGACCCCCTCCCACGGCCCATCGCTCCACAGCCTGTCCACTCAGCCTCCTGAATGTCTCTCCCCCCTGTCCCCTCCCCCCATCATGGCCCCACCATGGTCCCGTTTGTCATCTCCCACATGCTCCCTCCATGCCCTCACTTTTGCTCCCTCTGGGTCCCCTCCCTGATGGCAGTGGGAAGACCTTTCTCAAAACAGCCATGGGTCCTGCAACTTTAAACCCTCCCCTGGCTCCCCGGGTCTAGACTGTCTCTGTGACACAATAGGTAACTCCGTCTGCTTCCCTCTCCAACCCTCACCCAGTTACTCTTTCTTTGACTTGACTGTGTGTGTTTGTCTGTCTGTCTCCCTCAGAAGACCACGAGCTCTGTGAGAGCAGGGCCCCTCTCTGCTGCTCTCCTCAAACAAATGATAGTGATGATAAAAGCAAATAGGTAGATGGTGCTTCCTACATGCCGGTTACCGCTTTCAGTGCCAAATCCACAGCATATGTGCATTACACATACATATGAACTTTTTACTTATTAGGAAAATTTTCAAACATGCAAACGTTAAGAGAACAGTGTAAATCTCCATGTACCCCTCACTCAGCTTTAGCGATAACCACATTTTCCTGATCTTGTTTTGTCTCTTATCCCTGTTTCCTCTCTAATCTGGATTATTTAAAGGAATTCCCAGGGCTCCAGCGTAGCTCAGTTGGTTGAGCATCTGACTCTTGATTTCAGCCCCGGTCAGGATCTCAGGGTTGTGGTATCGAGCCCTGCGTCAGGCTCCGTGCTGAGCATGCGGCCTGCTTGAGATTCTCTCTTTTTCCCTCTGCCCCACTCCCCTGCTCACACACACACTCTCTCTCAAAGTAAAAATAATAATAATAATAAAGGAACTCCCTTTTCATTTCCCCTGTACCTTATACGTATTATTAACCAAGTTATACTACCATAGTTAGGTGCTATGATTATCGACTGCTTACAGATGAAGAAACTGAGGCATAAAAGGTTAAGAAATTTGCACAGTGATACAATTTGGAAATAGCAGAATGAGGCTTCAGACCCAGGCAATTTGCTCCAGGGCCTTTGCTCTTAATTCATGTTACACCGTTTCTCACATACAGCAGACATTAAGTGGATATTTTGGAAAAACGAGTGAGTGAGTGAATGAATGAATGAATGAATTGGACCCCAAGGCCATGCGGTGCCCTAGTTGCACAGACAAGGGGCCACTCTGCTGAAAGATGTTCCCTTGATGTCCTCTGGACACTCTGTCCCCGGGACACTGGAGATGCCAGTTCAGCTCCCACCCTGATGGCCGTGTCCTCTGTCCTCACAGCCGAACCAGGTGGTCCTCATCGACAGGTGCCAGCAACAGTGTGTGTGCCACGCTGGAAAAGGCCTAGAATGCCAGGCCCACAGCTGCAAGCCAGGGCAGGTGTGCGAGCCCTCAGGAGGTGTCCTGAGCTGCGTCACCAAAGGTGCTGGGCTGGGGCTGGGCCCCGTGGGGCTGGGAATAGAGGATGGGGACTCTGGAGCAGCGGGAGGTGTGAACCTAGATTTTCACAGTGGGTGGCACAAAGGACTAAGGATTGAGGTCTCCAATCTGGGGGCCCCGGGGCTGGGATTCCCAGGGCTAGGGGCACAGGCCCTCCAGGCTGGGAGGTGGAGTTCTACCTTACAGTAAAATGCAGGCTTTGGGGACCCTCAGGGCTAGGTTCCCTAGGGCAGATGTCAGAGACCCTTGGCATAAGGCAAGGACAGGCAAACTTTTCCCCTAAAGGGACAGATGGTAAATATTTGAACTTGCAGGCCTTATAGTCTCGGTCATAACTACTCAACTCTGCCACTGTGGCATGAAATCAGTCGTAGGCTATGTAAGTGAGGGGGTGAGGCTCCAATAAAACCCTCTGGTATTTATAAAAACAGGCAGCTGGCTATGCCATAGTTTACTGACCACTGGTATGCAGGATTAGGCTCAGGGCTTCTAACACCATCTCCCCTTCAAGGTAGGGGAAATCAGGACCCCCAGGGACAGAGACAGAAAGCATAGTCCTGAGGTCTCAGGTAGAGACCCCACGAAGGCTGGGGTCTTAGATACAGGACCCCCCCCCCGAAGAGGATCGGGATTTATAGGGAAACAATCTCAGACATGGGGCCCCCCCAGATTAAGTCTAAGTCACAGAGATGCCCCCCCAGGACTGGTTTCTTAGGGTGAAGGACAGAGAATAACTCCTTATAAATAGATAAATAGATAAAAATAGATAAATAGATAAAGAATGGGGCCTCCAGAACTGAGACCCTTGGTGCCACTGGACAGGATAATAGGGACCCAGGTCTTGAACATGGAAAACTCTGGGGCTGTGGATGCCCTCATGGATGCCCTCAGGGCTGGCATCACAGATACTGGCACCCCTGGGGCTGGGTTCTGATGTAGGGACCCTAGAGTCTAGGTCTTGGCAGTCAGGTACTCGGGGCGTGGGTCTCAGACAGCAAACTGCAGGGCCTTGGCCTTGAATGTGGGAGCCTTTGATGGGGTCTTAGACACAGTCCACCACAGGGCCTGGATTTCAAACATGGGGGACCCCCAGGGCTTGGTCTCAGATGGGAAGCCCCTGGTGTCTGTCCTCACCTGCAGGAGCCCTAAGCCCCGGGGCAGAATCCCTGGGGCAGACCGGGGCTGAGGCTGGGGAGCAGCCGGCCTGTGCTGGGCAGCCCCACAAGTTCCTCTCTCCCTGTCTCCAGACCCGTGTCACGGTGTGACCTGTCGGCCACAGGAGACGTGCCAGGAGAAGGATGGGCAGGGTGTGTGTGTACCCAACTACGAGGCCACGTGCTGGCTGTGGGGCGACCCGCACTACCACTCCTTCGATGGCTGGGACTTCGACTTCCAGGGCACCTGCGACTATGTGCTGGCGGCCGCCGGCTGCCCGGGGGTCAGCGCCCAGGGCCTGACCCCCTTCACCGTCACCACCAAGAATGAGAACCGGGGCAACCCTGCTGTGTCCTTTGTGAGGCTCGTCACCGTGTCTGCCCTCAGCGTCAACATCTCCATCCACAAAGGCGAGATCGGCAAAGTCCGGGTAAGTCCTGCAGGATGGTCTCTTGAGCCCCGTAGTTGGGGAGAGGGGTCCTGCCAGCCAGTTAGGAGCTGAGGGCTCTCTCTTCACCTAGGCCTGAAACAAAAGGACAGCAAAAAGCAACAATAACAACCGCAAACATCACCTCTCTGTGGGGTATTAAAGGAGTCTAGCCCTTTGCTAAGGGTTTTGATGTAGGACTTCAGCGTTAGACTTTTTAGAGACCTAGGCTTGAATCCAGTCTCTCCCTATGAGCCGTGTGATGTTGGGCAAATGACTTTTCCTGGTGGTCCTCAGTTTCCTCACCTGTGACAGGGGGATCCAATGGCACATGATAAGTGCTCAGCTGAGGGTCTGACCCGGGTGAGAGGCCATGAATGTTTGTGAGGAGGCCCAGAGCCTCCAACGTGGAGTGAAATTCAAGGAGATGAGAGAGAGAGGGGAGGCGGTGGGGGGAGACAGGCCACCCTTCTTGCCCATGGCAATGGAATTGGAGATTAATGGCAGTTCACAGGGAGAGAGAGAGGTATGGAACAGGGTAGGCGCTCAATAAATGATGGTGAGTGTGTCGAAGAGACGTCCAGACACTCGGAGATGCACAGAAAAGAGAAAGAGTACACGCACAGAGATGCAGAGAGAGTCAGTGCACGTGTGAGAGAGACACAGAGAGGGAAGGGAGACCCAGAGAGAACGAGAGATACAGAGTAAGAGAGAAACTCAGAAAAAGAGAGGTCCAGAAAGAGAAATAGGTGTAGATGTAGAGAGAGGGAGAGACAACAGAGAGAGAGGAAGGGAGGGAGATGGAGACAGGGAGACCCAGAAAAAGAAGCAGAGCAGGGTTTTAGCAACGCCCACAATGTCAAGTGACCTACACCCGTGGCTCGTGAGGAAGGCCTTGGCAGCTCCCAGCCACGGCGCCGTGAGGGAGGGAGGCAGGGGGCCAGAGCTGGAGCCTCCCCGCCTCCAGTGGGCTCTGTTTGCCTCCTTCCCCCCCTCAACCCCCAGGTGAACGGTGTGCTGACAGCGCTGCCTCTCTCTGTGGCCGAAGGGCGGCTCTCAGTGACCCAGGGCGCGTCGAAAGCGGTGCTGGCAGCCGACTTCGGGCTTCGGGTCACCTATGACTGGGACTGGCGAGTGGAGGTGACGCTGCCTAGTAGCTATCACGGCGCTGTGTGTGGGCTCTGCGGGAACATGGACCGCAACCCCAGCAACGACCGGGTCTTCCCGAATGGCACCGTGGCCCCCTCCATACCGGTCTGGGGCGGCAGCTGGCGAGCTCCAGGCTGGGACCCGCTGTGCTGGGATGAGTGTCAGGGGTCCTGTCCAACGTGCTCTGGGGACCAGCTGGAGGAGTACAAGGGCCCTGGCTTCTGTGGGCCCCTGGCCCCTGGCATGGGAGGCCCCTTTGCTGCCTGCCATGCCCACGTGGCTCCCGACAGCTTCTTCACGGGCTGCATTCTGGATGTCTGTCTAGGCGGTGGGGCCCATGACATCCTCTGCCAGGCCCTGGCCGCCTATGCTGCTGCCTGCCAGGCCGCCGGGATCATCATTAAGGACTGGAGGGAGCAGGCCGGCTGTGGTGAGTGTCCGGGGGAGCAGAGCAGGCGCTGAGGGGGGAGGGGGTCCCAGTCTTTCTGGATCTTTGTGTCTGTTTCTCTCTGTTTTTGCCTCTCAGTCTCTTGGCGCTTATCTCTGTGTCTCCCTTTGATTGTCTCTCTGTCTCCCCGTTTCTCATGCCGTCTCTCCTGGTCTCCGTTCGAGTCTTCCTCTGTGTCCCTCTCTCTGTCTGCCGGTGCCTCTTGCTGTTTCTCTCAGTCCCTCCGTCTGTCCCTCTTTGTCTCTCTCTGCCTCTGTCTCCTCCCCTTCCTCTGACCCCACCCCCGACAGCATTTTCTCTCTTTCTCTCCCTCCCACTCCTCCATCCACTCCTACAGAAATGTCCTGCCCCGAGAACAGCCACTACGAGCTCTGTGGCCCACCCTGCCCAGCCAGCTGCCCGTCCCCCGCGCCCCCCACGACCCCAACGCCATGTGAGGGCCCCTGTGCCGAAGGCTGCCAGTGTGACCCGGGCTTCGTGTTGAGTGCTGACCGCTGCGTTCCCCTGGACGGTGGCTGTGGCTGCTGGGCCAACGGCACCTACCATGAAGCTGGCAGTGAGTTCTGGGCCGATGCCACCTGCTCCCAGAGGTGCCACTGCGGGCCTGGGGGTGGCTCATTGGTCTGCAAGCCTGCCAAGTGTGGGCCGGGTGAAGAATGTGCCCTGCTGCCCTCTGGCCAGCACGGCTGCCACCCTGTCAGCACAGCTGAGTGTCAGGCCTGGGGTGACCCCCATTACATCACCCTGGATGGGCACCGATTCGACTTCCAGGGCACCTGCGAGTACCTGCTGAGTGCGCCTTGCTCTGCACCACCCAAGGGTGTCGAGAACTTCACGGTCACTGTAGTCAATGAGCACCGGGGCAGCCAGGCCGTCAGCTACACTCGCAGCGTCACCCTGCACATGTACAACCACAGACTGACCCTCAGTGCCCGCTGGCCCCGACAGCTGCAGGTGAGGGGTCTGGGGCCAGAGAGGAGCCCTGGGGTTGTCTGGGACAGTTAGGGGTCTGCCATTCCCCTGATTACCTTTCACAGGTTAGTGGGACGTGATGGGGGGAGGGGGTTCAGAGTATAGGCCTTGGAGCAGCAGGTCTTCCCCATTTAAACTAATAAAATTAGTTTATTCTTTTAGTTTAACCTTAGTTTATTCCACTATAAAATGGGTCTAATAATAGTACCTGCCTCAGAGGGTCCTGTGAGGAGGCAGTGGCATCGTGTCTATAGAGGCTCCTCCTCCTCCTCCTCCCATCCTTATTATCACACAGTGTAGATCACATGCTCAGGGTTCCACCCCATTCCCCACCCCCCGTAGGTAGTGGAGTCAAAATTCGAACCTGTGCCCGCGCCGTTCACGACCCCCACCCCTACCCGGTACCCACAGGTGGACGGCGAGCTCGTAGCACTGCCCTACCAGCTGGACTCGCGCCTGCGCGCTTACCTGAGTGGCGCCGACGTGATGGTGACCGCCGCCCCCGGGCTCTCTCTGGCTTTCGACGGGAACAGCTTCGTGCGCCTGCGCGTGCCGGCGGCGTACGCGGGCGCCCTTTGTGGCCTGTGCGGGAACTACAACCGGGACCCAGCCGACGACCTGCAGGCTGTGGGCGGGAACCCCGCAGGCTGGCAGGTGGGCGGCGCCGAGGGCTGCGGGGAGTGCGTGCCCGGGCCGTGCCCGCCCCAGTGCACTCCCGAGCAGCAGGAGCCCTTCGGCGGCCCGGACGCTTGCGGCGTGATCTCGGCCCCCGACGGCCCGTTGGCGCCCTGCCACCGCCTCTTGCCACCGGAGCACTACTTCAAGGCCTGCTTGCTGGATGCCTGCCAAGCCCAGGGCCATCCGGGAGGCCTCTGCCCTGCCGTGGAGGCCTACGTGGCAGCCTGCCAGGCCGCGGGGGCCACGCTCGGCGAGTGGAGGCGGCCGGATTTCTGTCGTGAGTACTGATCCATGCGTGGTCCACACAGTGGGCGTCTTCCCGCCTGCCCTCTTCACACGGCTCTTAGACAAGAGTCTTCTCCTCCGTGGGTCCTGTCAAAAGTACACCGTGGCATTTACCCACGGAAATGCACCAGGTCACATACTGCAATGGCAGACACTCAGGCACACCTGGTCAGAAACCCTAGGTGCTGGATCCTCTCTGGGATTCATGTGCTCAGATATCCCAGTCAGATAGACTGGGGTGGTTGACCCTGTCACAGCTATTCAGCGAGGTGCCCTTCGTCAGAGAGACCTAGAGAGTTACACCTGGTCAGATGCACCTACACTGTTTCAAACACTGAAATCCACAAGGTCAGATAGAATTGGTCTGATAACCTCAGCCAGGGACCCTTCCGGTTAGAGACACTCGGGCAGATACTCCCAGGTAGAATCGTGACCCTGACAGAGCCCCAGGTAGATATCCACAGGCTCACGGTCAGAGAGTCCAGGGCAATTCCCCCCTCAGGCACATTTGGTCAGATTTATCCTGTCAGCTTCACCCAATCAGATATACGTGGTCAGAGTCGCACTGACACCAACCTTGTCCTCTGAGACACTCCATCAGAGGCTCCAGGCCAGCCATCCACAGTCAGGTGTATTCACACCAGAGATACGGGATACATTTGGTCCCGTAGCCCGGTCAGAGCCACCCCCCAAGATACCCACACGTTTGGTTCCAATCCCGCATATCTTGGTCAGATGTAGGTGGTCAAATTCACTTCATCTATAGAAATTTTTGATTAGGCCGACCCACGACGTGGTCAGAGAGACTTGGTCTCCACGTCCCCACACCGAATCCCCCAGTTAGATGTACTGGATCAGACACTCTGCTCAGATCCCTGGATGGATTCGCTCATGAAATATTCTCAGGCAGAACATGCAGATTCCCCTGGGCCGGTTCTCCCACTCTGTCACCCTCCCCCCCCCCCCGCCCCTCCCTCTGCCCTCCCGGCTCATTCCCCTTTTGTCCCCACAGCCCTCCAGTGCCCTCCCCACAGCCACTACAAGCTCTGCGGTGACTCCTGCCCCGTGAGCTGCCCAAGCCTCTCTGTGCCCGATGGCTGCGTGCACACCTGCCGGGAGGGCTGCGTCTGTGATGCCGGCTTCGTGCTCAGCGGTGACACCTGTGTGCCTGTGGGCCAGTGCGGATGCCTCCACGAGGGCCGCTACTACCCTCTGGGCGAGTCTTTCTACCCAGGCCCTGAGTGTGAGCGGCGCTGCGAGTGCGGGCCGGGTGGCCAAGTCACTTGCCAGCAGGGCGCGGCCTGCGGACCCTACGAGGAGTGCCGAGTGGAGGACGGTGTCCAGGCCTGTCACCCTACAGGCTGTGGCCGCTGCCTGGCCAACGGGGGCATCCACTATGTCACCCTTGATGGGCGTGTCTATGACCTGCACAGCTCCTGCTCCTACATCTTGGCCCAAGTCTGCCGCCCACAGCCTGGGGACGAGGACTTTGTCATTGTGCTTGAGAAGAACGCGGCTGGAGATCCCCAACAGCTGGTGGTTACTGTGGCTGGCCAGGTGGTGGTACTGGCACGGGGGCCGAGGGTAAGTAAGCGGATGTGGCCTTACCCTGGGGGTCTGAAGGGGACGTGGCCCCACTCTGGGGAGGGGGGGGGCGGGGAGGCAGGTTCTGAGTGGGACAGGGCCCACCCTGAGGGCTTGAGGGAGATATGACCCCAGTCCAAGGGGACTAAGGGTGACACAGATCTGGAGGTCTGAAGGTGACACAATCCCACCCTTGGGCAGTCCAAGGACATAGTACAACCCCAAAGGGCCTGAGAGGGACATAGCTCCACGCCAGGAGTCTGAGGGGTCTGTCTCACTTGTGGTACTGTGAGTCCCTGACCCCTCCGTGGCCTTTCCACCCAGGTCACCGTGGATGGCGAGGCTGTGGCCCTGCCTGTGGCTGTAGGTCGTGTGCGGGTGACCGCCGAGGGCCGGAACATGGTTCTGCAGACAACCAAGGGACTGCGGCTTCTCTTTGACGGCGATGCCCATGTCCTCATATCTGTCCCCAGCCCCTTCCATGGCCGGCTCTGTGGCCTCTGTGGGAACTTCAACGGCAACTGGAGCGATGACTTTGTCCTGCCCAATGGCGCCGTGGCCCCCAGCGTGGACGCCTTTGGAGCCGGGTGGCGGGCGCCCAGCTCCTCCCAGGGCTGTGGCGAGGGCTGTGGGCCGGGCGGCTGCCCCGTGTGCTCAGCGGAGGAGACAGCGCCCTATGAGAACATCCAGGCCTGCGGTCGGGTCCGGGACCCCCAGGGCCCTTTCGCGGGCTGCCACGCGGTGCTGAACCCCTCTGAGTACTTCCGCCAGTGCGTGTACGACCTGTGTGTCCACAAAGGCAACACCACCTTCCTCTGCCGCAGCCTGGCCGCTTACATGGCGGACTGCCAGGCGTCCGGTGGGGCCGTGAAACCCTGGAGGACAGACAGCTTCTGCCGTAAGTGTCCAGGGGGGCCCCTCGGAAGACTCCAGACCAGGCTCAGGGACTCCTCCTGACCTGCTCCTGTCCTGTCTGCCTCTCAGGAGCAGTGCCTCACTCTTGAAGCATGTCCCTCCCACACCCCCCGCCCCCAGCTTCTCCCATAGCACTCCCTGCCTCCCTGCTCCCCCCCTGCCCCGCTGACTCTTTCTCAGGCTCCCTGCAGGGGCCCACGCTCCTGAAACCACAGACAGAGCTCTTTCTCAGGACTCATCCTGAACCCTTTCTGTGGGGCCCTGGGAGGGGTGGTCAGACAGACCAGTAGCTCACATAATACAGCCTGAGTCTGTGACTCACCTGGGCCCCCCAGGATGGGGGTACATTTCCTTCAAACTCCCAGGGCAGGGCTGTGTCTCCTTCATTCTCCGCAGGACAGCACCCATATCGGGGGCCGTCATCCACCCCTGTGGCCTTAGATTTGTCCTCAGTGCTGACAGGGGACACTGTCTTCGGCCCTGACCTCTCTCCTGGCTGCCAGCCTCGGGGGTCCAGTGGTTTCCTGGACACTTACCCCTGGGTGTCCTTCGGGTCCCTCACACCTGCTGTGTTCCCATATGACATCGCATCTCACCCCAAACCTGACCCTCTGATTCTCTGACCCCAAGTCTGCATCTCCGGACAGCGGCACCATCCATCGATTGCTCAGGCAGAGCCCAGGGGGGTCCTCACAACTCCCTGTTTTGGCCTCATCCCGGCCCTGACCTTTCTGTCCACGCCTCCCCCTGCAGCCCTGATCACACACTGCACTGGGACTGTCTTTTCCACTGATATGAGCTCCATGGGGCAGGGCATGAGACTGTCTTCATAGCTGGTGTCCCCAGCATGCCAGCCCAGATCCCATATGTGGGATGCCAAGGGCAGGGCCCGACACCCACAGGCCTGACCCCGCCCTCTCTCCTCCCTCTGCAGCGCTCCAGTGCCCTGCCCACAGCCACTACTCCACCTGCACGCACTCCTGCCAGGGCTCCTGTGCCGCTCTCTCCGGCCTCACGGGCTGCACCAGCCGCTGCTTTGAGGGCTGCGAGTGTGACGACCGCTTCCTGCTCTCGCAGGGCACCTGCGTCCCCGTGAAGGACTGCGGCTGCACCCATGACGGCCACTACTTGCCGGTGAGCCTGGGCTGGAGGTGGGCAGGGAGGGTAGAGGAGCCCGAGGGAGACTCAGAGCTTCTCTGCCGACACCCTCAAGGATGGGGACAGAGGAGCCACCTCCATTTCCCAGTGGGGTGACTCAATGCTGGTAAAGTGTCTTAGTTTCCTGAGGCTGCTGAGACAAAGGACCGCAAGCAACCTTGGTGGCTTCAAACCAGGGAAATTTTCTCTCTCACAGTTCTGGAGGCCAGCGTCAGAAATCAGGGTCACTGGGGCAAAATCGAGGTGTGGGCAGGACAGCACTCCCTCCAGAGGCCCCAGGAGAGAATCCACTCCTTTCCTCCCCCCATTTTTGGTGGCTGCAGGCATTTCTTGTCTTGTGGCCACCTGACCCCAATTTCTGCCTCTGTGTCCCATTTCCCCTCCTCCTTGTGTGTGTCACAAAACCTCCCTCTTATAAGGATACATGTGATTGCATTTAAGGCCCACCCAGGTAACCCAGGGAAGTCTATCCATCTCAAGATCCTTAATTTCTCACATCTGCAAACACCCCTTTTTTCACGTAAGGTAACATTGACTGGTCCCAGGAATTGAGACCTGTTATATTTGGGGGGCTGTTACCCCACCTCCTACAGTCCCCTCATCTGAGCCTTTCTTCATCTAGAATACGGGGTTAATCATCATCCATGTACCATGGGTATCTGAGGATCCAGTGTCATTGTGCCTGAAAGGTCCCTGCCGGGCACTGGGCCTCAGCCTCCACCTTCATCATAGGGTACAAATGCCAGCAACATACACATGGTGCAGCAGGTAGTGAGGCTGGCAATCGTTTCATGATAGAAGTTGAAAATTTGATTAATTTTTGTGCTTGATGTTTTCTGAGCTCTTGCTGTGCGCCAAGTTTGTAACAGATATTAATTCATTGAATGATCCTTTTTTTTTTAATATTTATTTTTGAGAACAGAGAGAGCAAGCACAAGCAGGGGAAGGGCAGAGGCAGTGGGGGGGTTGGGCAGAGGATCCGAAGCAGGCTCTGCGCTCACGCACAGAGCCCGATGCGGGGCTCAAACCCACAAACCGTGAGATCATGACGTGAGCCGAAATCAGACACTTAACCAACTGAGCCCCCCAGGCGCCCCGAATTCATTTAATGATCTTATGCACCAGGCACTATCGCAACAAAGAGAAGTCAGCCCAAGGCTGTCCGTTAGCAACAGGGGGTGCTGGGATTGACACCCCAGCAGCCTGGACCCACCTTCTGAACTACCAGGCACCCTGCCCCCTCACAAGCCTATTTACCAAATAAAGGAAAGATGAATGACCACATTCCATACTCCCTCATCCCCATTTTATTAATGGCGGTAAGATACGCTAGAAGGCCTGGAAGTTCAAGCCTTCTGGGGAAGGACATGCCAAACTTCTCCTTCCTCCAGGTCTCACTGCTTCCAGGAAGCCCTCCCTGATCCCCTAGGCTGGGTTACCCCTGTGCTTCCCCCATCCCAGCCCTGACAGCTCTGCCTGTGCCAGGTTTCCTGGATTCGTGAGTCTGGCATTCACCAGAGAAGTCTGGGCTGGGGAGCCATCCGTAGAGAGATGGTATTTATCTCTTTTGTTACATCTGTTCTTTTAATGTTTTCAGACATTTATTTATTTATTTATTTATTTAATTTATTTGAGAGAGTGTGCAAGTGAGCAAGGGATGGAGAGAGAGAGAAGGAAGAATCCCAGGAGGGGCAGAGAGTTGGAGAGAGAGAGAGAGAGAGAGAGAGAGAGAGAGAGAAGCCTGGCTCACCCAGGGCTCATGTTTTACCCAAAGCAGGGCTCAAGCTCACCTGAAGTGGGGCACAAGCTCACCCGATGTGAGACTCGAACTCATGAACTGTGAGATCATGACCTGAGCCAAAGTCAGATGCTTAACGACTGAGCCACCCAGACTTTTATTTTTAAAGAATCCAAACTTAAGAAAACTTGCAAGAATCGTACAAAGCACTCCCAGATACCTGTCGTTTAAGTTTCTTGTTGACCTTTTGACACGTTTGCTTTCGCAACCTCTCTGTGTAAGTTTATACGCACATTTCTTCTGAAGCATTTGAGAGTATGATGCTGACCCAGTGTCCCTTCGCCCCTAAGTACTTTAGCATGCACTCCCCAAGACGGAAGTTCATTTACAGGGTTATGATGAGATTAACTTCCAAATCAGGAAATGAACACTGATTCAATACTCTAAAAGGTTGTATTTGAACTTTACTGGTTGTCCTCATAATGTCCTCTACAACGACTACCTGCTCCCCTGCGCCAGAGTCCAAATGAGGAACAGACGTTGCTTTTGGTTTTTATGAAATCTGATGAGGTCATCAGATAGTGAACATAGAGAAGGTGGGTCAGCTGAGAGCCAGCTGGAGTACAGTGGCATCAGCTGGGATCATTGTCTCTCTCCCATGGGGTCTCATCCTCCAGCAGACTAGCCCATGCTTATTCCTATGGTGGCTGGGCAGGGTTCCAAGAAAGAGAGAGAGAAAGCTGTAAGGTCCCTGAGGTGCAAGCTTGAATTTGGTACAAGCATTGCTTCTGCTGCATTATAATAACCAAAGTATAGTTGTAAGGTGAGCCCAGATTCGTGGGGGAAGGGGAAGTAAATTTCATCTCTTGTCTTTTTTTTTAATGTTGTTTTTTTTTGAGTGAGAGAGAGAAAGAGAGCATGAGTGGGAGAGGGGCAGAGAGAGAGGGAGACCCAGAATCTGAAGCAGGGTCCAGGCTCTGAGCTGTCAGCACAGAGCCCGATGTGGGGCTTGAACTCACGAACTGTGAGATCATGACCTGGGCTGAAGTCAGACATTTAACTGACTGAGCCACCCAGGCACCCCGTAAATTTCATCTCTTAAAGTAAGTTGCTGCAAAATCATTCTGTGTAGGTCCAGAGGGCTGGAGGATTGTGTTGGAGGTTCCGATCCATCACACCGCGGTAACCTGGCCCCTCTCTCTGTGCACAGGTGAACTCCTCACTGCTGAGCTCAGACTGCAGCAAGCGCTGTTCCTGCTCCTCAAGCACCGGCCTGACGTGCCAGGCAGCCAGCTGCCCGCCAGGCCGCATATGTGAAGTCCAGGCTGAGGCCCGGGACTGCTGGGTCCCCCAAGGTCTCTGTTCCCTCTTGGTGGGTTCCGACCTCACCACCTTTGATGGGCTCCGCAGAGCAGCCACCTCCCCTGGCATCTATGACATGTCTTACCGCTGCCCGGGACTACAGAAAACCATCCCCTGGTACCGTGTGGTCGCTGATGTCCAGACTTGCCGTGGCGGAGTTGAAGCTGTGGGCCAGGCTCACATCTTCTTCCAGGATGGGCTCGTGACTGTGAGCCCAAAGAAGGGCGTGTGGGTAAGCCGGGGCATGAGGGGGCGGGGGACTGTCTCCCCTGGGTTTTTGTTCTTCCTGTTGCAGTGTCCCCACAGTCCTGGCTGCCCATCTGTCTTGCATTTTCTTTGTCCAGATCTCCGCAGTTTAGTCTCTGAATTTGTGTTGGTCTCGGTATTTCAAACCTAGTCCCTCTGTTCTGGCTGAGTTCTCGAGGAGCAAAAACACACTCAAGCGAATTAGTAGTTTTGATAATAGTGTTCATTGAAACTCTATTGGTCGCAAGTAACAGAAAATGAATTCAGATTGCCTTGCGCAAAAAGGAATTTACTAGCCCACATAACTAGAAAATCCAGGGAGAGAGCCTCAGGAGTGGCTGGATCCAGGTGCCCTGGCAGTATTATCTGGATTTATGCCTCTGTCTTTTAGACTTGCTATTCACCAAATCCATTTCATTCTCTGTGGTTCCCCACAACATACCCACAAGACAGGGACTGCTATTATCGACATTTAACACAGAGGATAAACAAGGGCCTAAGAAGGTGAAATCATTTATTTAAGTAATTCAGACAGTGCCTGGGATCCCACCAGCTTTGAACCCATCAGCACCAGGCTCTGTTTCCAACGACTTTGATGAGAACAAGATGCTGGTGGTAACCGTGGCTACAAGGGACCAAGATGGTTTCCAGGTGCTCAGTGGGAACTTGCTCTGGACTCTGACAAAACTGGGCCACTGATCCTTCCCTCACCTGCCCTTCATCTTGCTCTTCGGGACCCCCTCAGGCCTGTCATTGTTTGCCTCCAGGAGTCTGCTCCAGCCCCGTTGCCCCCTCCCTTCTGCCCCTTGACTTCCTCTCACTTAGAGCTGCCTTGCATTTACCAAACTCCATAGCTCTCACGACACCAATTTCAAATTTCTGAGAGAGGATCTGTTTGGCCAAACAGAGCTGATGCCGACTTATGGTCTAATCATTCATGGCCCACGTGACAGAGACCCCGACCCAAGCATGGATGTCAGGCCACACTAAAGTCCCTAGAGGAGCACGTCCCTATTTCCATGACCTGTTTGTTGATTGCAGAGACATCCACTGGGGTTCTCTGGATTCAGGAGAGAGATACAGCCGTGATCCATGCACGCCTCCCTCAGTGGATGGTCTGTGCCCTCCCACCAACACACGGAGATGGTCCAAGACTCAGCCCTGCTGGAAGCAGGGAGGCTTGAGTTCTCTCTTTAGGGTAATCAGGACCAATTATTCCTTTTCTCTGGCCATCTGCCTGATCCATAATTCAGGTTAACAGACACCTACCCTTGACCTTCCCTTGCCCCTCTGTCAAGAAACAGTTCTCTATATGGCAGACAGATGCTCTAGAAATGTGAATCAGATCAGGGGTAGAACTCTACGGTGGCTTCCCAGAGCAGCATTCCAAACTCAAGCCACCTGCCTTCCTTGGCCTACAAGGCTTTGTGTGATCTGACTCCTGGTGGCCTCCAGCCCCACTTCCTGTAATTCCTTCCCTCATTAGCCATGCTAATGATTGGCCACACTGGCCTTTCTGCTCTTTGTACAGCAGACCAAGCTTGTTCCCGCCTTGGGACTTCACATTGGCTATTCCCGCTGCTACAGGGCTCTTTGCCCAGATTGCATGCATTGACTCCTCTCACCCTCCAGGTCTCAGTTCCAGTACTCCTTCTACAGTAAGGCCTTTTCTGACCAGCTACAGAAGCTCTCCCTCTCCATCCCAGTCTCAATGCTATTACCCTCTCTTACTTCCTTCAACATACTTCTCGATATCTGAAGTTATCCATTATTTGTGTTTATTGCCTTTCTCCATCACTAGAATATAATCCACAGGTGGACAATGGTCCCATCTGTCTTGATCACCACTTTGTCCCCAGCAGATGATTCCCAGGAAAAATTTGGTTTTGTGAATACATTCGGCCCTGTTCCCTCTACAACAGGCTAGGTGCCAAGTGACACAGATGTTCTTTCCTATCTTCTAGCCATCCATCCATCCATCCATCCATCCACACATCCATCCATCCATCCATCCATCCATCCATCCACACATCCATCCATCCATCCACCCATCCATCCATCCATCCATCCATCCACACATCCATCCATCCATCCACACATCCATCCATCCATCCATCCATCCATCCATCCACACATCCATCCATCCATCCATCCATCCATCCACCCATCCATCCATCCATCCATCCATCCATCCATCCACACATCCATCCATCCATCCATCCATCCACCCATCCATCCATCCATCCATCCATCCATCCATCCATCCACACATCCATACACACATCCATCCATCCATCCACACATCCATCCAGCCATCCACCCATCCATCCATCCATCCACCCACCCATCCATCCATCCATCCACCCATCCACGCATCCATCCACCCATCCACACATCCATCCATCCATCCACACATCCATCTATCCATCCACACATCCATCCATCCACACATCCATCCATCCATCCATCCACACATCCATCTATCCATCCACACATCCATCCATCCATCCATCCACACATCCATCCATCCATCCATCCATCCATCCATCCATCCACACATCCATCTATCCACACATCCATCCATCCACACATCCATCCATCCATCCATCCATCCATCCATCCACCTATCCATCCATCCAGGTATATCTACCTATCTTTCCAATCATCTGCCAGAGGAAGACCCAGACCCAAAACATTTAGAAAAAAAGAACTTTTCTTTCAAAGAAGGTTTTCCAGAGAGTCTAACTTTATAAGGATTAACTCAGTGAAAAGAGACAACAGTTATTTAAAGGAAAAACTCAGATAGGGTTACCAAGGTTACTGAGTCCACAGCTTATGATAGAGAAACAGGAATTTTCTCACATAACTGTGATACTTTACAGGTCGTTACTTGTCTTTAGACATCAGCATTGAAAAATTAAGTCATGCAATTGCTTTTGTTAGAGAACCAATAACTTACAGGACATGCTTAAAGCTTCTTTTATTTTGAAAAGTAGAACAGGGTGATGTTGGGGTTTGATCATGTATTTATCTGTCTGGCATAAAGTGCTCCCCACCATCCTGGCTGCCCTTAGAATGCTTTGTGCATGACCATTTATCCACTGATGCGTCTCTTTGTCCATCTGTCCTCTGTCCTTTGAACCTCTGCCCAAATCCCCAGCTAGCTGTGTATACATCTCTCCATTCAGTGCATCCATCCACATCTTCATCGCTTTCAGCACCTGTGTCTCTTTTTTTGCTCCTTGAACTTCTTGTCTTGCTTGGAGTCTCCATCCTGGTAACACTCTGTGTTTTCCTCAACCACCACCAGGTCAACGGTCTCCAAGTGGCTCTCCCAGCTGAGGTATTAACATCTGTGTCCGTGCGTCAGAACCCTGATGGCTCTGTGCTAGTCCAGCAGAAGGCAGGGGTCCAGGTGTGGCTTGGCACCAACGGGCAGCTGGCCGTGATGGTCAGCAGTGACCATGCTGGGAAGCTGTGTGGGGCCTGCGGAAACTTTGACGGGGACCAGACCAATGATGGGCATGACTCCCAGAAGGCGACATTGGAGAGCTGGAGAGCGCAGGACTTCTCCGCATGGTGAGGGATGTAGCATGGAAGCCAGGCCGCTTGGGGTAGGGGCGCTGGGGCCCTCATGGGAAGCAGAAGGTCGGGGTAGGTGCTCAGTCTGCAAGAGGAAGTGCTAAGAGTCTGTCTTTTACAGTCACAGCTGATCAGCCATCCACCAGGAATGAGGACTTCAGGACCTGACCCTCCTGGAGACTGAAATAATTGGAGAGTGCACAGTGTCCCTGTGTGCCCCTACCCTATTCTACCCCTTTGATGAGCCACTGAGGCCAACTGTGAAAGCACTGAATAAATATCTTGGGCTAAACTGCATGCTGATGTGTGTGTCTTATGCCTTCTCCTCCATGACTTGCACAGCAGCTGTCAGATGCCTGGGGCATCTGGCACACAATGAATATTTATTGGGGGGTGAAAGGATGGGTGGATGGATGGATGGGTGGATGGGTGAAAAGGAGGGGGAAGGGAGGGAGGGAGGAAGGGGACATGAATGGGTGAATGAGGGGTGGAGAAATGGGAAGAGGAGGAAATGGATGATTAAAAGAGTGGATGAAGAGAAGATGAACAATTGGATGGAGGGAAGGGTCAAAAAGGGAAAGAGAGGGGCTCAATCAGTTAAGCGTCCGACTTCAGCTCAGGTCATGATCTCGTGGTCTGTGAGTTCGAGCCCCGCATCAGGCTCTGTGCTGACAGCTTGGAGCCTGGAGCCTGCTTTGGATTTTGTGTTTCCCTCTTTTTCTGCGCCTCCCCTATTTGCTCTCTATCTCTCTCTGTCTCTCAAAAAAATAAAACATTTAAAACATTTTTTTAATAAAATACGTCCACCTTGGAAAAGTGTGTCTGTTTCTTTCAAAGGTAAGCATACTCTTACAATAGGACTCAGTCACTTGACTCCTAGAACTCTTTACCAAAAAAAAAAAAAAAAAAAAAAAAGAAAGCATATTTCCACACAAATATCTGTACATGAATGTACCTAGCAGCATTATTCATAATAACCAAAAACTGGAAACAACTCAAATGCCCATCATTGTGTGATTCCATCTGTAGGAAATGGGAAGACGGAAGTATTCTGAAATTAGGTCAGGTGATGGTTGTACAATTACATAAATTTCCTAAAATTCACTGAACCATACATATACTTATGGATTTTATGATATATAAATTATGCTTTGACATATCATTTAAAAATTAACATGTTGCCGATACTACTAATAGGGAAAATAAGAAAATGGGAGGGGCGTCTGGGTGGCTCAGTTAGTTAAGCATCGGTCTCTATGATCTCGGCTCAGGTCGTGATCTCACGATTTGTGGATTCCAGCCCCACGTCAGGCTGTGCCCTGACAGTGCGGAGCCTGCTTGGGATTCTGTCTTCCTCTCTCTCTGCCCTCCCCCAGTCATGCTCGCACGCTCTCTCTCCCTCAAAAACAAATAAATATTTTAAAAAAAGAAAAAGAAAGAAAGAAAGAAAGAAAGAAAGAAAGAAAGAAAGAAAGAAAGGAAGGAAGGAAAGAAAGAAAAAGAAAAAATGGGAGAATGAATGGATTCAGGGCACACGGTAGGATTGGCTGGGCAGTATTAGGGCCCACTTGGGTTTGTCATCATGAATCCAAAGTGAGACCAGCCAGAGTGAGTGCGGGTTTTTCTCTATCCACATTCAGCTGCCAGGATGCAAGTGCAGAGGAGAGAGAGGGTAGACTCAGTTGGGTAAAAAAAAAAAAAAAAGAAACAAGTACAAAGCGTGAGGATATGAGCCACGGAGCAGTAGTAAGGATGGATGAGGAATCATCCTGGGCGATGGGAATGGTGTGATCATGAAGGGGGTGAGGGACAGGGAAGAAGTTAGTTTAACGGATTGATGGCTGAAGGGTCATTGGCACAGTAGTTTTAGAGGGCGTGAGTTGGAGAGACCTGACGCAATGGGCAGACACTGAGACGCTCGGAACTAGATTCTGAAGGGGCTGCGGTTTGGGCGGGGGCATTGCTCTCTGGGGAGGGGTCTTTCTCCCCCACTGGGCTAGGACCTCTGGGCTGCCACAGTCACCACTGTGTCCCCACCCCACCTGGGGTGTGAGCATGGGAAGGAAGGGTTGGGTGGAGGACAAGATCACTAGAGGAGAGAAGGTCAAGGCACTGAGGGGCCAGAACAGTTGAAATCACCAAGAATCACGGTAAGAGGAGCCTGATTGACAGCAGGCCCGGAGCAAAAATTATGAGGTGAGCCGCGGTGACTTTGGAGAACAGGCAACAGGAATGGGAGCCGGGGCTACAGTGTGAGTGCACAGACTTCAGAGTCAGAGGCTTAGGGAGGAGGCAGAGAGGACACGGTAGGAAGATGCAGAGGAGAGTTTATTCTGGAGTTCTGGGAGCTAGGCAATGAGGAACTAGGAGGGTCTCACCCCATCTGCAGGCCTGGTGGCTTGAGGGCTGAGTTGAAGAAAACAGCCCCTTCCTGGAAGGGCTGGACGGAAGGCATGCCTTCCGGGCAGAACTGTGTTGCGGTCAGAGCAGGAAGCTAAAAGGTAGGTTCAGAGGGAGTTGGGCATAGGAGAAAACTGGGGAAAGCCCTCGGCGCTCTCCCCTTCTCATCCCCGGGTGTTCTGTACTGTCCCCATCCTGGCCCCGACCACTCTGGGCTGACACTGTCAGGGCACCTGTCTGCTCCAAGAGGGCGGGGCCTGGGACTCTTTCAGCCACCATTGTGCCCCCGGCACCAGACCAGAAGGCGCCCACTGACTACTCACCGGTATTGCCAATTTCAGATCTGCGGAGCAAGCTGGCAGGTGAAACGCCTCAGAGCCAGGAGATGGTGCCAGGATTCCAGAAAATAGGGCTGGCAACCCTAAATCTGCCCTGTCCTCTCAGTATTTTCGTCCTTTAAAAAAAGATCCTGTTAGGGGCGCCTGGGTGGCGCAGTTGGTTAAGCGTCCGACTTCAGCCAGGTCACGATCTCACGGTCCGTGGGTTCGAGCCCCGCGTCAGGCTCTGGGCTGATGGCTCGGAGCCTGGAGCCTGTTTCCGATTCTGTGTCTCCCTCTCTCTCTGCCCCTCCCCCGTTCATGCTCTGTCTCTCTCTGTCCCAAAAATAAAAATAAAACGTTGAAAAAAAAATTAAAAAAAAAAAAAAAGATCCTGTTAATTGGAAGGGAAATAGTAAAAATCCATAAGAAGTAGGTGACATGATCCCCAGCTGGAGCCATCTGATTATTACACAGCCTCCAGAAATCCCGAATGAACTCAGCAGATTCTCCATCTTAATATTTAAACAGATTTTCAGAAATGCTTCTGTGTGGCTGGAACACCCAGCACATAGAACGCAAAACAGCATGGGTTTTTTCATTCACTCGGTAACATTTACTGAGGACCTTCTCTGTGCCAGGCCCAGTTCTAGGCACAGAGCGATACAGCAATGAATGGAACAGACCGGTGCATTCTCCTGCAGGTTTTTAGTAATTTCTCATAGTAGCACTTGTTTGGCTTTGCGGGATGAATATTAACATCATTAAATTACAAAGCACAAAATTCCCCCACGCTTACGTAGACTCTGCTCACTCCTCACTCCTTCCTCTGCCTACACCCTGACCTTGTCTATCCTCATCTGCTGCCTGATCCACTGCCTTAGGCCCCTCCTTGGTCTTCCTGCTCTCATGGCTACTTCCACACTGTTTCCCACATGCACGGTGGCCCCTGTCAGATCACATCCTTCTCCGTTCAGGAAACTTCCATAGCTCCATCTCACTCCAAGTAAAGGGCAAAGTCCTCCTCATGGCACAGAAGGCCCAGCGCAACTTCCCATGTTACCTCCCTGCTCTCCTCCTCTTCCACTCTCCCTGCTAACTCTGCCCCAATCACACCCCTCTCTGAGTCTCCAACCCTCCATGCCCTTCCTGCCTCAGGGCCTTTGCACCTATAATCCTCTCTACCTAGAATTCTTTTCCCCCACGTAGGTGCATGCCTCACTCCTCACCTTTAAGCTCTTTGCTCAAATCACCTGATGCATTCCTTGACCACTGATTAAGAAATGTCACCGACCCCCCCCCCCCCCCCACAGTTCTATTTTCCTTCCCTTCTGTTATTTTCTCCAAAGCACTTACTACCTTCTAATAACTCCCACTAGAAGATGAACTCCAGGAGGGTGGGGATTTGTATGTCTTGTTCATTGCTGTATTCAGTGCCTAGAACAGTGTCTGGTGCATAAATGCTTTTACCAGTGCATGAACGGGAGCCCAGTATGGTCCCTGTTCTTAGGGGTGGATATAGATCAGGGAAGGCTTTTGGGTGTAGAAGGATCCTTAGGGAGTTAATTGGAAATAGAGAAGAGGGACAGAGGACAAAGCCTGGGGTGAGCTCTGATTACGGGATTGGCGGTGGGGTGAGTTAAGAAGAAGCAAGAAGCGCATTCAAAAAAGGGATCTCTCAACAAGCAGCGCGTTAAGCCACCGACAAGGCGGGGCCCTGAGAGGCTGGCGAAGCCCCGCCCACAGCGCGCGCGCCGGCCCCGGCCCCGGCTGGGGTTCCGAGGGGCGGGGCTGCGAAACTGCGTCACACGCCGTACGTCGCCGCGCGTGCGTTCCTTTCCACGTGCGAAAGCAGACTCGTGTAGTCTGGGACGCTGCAGAGTCCTGACCCGCCGAGCTGAGTTCTCTCCATGAAGCCAGGTGCAGGCCGGGTGTGGGGTCCGGGGTCTGGGACTGGAGCCGGCACGAATCGAGGGGCCAGACCGGAATCGGAGGGGCGGGGCCTAGGGGCAGGGGATCCGGTCTCTTGTGGGGAGGGGGAATCCTAGTTCCGGTCTTCTGTGGCGAGGGGTCTTGGTTCAGCCTTGTGACCGACGCTGAGCCGGGGGGTCGGGTTCCTGGTCTGGAGATGTGTGACTGGCTTCGGAGGTCACGGTCGCGAGTCGAGGGTCCTGGGCCTGAAATGGGGGTTCCTGAACTAAGATTCATCTTACTGAGGCCATTATTAGGGGTCTTGGGAATTGGACAGGGGGTGGCAGTCGGGGGTGCTGATCCAGAGTCTGGATCCAGGCATCTGGTGTCTTGGATCTCTGGCCTTGAGATTTGGGGATAATGTCTTGGTTCAGAAGTGGAGAGTCCCGATTTGGGCCCGGGGAGAACCCCCTTAGCCTTCCGTATCACCGCCGCAACGATCGTCCCCTTAGCCCCCAGCCTGGCTTCTCCGAGAGGGCCGTGGTGAATGAGGACTCCCGGCTTGATAGTTTGTGGCCTTCTCTGTCCCACTTTCCCGCTCTCTACTCTCCCGAGGGGGCGGATCCCTGGGGTTTGAGTGATCAGAATAATTCGCGGTGAGAACTTTCACAAGCCCAAGATACGATTCGTGTGGGGTGGCGGGGGAGAGATAGTCACAGGAGAGGAGTGATTTTATTCATTTGATTTTCCCCGAGACTCTGATGAACCCACCCCTCCTTCCCTCGTGGCAGATTGAGGAGTCCTGGCTTTGACAGCAGAAAGGTGTCCATTGAATTCAGTTCTTTGCTTCTGAAGCTACTGTGTGGCCTTGGGCAAGTGGCTTTACCTCTCTGAGTCGGTTATCTCATCAGTAAAATGGCGCCCAGTTATAATTTAGCAAGATCGTGTTAAGAGAAAACTAGCATACTGCAGTAATCATTTGCAGTGTCTAAGTGTACAGATCAACAGGTTGTACATGGTAACCTCACACGATGTATGTCAATTACATCCCGGTAAAGCTGAGGAAAAATAGCAGTGCTTGACATAATAGTATTGCCTCTCACTGTTATCTTTATGTTTCTTCTCAAGAGGAACAAAGGTTCCTCTCCCTGGTGTCTCAGATCTTCTTAAATCAGGCTGTGCCCCTCCCCCAATTTGCTCCACTAGAGTTTAGGGAAATCTTCCACTGTGACCCAGAAGGTATTTCCTAGTGCAGGTTTTCCTCGTGGTTTTTTTTTTTTTTTTCTTTTTTTTCTTTACTCCATGTGTGGAGAGATGGGGTCATCTGGTGGGAGGGGGGAGGGTTTGTGGATCCATGCCCCCTCCCAAGCTCCCGTTCTCTTCAGCATTTGGGGATCTCCTGATGAAATGGTGTGGAGGCTGCTGGGCTGTGTACCTCTGACCCTGTGATCCGGTACACCTTCCTCCCAACCCTTCCCTCATTGTGTTAGGATTTGAAGTTGCCGAAGTTGTCTAGAGTCGGCCCTTCACTAAGGATTTGAGTCTGATTGAGAGAAGAATCCTTTGGGGGATTTTGAGCAGGGACGGGATGCAGTCTGATAGCTTTAAAAGGATCGGCTTCTGGCTTCTGTGTGTGAAGGACGTCAGGATAGCAGAAGTGGAAGCAGGCACATCAGTGGGAAGTCTGTTGCCGTGATCTAGTAGGAGATGATGGGGTGTGGCCCAGGGTGGTAGCCTGACAAATTGTCACAGTTTGGAAATCTGTTTTGAAGATGGAGCCAGCAGCTTGTATGTGGGTCTAAGAGAGGGGTCAAGGATAACTAAGGGTTTGGGCATGTGTAACTGGAAGAATGGAGTGTCCGGTTTTGAGATGGGGGAAGGTTGTGGGAGGAGAGGAGAGGTTTTAAACTGGGGGTCTAGTTTCCGATTCTGTGTCTCCCTCTCTCTCTGCCCCTCCCCCGTTCATGCTCTGTCTCTCTCTGTCCCAAAAATAAATAAAAACGTTGAAAAAAAAAAAAAAAAAAAAAAAAAAAAAAAAAAAAGGGGCGCCTGGGTGGCGCAGTCGGTTAAGCGTCCGACTTCAGCCAGGTCACGATCTCGCGGTCCGTGAGTTCGAGCCCCGCGTCGGGCTCTGGGCTGATGGCTCAGAGCCTGGAGCCTGTTTCCGATTCTGTGTCTCCCTCTCTCTCTGCCCCTCCCCCGTTCATGCTCTGTCTCTCTCTGTCCCAAAAATAAATAAAAACGTTGAAAAAAAAAAAAAAAAAAAAAAAAAACTGGGGGTCCGTTGGACCCTCCCCCCCCCCCCCCCAAACTTCTGGGAAAGTGTGTGTGAACGTGTGTTTTCCCGAGGAACCGGTACTCCTAGTACATTTCTCTAGGCTCCTGGAGCTGAAATGGATTAGGCTAGGTTTTGAGACTCCTGCCCCCTGCACCCCATGCCATGCCCACACTTCTCAGGTCTCAGTTCCATCAGGCCTGGGTTGAGTCTCTTAGGCCTGGTGGTTTCTCCCCTAAGTAGGAGGAAGGGGGACTCACTGTCCCCTTACTGAATACTCAACCTGTGTGCCAGGCTGTGTATTGAGAGAAGCGATTTGTGTATATTAAGCCATTTGCTTATTCTTTACAGCTCTGCGAGGCGGGCACTGTGTTACAGCTGTATCTCTGTCTTAAAGATGAGGTTTTCAAGATCCCCATGAACCTTCCCTACTCTCTAGGGCCATGAATGGCATGGCCATCGCCCTGTAGGGGATACACGAACTGCTTGAGGGGAGGGGACCAGGGCACTCTGGTCACCATGTCATCACCCGCTTCCTGAATGAACAGAGGGGGTGCTTTTTCCTGGAGGCAGAACCTGGGGGTTTAAGAGTCTTCAGCCGACCAGACGGTTGATTAAATGCTTACCAAGCCCGCCACACTTTGTGCCAAGTGTGTGCACGGTGCTGGGGGGTGCAGTGTGACCGAAACAGTTAAAACATCCCCGTTCCTTTTGGCCTTGATTCTGGTGCAGGAGTCAGGCAGTAATAACGTAAAAACTGCCACGTATGATAATTGCCAGGAAGAACAAGAAAGCCAGGTCAAGGTAGGGAGCCCAAAGACCCTTCTGAGGAAGGAATGTTTCACCAGAGACCCGAGTGCAGTGAAGAAGTGGGTGAGCCCAGCAAATGTCTGCAGGAGCCAGGCAGTGGGAACAGCAAATGTTAAAGGTTCGGAAGCTGGAGGACGAGCATGAGGAGGAAGAGCGTGAGGCCCAGCATAGAAAGAGTGAGGTCAGAAAAGTCAGCAGAGGCCGGAGCCTTGCGACGGCGGTTCTTAGTTTGGGCTGCACGTTTAGAATCTCCTGAGGAACCTTAAAAAGCCCTATGGTCAGGCCCCTACACTGGACAACTAATCAGAATCACTCTAAGTCCCAGGGATTAGCCAAAGGTGAGGCCCACTGATCTGGAGCTTTGGAAACCAGAGAAAGGAATTTGGGTTTCCTTTTCCTTTTTTTTTTTTTTTTTTTTTCTTTTCTTTTTTTTCAATGTTTATTTTTGCTTTTGAGAGAAAAAGAGAGCACAAGCAGGGGAGGGGCAGAGAGAGACAGACACGGAATCCGAAGCAGGCTCAAGGCTCTGAGCTGTCAGCACAGCCTGACATGGGGTTGATGTAGGTTACTGTTAACATCCTGCTTTTCTCGGTTGAGTAGCAGATTGGCAGGGTCCATTGTATTTTTTCCCTTCCTTCCTTCCTTCCTTCCTTCCTTCCTTCCTTCCTTCGTTTATTTATTTTTGAGAGAGTGGGGGAGGGGTAGAGAGAGGGAGACGGGGTCCAAAGTGGGCTCTGCGCTGCCAGCAGTGAGCCCGATGCTGGGCTCAAACTCACAAACTGCAAGATCATGACCTGAACCGAAGTCGGACACTTAACTGACTGAGCCACCCAGGTGCCCCTGGGTTTCATTTTCAACGGGATGGAAAACCGTTGAAGGGATTTGGGCAGGGGCATGAAGAGATCCAATTTGCAGTTTGAAGAAGGTCAGTCGCTAGCTGCCATGTGGACAGGAGACTGCAGGAGTAGAGGGAGGAAAGGTAGGCACCTCTGAGTCATGTCTGGGGAGTTCTGAAACCGTCCATTTTTAACACTTCAATCAGGAAAGGCGCTGAAAAGTTCTGCATTTTCATCTTTAACGCCATTACGAGGCATGAAGCTTTCATAGAGGTGAATGTGGTGTGCCTTTCCCAAAACCCTAGCAAGCTTACTACCGAACAGTTTTACATCAAGTGAGATTATTTTTTAAAGCATCACTAATTTTCGCACTATTATTTTATGACTTGTGTGATTGGCTGAAAGTACGGCAGAGCTTAGGGAACCGCCACGGGAAAATACTGAATCTGTTAGTACCCGAATTCCGTCTGCCTCTGCCGTTGTTTTGTGCTCAGTGAAGGGAACGAGTTTGCCCTGACCTGAGCTCATGAAAATAAAGCCTCTCAATCTCTTTTTTTTTCCTCCCGACTTTGCATGACGTCCACAAGCTCTACACTGCTTAGGCACTGTCGCCCATCCATAAAGGACAATTCAAGAGTTTTTCTCTTTGTTTTTTTTCCCCTGAGCTGGGAGGGACTTATGCAAGTTTGCAAGCAGGGGGGTCAGATAGCAGAAAGGATACATCATGCCGACCTCCCCTCTGTCCCCCTCTGTTTGGGGGTTGGCACTTTTCTTCCAGATGAGGGAGGGCATGGAAATGTTTCCAAGGTCTGAGGGACCTTGCTGCCACGGTGCATGCGCACAGGCGGGTATTTGCGCTTCTCCAGACTAATACTGAAAATAGAATGGAGGAGCACCTAGTGACTTAGTCGGTGAAGTGTCTGACTTGGGCTCAGGTCGTGATCCCATGGTTCGTGAGTTCGAGCCCTGCATCGGGCTCACTGCTGGCAGCGCAGAGCCCGCTTTAAGGAAGGAAGGGAGGGAGGGAGCAAGGAAGGAAGGACGGGAAAATACAACGGATCCTGCCAATCTGCTATCCAGCGGAGAAAAGCAGGATGTTAACAGTAACCTACATCTCCCCTACCCGCACCCTGTAATTTTTCTCCCTTTCGATACTCAGTATTGTATGAGTTTTGCATTTATCCCCTTGGCCTCTATTTTGGTGGGGGGAGGGGGCATGGGGCGTGCATTACCACATATATCAACACGGCATGGCATTGTTTAATTTTAATTGTTGCTGAACTTTATAAAAGATACTATGTTGGGTGTGGTTTTCTTCAACTTGCTTTTTCACTTAACATTATGACCCTAAGATTTTCATAATCTATCTGTTGTGTGTAACTGTAGATCCCGTCATTGTTGATTATGAATGTGCCCCTGTTTTATTTGCCCATTCTGCCGATGGACATCTGGGTTGGGCCCGATTTTTTGGCTACTGTGGATATTTGTGGACACCGTCCAGTGGAATTACCAGATATAGGAATAATAACATCTCAAACTTCGTTGCCCTGATTCCTGTTTCTGTTGCCACTACAGGTTTCAGCCCCCGTGGGGGCGGCTTCGGTGGCCGAGGAGGCTTTGGTGACCGTGGTGGACGTGGTGGAGGTCGAGGAGGCTTTGGTGGGGGCAGAGGTCGTGGTGGAGGCTTCAGGGGCCGTGGCCGAGGAGGAGGAGGACGAGGTGGTGAGTGACCTTGTAGGGGGGATGCAGTCTGGAGGCAGTGCCTGGGCTTGGGGCTCAGGAAGGAAGAGATGGGATGTCCCTGTGTCACTGCATCTCTGCCTTGTAGGTGGAGGGTTCCAGTCTGGTGGCAACCGGGGTCGTGGCCGGGGAGGAAAAAGAGGAAACCAGTCGGGGAAGAATGTGATGGTAGAACCCCATCGGCATGAAGGTGAGTGAGGAAGGCGGGGAGCTGCTGAGGGTGGGGTGTGGTGGGGTGCAGCCCAGAGTCTTCACCCTGCACTGGTCCCCTCACTTAGGTGTCTTCATTTGTCGAGGAAAGGAAGATGCGCTTGTCACCAAGAATCTGGTCCCTGGAGAGTCAGTTTATGGAGAGAAGAGAGTCTCCATTTCGGTGAGACCAGGGCCCTAGCCGATGGGGTAGCCAGCCGTCTGGTCTCCCTCCCGCCCCACTGTGCGCCCTGTGCAGGCCAGCCAGAGGGTCATCTTAATACCCGAGTCCGATCCCTGTGGCCTTCAGGTCAAAGTCCCAGGTCCTCAGTGTGGCCCAGAGGACTGTGTGCATTCCAGCTCCCCCTCCCTACTCCCTCACCTCGCATCTTCCAGCCACACGGACCTCCTTGCTCATCCCCCGGTTGTGTGTGTGGCTGGTTCCTTTCACCCCTAGTGTCTCTGGTCGGATGTCACCTTGTCTTTCTCACAATGCCACCTTGCACCACCCAGTCTATCAGAAGCAGTCCTCACTGCCCACCCTCTGCCCTGTTATCCCATTTTCTTAATGGCCAGGCCCACTCCTGCTCAGGGCCTTTCTGTGTCCTCTCCTGCTGCCTAGATTGCACTTCTCCAGATGAGTTGCACGGTCCCTGCCTCCCTCAGGGTCTACTGCAGATGTCTCCTGGGCTCTTCCCTGGCCACCCTTTCTCGTTTTCACCTGCTCCTTAGCCCACACCCCATACTTCATGTCCTCTTTCCTGGCTTGATCTTTTCACCTTAGCACCTGTCACTGGTTCCTGTACCATATGTGTTAGTTCTGTGCATACTTAGTCCTTGAGGACAAGGGTCTTTGTCTCATTCTCTGTGCATCCCCGATGCCTGGCGTAGAGTCTGGCACACTGGGCGTGCCGGCACAGCGAATGGTTGTTGATTGATCGCACAGGTCCTGCTGTTGTCTCGTATGATCTTATCTCTGTGTTGATCGTCTATCCCTGCCCCTTCTACCTGAATCAGTAACCTCCATGAGTGGGCAGGTCCTGCATGTGTTGTGGTCATTGATGTGTACCTGTGTTCATTTCTCTCTCTCTTCTCTCTTGAGAGAGAGAGAAGCAGGGCTTGTGCTTGCCCAATGCGGGGCTTGAACTCAGGAACCGTAAGAGCATGACCTGAGCCCAAGTCAGATGTTTAAGCGACTGAGCCACCCAGGTTTCCACCTGTGTTCATTTCTTGAACAATGAATGAGCGCCTGGGGCCCTGGGGCTGAGGGCAGTGGGGTCTAGCACAAGAGCCCAGCACTGACTTCCATCCCCATCTCTCCCGGCCCAGGAGGGAGATGACAAAATCGAGTACCGTGCCTGGAACCCCTTCCGCTCCAAGCTGGCAGCAGCAATCCTGGGCGGCGTGGACCAGATCCACATCAAGCCAGGGGCCAAGGTGCTCTACCTCGGGGCTGCGTCCGGCACCACTGTCTCCCACGTGTCTGACATCGTAGGCCCGGTGAGTGGATGGAGGGGTGAGTAAAGGCTGGTGGTGAGGTGGAAGGAAGGGAGAGGCTGCCCCTGCCAGCCTGGAGGCAGTGGCCTTGGCTGCCTCCCTGTACCGTGTAGCTTGGGGCTAGGCCCTCCGTCTTCAAAGTGCCTGTGGGTGGAAGGAGCAGCTTGAACGCCTGGTTTCCAAAGCCTCGTTCAGCCTCACTCCTGAGTTCTGAGCCTGGAGGGAAAGGAGCTGTATAATTTAGTGGTTAAAAACCCCGGGCTCTGGTGTGGCATTTAACAGTGAGGTGGCTTTCAGCAGTTAATAACTTAACCTGTCTGAGCCTCCGTTTATCCCTCTGGAAAATGGGGTTACTGTGAAGATAAACGAGTGAATTCCTGTAAAATAACAGAACGGTGCCTGGCCCATTGTAAATGTTCTTAGCTGTTAAGACTTCATCTCAGTGCCCTAGCTTCCTCGTTTTAAGACCATATTGAGGGACTCGGCTCTCAGATGAGCAAAGCGGGATTGAATCGAGCAAAGCAGGATTGAATCACTGTTGGCCGGTGACTTCATGTCTCTGGCTCTCACTTTATTTGTCTGTAAGATGGACATAACAATAGTTGTTAAATGGTAGGGTTTTGATACGGGGATTTGCGTGGCCACATGCAGTGTTTGGGCCCATAGTGGGTGTTCCATCTAAGAACCAGTATCAGTGTTTCTATTTTTTTATTTATTGTAGGACGGTCTAGTCTATGCAGTTGAGTTCTCCCACCGCTCTGGCCGTGACCTCATTAACTTGGCCAAGAAGAGGACCAACATCATTCCTGTTATTGAAGATGCTCGGCACCCACACAAATACCGCATGCTCATAGGTAGGGGTCCAGGATTGTGGAGTCCAGGCCACTCCAGGTTTCCTGGGAAAGGTGGCCAGAATCCCGATCTGAGTGGAAGCAGAGTGAATGAGCAGGCTTCCTGAGTCTGCAGGAATGAAGGGGGCGAAGGAGAGGGGGAGGCAGCTGAAGTTGTGGAACTTGGGTGTTTGGCAGGCCTGAAGGGCCAGCCTCCTTCGATCTCCTGCGCCTCTCCCTAGGCACCCCCATACTTCCTGCCTCCCTCCAGAACATGGTACTTTTCATGCTGCCCCCGGCTTATGTATAAAAGCCCCCATCCTCCTCGTTGTCTGGTGAGATCATAACCCAGAAAGCACAACCTGAGTGTGGCCTTGGCTGAGAGGGGCCCGTTGTGAATATTACTTTGTTTTAAAAAAAAATTGGGAATCATGATGGAAAAAACAACCCTCAGAGGTAACTGATAGGAGCAATTTAAAAGCTGCTTTTTCCAATTTCAAAAAGTCAGTTTTCATTATACCCTCTTTTTTTTTTTTTTCTAATCA
Organism: Prionailurus viverrinus; assembly: GCF_022837055.1. Classification (NCBI taxonomy): domain Eukaryota; kingdom Metazoa; phylum Chordata; class Mammalia; order Carnivora; family Felidae; genus Prionailurus; species Prionailurus viverrinus. Next base: position 48,236,514 of record NC_062575.1, on the reverse strand, counting down.
TACCAGCTTAAAAATAATACTTTGCAAAAAAAAAAAAAAACCACACACACACAAAACTTTCCATTTCGCTGGTTTTCTCTGGAGTTTTTTTTCCCCCATGCATTCATACAATACCCTTTGTCCTGCAACTTATTTATTTATTTATTTATTTATTTATTTATTTATTTATTTATTTTATTTATTTAGACAATCCTGCAGGGACTCTGGCCTGTAAGTGCTTACCTTTACTTGCCTTTTTTTAAAATGAATTTTTTTAGCATTTATTTATTTTCAAAAGACAGCATGAGCAGGGGAGGGGCAGAGAGAGAGAGAGGGAGACACAGAATCTGCAGCAGGCTCCAGGCTCCAGGCTGTCAGCACAGAGCCCGACATGGGGCTCAAACTCAGAATTTGCGAGATCATGACCTAGGCTAAAGTCGGACACTTAACTGACTGAGCCACCCAGGCGCCCCTTTACTTGCCTTTTTGATGAGTGTCTGTTTACCCCCCCATCCCAAGACCTGGGAGCATCTCGAGGACCAGGTCTGGGTCTGACTCATCTCTGTGTCCCCCACACCCGGCCCAGGGCTGGCCACAGAGTAGGTGGCAATCGTGACTTACAAGAGGAATGAATAGATGGTGTGAATGGGTTTCTTGGACCCATCCTGGGGGTACTGCAGAGGGAGGGAGATCAGTGGGGGGGATGTGAGACTGGAAGCAGGGGAGACTGCCAGGAACCTGCTGGTAACAGGGCACAGGCCTCATGGGAGGAGCCGAGAAGATCCAACAGATCCAATTTGTAACTGCCACTTCTTTCTCCCTAGCAATGGTGGATGTGATCTTTGCCGATGTGGCCCAGCCAGACCAGACCCGGATTGTAGCCCTGAATGCCCACACCTTCCTTCGTAATGGAGGACACTTTGTGATTTCCATTAAGGTACGGGGCTTGGTGGAATCTAAGGTGGGGTGGTCGTGTCTTCTCTGTAACTGCCAAGCAGTCAGTCAAAACGAGGAGGCCTCCGTTCTGGGATGCCTCATCCAGCCAGCTCTATCCCTGCCCCAGTCGTATAGCACATGATGAAAAAGGTCTGCAAAACGAAAAGGCTTTGGGTTTGGCAATAGAAGGTACTGGTCAAGTGAATAATTGTGGAGTCTGACCATTTGAGTTTGAATTCCAGCTTGCTCTGTGACTTTGAGCAAGTTACCTAACCTGGGTACCTGTTTCTTCATTAGTCATCTCTCTTTCAGTGTTGTCTGTAAGGATTAAATTTATCAATATATATGAAGTGTTTAGTACAGCATGGTAGAAAATAAGTTTTAGGTAAATGTTCGGTACGTTTTATTTTAAAATAAAGATCCTCAGCCAGATTCACCATTTGTTGGCCTTTTGTTACATTTGTTTTTGTATTCTCAGCATTACTATTGTTAAAGAAAGAGAAAATAAAACAAAAAAACAACCCTGGGTATAAAATTTAAACACTAGCTTTTAGGTAAATAGGTCTCTGTTAAAATCTTCTGTTGTAAATCCAAACCAACTTGAAGAAAATTTCTGTGATGAAGTCTTTTCCCTCCACTCCCAAAACCTGAGTTTCACTGAGTTTCCAATAAAAAACAAATACCTGTGGTTTAAAGAGCAAAAGAAAAAAAAAAAAAAAGCCCAAAGCCTTGCTGCAGACTTCCAAGTTCTCTCTTCTGCAGGCCAACTGCATTGACTCCACAGCCTCTGCTGAGGCGGTGTTTGCCTCTGAAGTGAAAAAGATGCAGCAGGAGAACATGAAGCCCCAGGAACAGTTGACCTTAGAGCCTTACGAAAGAGACCACGCTGTGGTGGTGGGCGTGTACAGGTGAGCAGGGGGCCCTGGAAGCCACCAAGACAGCCCTGCGCGTTAGCCCTTGGTAGGAGTGCCGGAAAATGGTGACAGGCTCTGAATCCCCCTCTCTCCTTCCTCTTACAGGCCACCTCCCAAGGTGAAGAACTGAAGCCCAGCGCCATCTGGATTGCGAGAGATTGTGTTGCTACTGTTACACGTGTGTTTTTCTATTAAAAGACTCATCCATTGCTCCCGTCTGCTGATTGCTCAGCGACCTCCATTCAACAGAGCGCATGCTCCCTTGGTCAACTGGCGCGGTGGTGGGGGTGGACGAGCTCATCCGGTCACACGTGCGCATGTTCCTTTCTTGGCTGCCTTTTGCGCAGTCGCAACCCGGATTTCGGCGTTTGGGCGGGGTTGGTGGCTTACTGCGCGCGTCTACCGGTAAGCTCCGCTGCGCGCAGGCGCGGAGTGTTACCTTGGGTCACGTGGGTGAAGCGAACGGGGGGAGTGGGGGCGGAGCCCGAGGCGGGAGGTGGGGGCCGGTTTGTTGTGGTCGCCATTTTGCTGGTTGCATTACTGGGTAATCGGGGCCCTGGCTCGCCGCGTCCGCCGGATACTTTCAGCCAGTGGGCAGGTCTGAGCTCGGGCTTCCCGAGCAGCTTGAGTCCCCTTGCCCGCGCCCTCAGGTAACAACGCGGCTACAGGTGGGGTAGCACGAGCTCGCGGGGAGGGGGCAGTACGGACCCGCCCTGCCCGCGTCGCCGCGAGACTTAGCACGAGGCCGAGGGAGGAGGGCAGGGGGGCGGCGGGCAGGTGCAGGCCGTGCCTGGCTATTCATAGTCGGATTCTTGGAAGAGGCCGAGCCCGAGGGAGCAGTCTTGGGAGTGAGGCTGGGAGGGGGTAGCGGGGCCCCGCTCCCGCCCTTTGTTTGGGCTCGACTCCTCCGGCTGCATCGTCGTCGCCTAGCAACAGCTGTTCTGGACTGCGATTGGTTGAGCTCTTGGCAGCAGCGGCCAATGGCACGGTTGTTGCCATGGCAGGTGCGGACTGCCAAGCTCAGCTCAGCCGGCCCCGCCCGCCGGGGCTCCGCCGACCGGGGCGGGCCTCCAGGGTGGGGGGCGGGACGCCTGGGTCCCCAGGGGCGGGTGGCTGCGCGGGGCGGGGCCGGCGGGGCGAGGGTTAACCCACCCCTCCCCCGTCCACCTGCTTTCCCCTTCCCCCGCGTGCCCCGGGCTGACCCTCGTTCCCTCTTCTCCCCACCCCCGGCGGCGGCGGCTGCTGCTGTTGTCACCCACCGGGCCGCCTGTCCCGCTTGCCCTCCCCGCCGCGGGGCTTGCCGGGCCGGCCGGGCCGGGACAGGCGGCCGTCTCCTCTCTGCCACCGCCGCCGCCATGCTGGCTGCTCGCCCACCCCACTGGGGGCCCCACCGCGCCCCAGCCCCCCGTGGGCCCCGCGCCAGCCCTGACCCGGGTAGGGGGTGGGTGCTTGGAGAGAAGGTCCTGCCGTGGGAGGGCCCCGGGGAAGAGGTGGTTTCTCGGGCGAGGGGCGGGGGAGCTCCAAGAGAGAGGAGGGATCGTGGAGTGGCAAGGCTTGGCATAGAAGAAAGGGAGTGCCATGGGAGAAGGCCTGTGGGGAGAGGATTTTGGTGTGACAGGTACTCTGTGAGGGGAGAACTCTATGTGATATTTGGGGAATTTGGTTCTGGGGGCCTTCTAGGAATTGGCACAGTTGTGTATTGACCCTGGTGTAGAGAAGAGTAACTGGAGAAAGGGCCCTGGTAGAAATCTTGGATGGGAGGAGGAGGGGAAGATCCAGTGTAGGGGAAAGAAGGGCGAGGGAAGAGAAGCCTCCTTGCTCCCATCAGGGAAAGTGAGCCTTGCTTCTGAGGGGGACCATGAAGTAATACAGAGAAGAGCCCCGATGTGCCACGGGAGCAACTACCTGGAGCAGTGGTCCCTGGTGTGGGAGGAAATGTTATAGGGAAGAGGTCTTGGCATGATACGGGGTGGGTCCCCTGGGGGGTGGGGGCTGGTGGATGGGAATGCCATGGGGTGGGACTCTGTTGTATGGAGATAACCCTATAGAACAGGTTAATCTTGGTGTGGTCCCCAGGACCCTGATGTGGTTTTAGGGGCCTGCAGAGGACTCTGTCGTGGGTTTGGAGGGGGCCCAGAGTTGTCTCATGTGGTCTGGGGGGATCCTAGAGCTCTCTGGATTGAGGGATCTACTGGGAAGGGTAGATCTTGAAGTGGAGGGACCTTGCTGTGATACGAGGAGATCCTGATGATCAGGGAAGGCTGCAGGAGGGCAAGATCTTGTGTGAGGGGGCGTCGGGGAGGGCCATAAGTAGAAATGGGAAGCGAACAGTGAATCCTACTCTCTATACTGTCTGTGGTTTCTATCTTTTTCTTTTCCTCCCCCCAATTATTGGTGTCTTTCTGTTCTTTCTTGTCACGGTCTATATCCCTGCCTTGATTGCAATCATTCCCTTTCACGTGTTCCCCTCTTTGTGCCACCTACTTCATTTATTTGGTAATCATCTGCTGAGGGACTCCGCTGTGCTCCCACCCCCACCACTTCTCTCTGTCCCTTCTCATTACCACCTGTTGCTCTTTTTCTCCTCTCCCTGTGCCCTGCCTTCTTTCTGATGTCTACCTCTTTCCTGCTTCGTACTGTCCCATACATCCCCTTGTTCCATGTTGTTCCCCTGCCTCCTGCCTGCTCTCAGGTCTCAGCGGCGGTGGCAGCCGAGGTGCAGGATGCGAGAAGGCGCCCCCCGGCCGGGCTCCCGCTCCAGGCCTCGCTCCCCTGCGGCCCTCTGAGCCCACCATGGCCGTCCCACCAGGCCATGGTCCCTTCTCTGGCTTCCCAGGGCCCCAGGAGCACACGCAGGTATGCTTTCAGCTGGCTCCTTACCTGCCTGGGGTAGGGGGAGGCTGGGGACAGAAGGGTCTGGGGGGTGAAAGATAGTTTGGTTGCCCAAAACAGTTTCCTTGGGGCATGAAGGGTCCATCTGGAGTGGAAAATAATAGAGGAGTTGCTGGCAGAATCTGTTTAGAGAGCCTGGGTTCAAATCCTGACATGGTGGTTAAATTACTTAGGTTCTCCCTGCTTCAGTTTTCTAGAATTCTGTAAAATGGAGCCAGTAATGATACCTACCTCACAGGGTTGTTGTGAGAATTAAACAAGTTAATGAAATGCACATAAAATGCTGAGAACAGTGCCTGGCACGTTGAAAACACTCAATAAATGTTCACTAAGGAAAAAAGTTCCAGAGTGAAAGATGGGGGAGGGAGGTGGGGTGAAAGTGGGTGAAGGTTGAACCCAAAGGATCCTGGACCCAGCAGCACCTTAGGGTGCAGAGTAGAGACATTCAGGGGTAGAGACTGTTTAAGGCTCTGAAATGTGGAGCTTGAAGTGGGACGGAGTAGAAGATCAAGGGTGCTGGATCCTGAAACACTGGGCAAAAATGGTGCAGAGTTGGGGGTGAGGGATGAGAAGACTCAATGGGACAAGGGTAACCAAGAAGTGAGCCCTCAAGATGGGACACCCAGAATGGAGGGTCTCTTGGACGGAGGGTCTGCAAAGGGCAGAGCCCATGTTTTCTGTCTGGTCTCTCCCACTGAGGTTCGGAAAGGAGTAAAGGTGTGGGATGGAAAGTGAGGGGTAAACAGTTCCCCATTCATTCACTCGGCAAATCTCTAATGACTGTCCGCTATGTGCCAGGTCCTGCTCCTGGCACCGGAAATGCAGCAAGAACCAGAGAGTCTCTGCCCTTGGGGAATTTCTATCCTAGTGGGGTTGTCACATGATGACCGAGTAACTATGTGCGTGTGTAACCACGATGACCCGGCCACCCATACAGCTCTCCCTCTGGAGGTCAGAAGTGCGCGCCTGTCCTCAGTGCCCACCCCTCGCCCTGCCCTGCAGGTATTGCCTGATGTGCGGCTGTTGCCACGGAGGCTGCCCTTGGCCTTTCGGGATGCGACCTCAGCCCCGCTGCGCAAGCTCTCCGTGGACCTCATTAAGACCTACAAGCACATCAATGAGGTGGGCGGGGGCCCGGCTGGGTGCTGAGGGGTCCTGGCTGCCAGCACAGGTCACTCAGCAGTCCTTATCTGCTGGCCGGCTGGGCAGGTATACTATGCGAAGAAGAAGCGGCGGGCCCAGCAGGCGCCACCTCAGGACTCGAGCACCAAGAAGGAGAAAAAGGTCCTGAACCATGGTTATGACGATGACAACCACGACTACATTGTGCGCAGTGGCGAGCGCTGGCTGGAGCGCTACGAGATTGACTCACTCATTGGCAAAGGCTCCTTTGGCCAGGTGTGGGACGCACACCCTGACCCAGGGATTGGGGGGCGTGGGCACCCACTGGTATTGACACACAGAAAAGTGGTGCTTTGTTCTGTCCCCCATCCCCCTTCCCATCCCCTCCTCCCCATCCCCCACCCCCATTCCTCACTTTGTGACATGTCCTGCCCTGGCAGGTGGTGAAAGCCTATGATCATCAGACCCAGGAGCTGGTGGCCATCAAGATCATCAAGAACAAAAAGGCCTTCCTGAACCAGGCCCAGATTGAGCTGCGGCTGCTAGAGCTGATGAACCAGCACGACACAGAGATGAAGTACTACATAGGTGAGGCCTGGGGCAGCCATACACCCAGTACAGGATGGGGCTAGTGTCTTCAGGGCAGGCTCTGGTCTGTAATTCCCTGACATCAGTGATTCTCTTGCCACCTTCATGATTTCTGACCTATTCCCAGCATAGTGCTGACCAGAATTTATTGGGCGCTCACCAAGGGTCAGGCTTGTTGCAAGCACACGTTGAATCAACTGGTTTCAGTATGACTACAGCCCTGGGGGGAAGGGGCATCATGGCCCACAGCTTGGAGTAGAAAAGGAAGTATTCGGGCGCTATCACTTGCCAAAGGCCACCGAGTTTGTACTCAGTGGGGCTATAATGTCACCAGGCAGTGGACTCCAGGGCCTTTACTCCTGACGTCTGTGTCAGTCTTTTTCCTCTTTCCCACACTGATTCCTCTTAGAAAAAGCAAGAGTAGATTAGAGAGTGTGTTTCTTGAAATACATATGGTTACAGTAAATGGAAAGCGAGTGTCCTCTGCCACAAAAATAAACAGAACTGAGACTAAAACAACGTTACAAAATTAAGGAAATGGCGAAGGGTATTAAAGACCCATCAGCACCAAAGAGAAACGTTCTCTTTCATTTATCAGGAAGTTGGAGAGAGACTTGAAAAAAATGAACTTCTCTTAATCAAGAAAATCTTTTTCTTGACGTGAATCATGTTACAGACCGAATGAAAACACCCTGACCAGCAGCTGCCTCCCGTGGGCACACCACTATCTGTCCGGTGCTCACACGGCAGAGTCACAGATCTGCTTGTGGCCTCTCTCCCTATTACCGTGTGTCCCCGGCTGCCACTGGCCCTCTCTGAGGCTCCGCTTCACCAGCGGCCCATTTCTGCCTCCTTCCCCGCAGTGCACCTGAAGCGGCACTTCATGTTTCGGAACCACCTGTGCCTGGTGTTCGAGCTGCTTTCCTACAACCTGTACGACCTCCTGCGCAACACGCACTTCCGCGGAGTCTCGTTGAACCTGACGCGGAAGCTGGCGCAGCAGCTCTGCACAGCGCTGCTCTTCCTGGCCACGCCTGAGCTCAGCATCATTCACTGCGACCTCAAGCCCGAGAACATCCTGCTCTGCAATCCCAAGCGTAGCGCCATCAAGATCGTGGACTTCGGCAGCTCCTGCCAGCTTGGCCAGCGGGTGCGGCGCGGCACGGCCCGCCCCGGGGGCGGGGCTCGCGGCGTGGGTGTGGCAGGGGCGGGGGCACCAGTGGCTGGAGCCCGAGGGGCGGAGCTAGGCTGGGATGGGGTTGCAGGGCCCAGCCTGAAGTGGCCTGGCGGGTGCCTGAAGGGTAGTATCGGGATGAGGTGTTGGCGGTATGCAGTGTAAGGGGGGGGGGGGGGGGGGGGTTGGATGGGGGGGTAAAAAAGTGCCACAGGATGTAGTTCCCAGTAGGAAACGAAGCGTGAGGCCTGAGGAGGCAGGGCCAGTGTTGAGGCTGCCAGATGTGGGCAGAGTGAAGTTGGGTTGGCTTTGAGCTTGGAGTGATGCTTTGCTAAGTTGTTTGCCCTGTGCCCTTAAGAGGGGACCGGTGCTTTAGTTTTACAGCTTCGTGTGAGCAGACATTTGAGATGGCTTGGAAAGGGTCTGGACTGCGGGGGTGGGAAGGGCCTGGGCTTGCAGACTGCCAGCCTCTGATGACCAGGGTCAGGCTTTGGGATGGAGATCAGGGTGAGACTAGGTCAGCAGAGACTTCTGAGGCTGGTGAATAAGATGATGGTAGTGGCTCCTGGAAAGCAGGGGTGCTGGTAACATCCAAGTTTGGAACCTCCGTCCCGGTTTTGGTGAAAGGAAGCTTGTCTCAGCTTTGGGTATGGCCATGGCACCACTAGGGGAGGCTGGGACCTCTGACCGCTGCCTTCTTCCCTGCTCCGCCCCCCAGATCTACCAGTACATCCAGAGCCGCTTCTATCGGTCGCCTGAGGTGCTTCTGGGCACACCCTACGACCTGGCCATTGATATGTGGTCCCTGGGCTGCATCCTGGTGGAGATGCACACTGGAGAGCCCCTCTTCAGTGGCTCCAATGAGGTGTGCTCCCGAGGAGGGGGTGTGCTGGAGGGGACAGAGGCCTGGTTGGCCTGATGACCCTGACTGCCCACCTGACTGCTCCACAGGTGGACCAGATGAACCGGATTGTGGAGGTGCTGGGCATCCCACCAGCCCCCATGCTGGACCAGGCACCCAAGGCTCGCAAGTACTTTGAACGGCTGCCTGGGGGTGGCTGGACCCTACGAAGGACAAAGGAACTCAGGAAGGTGCGGCCCCTGCCCCACGCCGCTCCTCCCACCCTGGTGGCCCCTCACTCTCTCACACTTGGGGCTTCCTCTCTCCCTGCTTCCTCTCCCTTGTGTCTTTCCCTTCCTTCCTCTCCCCCTTGTCTGTCCTCTCCTTCGTCCCAGCCCACCCCCCCTCCCCCGTCTCTCCTACCCACCCCACAACTCTTCTTAGCTTCTCTCCTTCCACTTTCTCTCTTGTGCCTCTGTTTCCCCGTGTGTGTCTCCCTGCCCCTCCTGCCCACTGACGGCCACTCTCTTGCCCCCCCTCCCACCCCCTCCCTGCCAGGATTACCAGGGCCCCGGGACACGGCGGCTGCAGGAGGTGCTGGGCGTGCAGACGGGCGGGCCCGGGGGCCGGCGGGCGGGGGAGCCGGGCCACAGCCCCGCCGACTACCTCCGCTTCCAGGACCTGGTGCTGCGCATGCTGGAGTATGAGCCCGCCGCCCGCATCAGCCCACTGGGGGCTCTGCAGCACGGCTTCTTCCGCCGCACGGCTGATGAGGCCACCAACACGGGCCCGGCAGGCAGCAGTGCCTCCACCTCGCCCGCACCCCTTGATACCTGCCCCTCCTCCAGCACCGCCAGCTCCATCTCCAGCTCTGGTGGGTGCCCAGTGCCAGGTGGGCTAGAACAGGAGGGTGGGCAACATGGGTTTGGCCTGACCTGGGGGACCTTGCCACTGGGCCTTCATCTAGAGCTTTGAAATTGTGGGATCCTCGACTCCGGAACGGGTGGGGCAAGAGAGCTCTGCCTGGCTGTGACCTGATCTCTGAAATTGCGCTTGGGCTCACACCTCTGAAACTGCTTCTGACTCTGAAAGCCAAAACTGAGCTCTGATCCTTAATCTCAGAATTGGGCCCATCCTTCAGATAGGCTCTGATCCCAAAGCCCAGGCGTGGGCCTGAGTCGCCAGCCAGACTCAGCCACCCGAAAACCCAGCCACCACCTCTCCTCACCCTAAGGCTTCTCCTCATTTCCTCCCCTGGCACTTCCAGGAGGCTCCAGCGGCTCCTCCAGTGACAACCGGACCTACCGATACAGCAACCGATATTGTGGGGGCCCCGGGCCCCCCATCACTGACTGTGAGATGAACAGCCCCCAGGTACTGGGGCCTTGGGGACCTGGGAGGTGGATAGTGGGTTATCTGGGCTTCAGGACCTGGGTCTCCATCACCCACTATTCCTCTGCTCCTTTAGGTCCCACCCTCCCAGCCGCTGCGCCCCTGGGCAGGGGGTGATGTGCCCCACAAGACACATCAGGCCCCTGCCTCCGCCTCGTCACTGCCAGGGGCCGGGGCCCAGTTACCCCCTCAACCCCGATGCCTTGGCCGTCCCCCATCACCAACCTCACCACCACCCCCGGAGCTGATGGATGTGAGCCTGGTGGGCGGCCCTCCGGACTGCTCCCCACCTCACCCGGCGCCTGCCCCCCAGCACCCGGCTGCCTCAGCCCTCCGGACTCGGATGACAGGAGGTCGTCCACCCCTCCCACCCCCTGATGACCCTGCCACTCTGGGGCCTCGCTTGGGCCTCCGTGGTGTACCCCAGAGCACGGCAGCCAGCTCATGACCCAGCCCCCTCCCTGGGGCCCCTCCTGAAGCCATACCCCCCATCTGGGGGCCCTGGGCTCCCATCCTCATCTCTCCCCTTGACTGGAATTGCTGCTACCCAGCTGGGGTGGGTGAGGCCTGCACTGATTGGGGCCTGGGGCAGGGGGTCAAGGAGAGGGGTTTAGGCGCACCCTCCTCACTAAGGACTGGACCCTTGGCCCCCTCTCCCCCCCCCCCCCTTGTTTTCTATTTATTGTACCAAAGACAGTGGTGGTCCGGTGTCGGGGGGAGACCCCCTTCACCCTAGGGCCCTAGGAGGGGGTGGGGGCAGGTAGGGGGAGATGGCCTTGCTCCTCCTTGCTGTACCCCCCAGTAAAGAGCTTTCTCACATGCCTGCCTGAGAGTTTGCAAGGCCTCGGCTCCCCTCACCTGGCCCTCAGAGGCATGGTGGGGAACGGTGTTTGGGAGGGGGTGCCAGAAAAGCTCTGTCATGAGGGATGCATCCCTGGGGAAGTTATGGCTATTGGCGCAGACACGGGGCTGCAGGAAGTCTGGGGCTACGGAATCCTAGACAAGAGATCCTGGATAGGATCCTAGCCCATGTTTGTCTTTTCCGTGGTAAACACAGACCCTGAACGAGTACACGCCCAGCTGTGGCCTGTCTCTGGGAAACATCAGGATCTGCCCTAATAAGCCAGGGCTTCCACAGAGTCTGCACAGGAGTGGCTCCTTATGCCAGGCAGGCATCTAGTAGGTGCCGAATGCTTGCAGCAGGCCTTATTAATGCCATCTGGGGAATGGCAGGCAGGCAGTGTAAAGTACAGACTTTACCCCACCCCCACCCCCATGTCTGGTCTTACCCTTTGGAACCGTGACGGAGCAAAGCATTTTGAGATTCTCTGGCAGAAAGATATGCCCGGGGTTTCAGGTAAGTGGGTCTGTTTCCATAGCAATTTGGAAACTTAAGTCTCCCAACCGGCCAGTCAGGAGCCTCCTGATTCAAAGGTACCTACCGTCTCCCGCCATTGGGGCGCGGCGCTTCCTGGGAAATGGAGTTACACGTTGCAATCCCTGTTGCCGCTTTTCGTCAGGGGACTACAAAGACCAGAATTCTTTTCGCTCACGAGTTAGGGCCGGTCTCACGCAGCCAATCGGTAGTCAGAGGTGGACGGGGCCCGGATGCTTGAGGCGGGCTGTAGAAAAGGAAAAAGCCGTGATTGGGTGGCGTTGGTCAGGCTGTTCGCCGGTGTTGAGTTCTGTCAGGCGTGCGGGAGGTGGGCCACTGTGCTGCTCCCCGAGACTGAGCAGGTTAGGCGTCCGCGGTCACAGAGCAGGAGGGAGGCGCTGAGGCCTGAAGCGGCCCCATCGCACAGAGCATCACCAGCCGCGGTGTCTGGCCCAGCTCACAGGAAGCCCCGGTCGGTAGGAGAGAAGCGTGGACGCCGTTACGGACCTGCGGGTGTTCGGGAGGGGGCGCAGTGTGGAACGCTGAGGGGACCCCAGACGAGGCACGGGTAGGGAACATTCCCGGAGGAGGAGGAGGAGCTGTTTGAGCTGAGACCCGAAGACCGGATGTTTGGGGTGGCGGTGGTGCGGTGGTTTGCGCACAGGCAGCGACGAGAAACAGCCTGTTGTGTGAATATGAACTGCGGGTGATGTGGTGTTGGAGAGCTAATTGAAAGTTCTGTATGAATTTGATCGTGGAAGATTTTGTTGGCCTGATTAGGTAGTTTGGATTTTGTCCTAAAGACATTGAGGAGCCACGAGAGGATTTCTAGAAGGGAAGGGGCATGGCCCAGTTTGCTGCCATCTAGGAATAGATTGATGGGAACGAGACTAGGGTCTGGGAGCCCAGGGTGGTGGCTGTGGCACGTTCCGAGGCAAGAGATGTTGGGGATGAACCAGGGCAGGAGTCTTGGCTGGGAGGGGAGAAAGGATGTTGGTGGGAGAGACGTCCAGAAGGCTGAGTTGACAGAATGTATGGCTTTACGGGCTGCGTGGAAGGGGGAGGCGGAGAGGGGCGGGAAAGGGGTATCTCCAGCAGGTAGAACAGTATCTGGCATATTATAGATGTTTAATAAGAAAAAAAAATTTAATGGATAGTTCTAGGAGGCAGAGACTATTATGATCTCCATTTTGCAAACAAGGATGCTGAGCACAGAGAAGGTTAAGTAATTTAACCAAGATCACATAATTAGCAAGTGGAAGGCCCAAGATTGTGTGTGTGCTCGCGCATGTGTGCGCCATTGACTTAGCAACGTGCAAGATGAGCTTCGAGACATCATCGGGATCCAGTCGTGTAGGAATTTGGGATAAGTGTGGAAATGTATATCCCACATTTCAATATCCAGCCCAGAACCTCTCCCTGACCTGCTGACTGCCCACATGATACCTCCTCTCTCAAGATAGCTGTAGTCCTCTGGAGACCAAGGTATCTTGACCAAATTGAACTCTGGTCTTTTCCCCAAAACCTGTTCTTCCCACATTCTCAGTAAATGCCTCCTCCTTCATTGTCTTATATTCATGTCTGGTCCATCAGCAAATTCCTTCAAAGTGTATTCAGAACCTGATCCTTTCTTCCCACCTCCACTCTTGTCACCCTGGTCCTGTCCACTCTATACCCTGCCTAGACCATCACGGCAGCCTCCTCAGTGGTCTCTGTGCTCCCCACAGTCTTTCTCATATGCAGCAGGGTGACACTGAATACCTGTATCAGGTCACATTTCTCTCTTGCTCAGTACCCTCCTGTGGCTCTATCTCACACAGCAAATGCCAGTGTTCTTTCCATGGCCTTTGCAAGGCCCTTGATCCCTGCATGATCTGTCCCTGTTACTTCTCCACCTGGTCCTTTTACCCTGCTCACTCTGCTCCAGCTACACTAGCCTCAGGGCCTTTGCACTTCCTCTCTTTACCTGGAACACTCTTCTCCAGATGTCAAGGCTCACCTTCATCTCCTTTAGTTTTTACTCAGATATCATCTCCTCCTTGAGAACTTCTTTGGTCACCCTTCTGGAACTATACTACTAACATTCATATATTAATTTCCCTTTAACTGTTCCGTAGCATTAATCATATCACTATTTGACTCACTGTATAGGTTATCTTGTTAATTGTCTGTCTCTCCTCTGCACCCACAGCAGACCATAAACTTCATGAGGGCAGGGGCTTTTGTCTACTTCATATTTTATCTTTAACATCTAGAAGAGCTCTTGGCACATAGTAGGGGCTCAGTAACAGTTTATTGAAGGGACGAGTCAGTGGGTGATTTCAGAATGTAGATCCTTACCCCGGCATCGCAGGGACTCTGCCCATCCCTCTTCCACAGAACTTCAGAGGACTGCCTTAAAATTTTCTGAGGTCTCAGACATTCAGCAAGGATTTCATCTTGCTTCTGCTTTGTGCTCAGCATCAGGAACACAGCAGAGAACAAAACAGTTTCCCTGTTCCCCGAGAATTCACAATGTCAGGGGTAGAGGTTCAAATCGTCAGCTAATCACACAGATATGAAATTACAAAGAAATGTAGAAAGTGCCATAAGAGCACTTGGCCAGAACCCTAATCTAGATCCTAGGAAGTGGAATTGAAGTGATGAAAGTGTAGGCATTAGGCACTCCATTAAAAGGGGTGTGTGTGTGTGGTGTGTGTGGGCGTGGGTGTGTGGTGGTCGGAGCCCAGAGGCTGATGGGGAGCAAGAAGCCTGGTAATGTGGACCCTGTAAGGAGTTGGGTCCTTAACCCCATGCGTAATGGAGACTCTCAAAGAACTTTAAGCAGTGAGAGGAGGTGCCATCAGTTCTGTATGTTACAAGATCCCTCTGGCTGTCATGTGGGGGAACTGACGATGGGGTTAAAGATTGAAGTAGTGAGACCTGTGAAAAGGCTGCTCTCCTGAGATTAAAATAGCCTCCTCTACCGAAGGCCACACATCTTTGTTTCTCCCATCAAGAAGTGGAGTCTCTCTGCCCTCTAATCTAGGCTGGCCCATGATTTGTCTTAACCAGTAGAGTGCAGTGGAAGTGTTGCTGTGCTGGTCGGGGACCTTAAGAGGCCCGCAGTACTGCTTTCACTTTCTTGGGCCCTGGGCTGCTTTACAAAGAAGTCCAGCTACTCCACTGGAGAGAGATGTGTACAGAGAGAGGCCCAGCCAGCCCCCAGCTGTTCCGCTGTTTTAGCTGATGTGCAAGACAAGAGTGATGCCATCTTGGATGTTCTAGCCAAGTTCCCAGCTGACACCAGGTAGAATGGAGACTCACCTTGCCCTCCCTGCTTTGCTCAAATTCCAGAATCATGAGCAAATAAATGGCTGCTATTTTAAGCCACTGTGTTATGGGATGATTTGTTACTCAGCGATAGCTCACTGAAACAAGCTTCCTGATATCTTATCATTTTGTGTATTAGCTCACGTAAGCCTCACAGTCACCCTGTGTGGTAATAATTGTTATTCCCATTACACAGATGAGGAACTGAGGGCACAGAGAAGTTAATGGAGTACTGGCAAGATATCTAGCATGTAGTAAGTGCTGAGTTTGTGGTAGCTATTAGTCGTTAGCATGAAAATGTTCATAATCGTTAAAGAAAGGATAGTAAGACGATACAAGCATTATTAGCCTATTTACTAGTGGTATGATTTTAGGTAAGTGACTTCATCTCTCCAAGGCTCAATTTTGTCATTGTAAAATGGAGATTATAACAATATTCGTCTCAGGGTCTGACTTAGCAAGCGCCTACCATATGGCAGGGATAATTACTATGAAGCATACAGCCAAGATTATTGTAGACAGTGACCTTAGGACCACAGGAGGAAGCCAATTTCTTGGAAGTTCTAGTGGAGAGACAGACAGGTCATTGGTGATATTGTTGAAGTGCTGCATCAGGCTTCACCTGAAGTGGGTTCCTTCTGGACTTTGTCATTAGGGAGACCAGTAAACCTCGCTATCATTTACGCCAAGTTGAGCTGGCTTTCCGTTACTTGGAACCAGCATCCTAACTGATTCTAGTGTTTTATTCATTTATTTTTTGATTCATCAGCTACTGAATACCTACTGCATTCCAAGCACTGTTTCAGGTGCTGGTGTTATAATAGTAAACAAGGTCCTCCCAAGCTCTGACCTTGTTGGAACATCCATTCTCCTGGGGAAGGTGGATGGTCGGGAAATCAGTGTTGGGGATAAGAGCCTGGGAGATTGCTGGGGGGAGTGGGGCTGAGGAGAGGAGGGGTAGAGAGGGACAAACAGGGGGAGGGGAGGGGGCCCAAATAAGTTTTGTGGAAATGTTAATGGAGGAGAGACCTGGCCAAAAGGGAGGAAGCCAGCTGTGCGTGTGTTTTGGGAAGGACGTTCCAAGTACAACTAGAGAGCAAATTCAGAGGCCCCAGGTATGCGGGGATGTGTTGGAGGAGCAGGAAAGAGTGAACTGGACCAGGGTGAACCAGTGGACGGGAAGGGGATGAGGGTCCGGGCCATACGAGCTTGGTTGGCAGACTTGAATTTGATTCGCAGTGAGGGGGGCAGACATGCAGTGCGTTTGGGGCTCAAGAGCGATGCGATCTACCATCTTGGTAGGATTCCTTTGGCCACTGCGTGGGCACCAGGGTGGAAGCAGCGCAGAGGCTGCATCTCTCCAGCTGAGAGATGGTGGTGGTTTGGCCAGAGGTGTGGCCGAATTTAGGACATAATTTGAAGGAAGAGTGGACAGGACTTGGGGTACAGGTGTGGTGTGAGAAAGAGGAGCCAACAGCTCTAAGTTTGGGAGGAAGTAGTACCAGGAACTACCTGGGGGAGACCTGGAAAGACTGCGGGTCTGTGAAATGTCCCTGGCCGAGCACGTGGGACGTATGAGTCTGGCATTCAGGGCTAGATCTGAGCTAGAGATACAAACGTGGGAGTCACTGGCATTTTCGTGGTTTTAAGGCCCAGGATGAGATTGCTAAGGGTGAGTGGAGGTGGAGAGCAGGGGCCCATGAGGAGTTAATGCAGTAATCTAGGTGAGAGATCACAGTGGCCTGCACCAGGGCAGGGGCAGGAGTGAGCAGTGCTCTGGAAACATCTGGAAGACAGAGCCCACAGTAGATTGGTCATGGGTGATGATGGAGAGAAATGGACTGGGGCCTGGTGAGGGCAGGATCAAGTATGAACACGGGGCAGTGACTCTGCTTTCCTCTTTCCCCTGGGCCCTGTGGTCCCCGCCTCCCTTTGCATTCTGCAGGCAGCTAGGCTGGCCCAGAGTAGACTCTTGCCCCGACTCTGTGTGACCTTCCAGGGCAGTGCCCTACAGCCCCTTGGGCCCCATTCCAGATTCCCCAGATGAGAATTGAATTGGGGTCCAGTGTCCAACCCAGCTGAACCGTTGTAGCTGGAAGATTCCTTCTGGGAGGGGTGTGCACTGGGCAGTCACCTTCAGTGTCCACGCTCATAGAGTGTTTCTGGCGGTCAGTGTATGGAAGGCCGGCATGTGGGCAAGGGGAATGATTTGGTGCTGTTTTGATAGGTGGGTGGGACAGACCATCTGTGTGGCCTCAGATGTGCCCTGCCTCGGGTGAATGGGGTCGGGGAGACCATGAAGATGGGAATCTGGCAGGCTCTGGGCTCAGAAGGGGAAGGGTCAGGTTGGGACAAGTCATGGGGATCTGGTGCAGCTTCTGCCGCCATCAGCATTGACAGTTCCTAGTCAGGGAGACACTCATCGCTCCTGGGGAGACACACGGCTGCGGCGGCCTCCCCAGAGGAGCCCAGAGGAAGCACATGACCTGGTCTAAGGTGTCAGGAAGGACTCCCCAGAGTAGAGAACACAGGAGGTGAGATCTGAAGAGCCAGATGAAGGGAGCGAGGGATTCTGCTGGGCCAACTCATAGCCAAGTCCACAGCTACTTTAAAATGTTTTTATTTAATAATTTTAGGTTTACAGAAAGATTGCAAAGATAGTACAGAGACTTCTCGTACATCCTACACCCAGCTCCCCCGCATGTTAACATCTTACATAACAATAGTTTTACATTTGTCAAAACCAAGACGTTAACATTGGTTAGTGTTGGATTAACAGAACTCCGAACTTTATTCATATCCCCCCTGTTTTTCCACTAATGTTCTTTTTCTGTTCCAGGATCCAATCCAGGATACCCCGTTGCATTTACTCGTCCTGTCTCCTTGGTCTCCTCCAATCTGTGACAGTTTCTCAGTCTTTCCCTGTCTTTCATGATCTTGACAGTTTTGAGGCATATTGGTCAGGTATTTTGTAGACTGTCCCTCAGTCTGGTTTCTTTCATGTTCTCCCGGTTAGACTATAGGCTGGGGATGAATCCCACTGAGACTCAGGTGACCTCATTTCATGAAGGTGGCATCCACCAGGTATCTTGCCCGCGGTATTACTGTTCTGCCCTTTCCTTACTGTGCGTGTGTTAGGAGCAAGTCACAGCATCCAGCGTACTCTCAAAGGGAGGAGAATTAAATTCCGTTTCCTAGAGGGAAAAATGTCAGATATTGTCTTCATATATAAAAACCACCACAGTAATTAATAAATGTGGGAAGATAACTTTGAGGCTATGCAAATGTCCGGTCTCCTCAAAGTTCCTCCCCCTGATTTTGGCATCCATCAATGGATCTTGCCTGGGACAATTAATATGGTGATTGTCTTTTTTTTTTTTTTTTTTAAGTAGGCTCAACGCCCAACATGGGGCTTGAACTCGTGACCCTGAGATCAAGAGCTGCACGCTCTACCAACTATGCCAGCCAGGCACCCCTACTGTGGTGTTCTAATGACGCTGCTTTTCTGTTTCCCTCAGTTCTTCCCTGTATTTTATTTGGAGTTCTTCTGTATGAAGATTTGTCCATTCCACCCCATTTATTTTATTTGTACAGTCATTGATTTATATCAGTATGGACTGACGGATATTTTTTGTATTCTTTCGGTATAACCCAATACCATCAAAATTTTTTCACTCAGATTTTTACAGGTTTGGCCTAGAGGCCCTGTCAGGTTGGCTCCTGTGTTCTTTACTCCTTTTTTTTTTCTCCCTCAAGCACCTCCTTACTTTCCAGCACTGTAAGGAGCCCCAGGCTTATCTGGCACTTTCCCTGGTCCTTTTGCTGGAGAATGGTAGTAGGAACCAAGGTCTGCGCCCTGGGTGTTTTCATTGCCGGGTGTCACTGCTTCCAGTTGCTCTCAGCTGACAAAGCTAGAAGATGTATGTCTGTATACAAACCGACGTGTACATACACATCTGCATCTCTGAGCGTGTGTGTGCAGGTGGATGTCTGTGTCAATGCTGATGAGTGCACACTGGCCAGCTCTGACTCTACTCTAGCCCTGGAAGGTCCACTCCTGCCTACCCGCCCCCCGCCCCGCCCTTGCTTTCTTTGTAACTTCTTTCTCTGACAATGAGAACCTGGCTCAGTGGGCACCTTTTAGTGCTCATCTTGTTGGCCACTGTGGCAAAAATCAGCAGTGTTGGCCATTCCTGCCTTCTCTAAGGACACTCTCCCCTTGGTTTCTGTGATGCTGCTGTCCCCTGATTTTTCTCCTCTGTCTTGTTTCTTTGCAATAAGTTCCTCTGATTTCACCAATTCCTTAAGTGTTGGGGGCTCTTCTCTCCTCCCAGCCCCTGGGCCATCTTATCCACTTTTATGGTCTGTTTCCTGTCTCTGTGCTGGTGATGCCCATTCTCTGACCTTAGCCCCAACCTCTACCTTTAGCCCCACACTTGGGCATCCTGCGGCTTCATAAAGGCCCCTCACCCTCAGCCCTGAGTGACCCCTGGGCCCTTAACACTCAGTGTGTCCCAAATTCCAAACCTTCTCCTCCAGGGGTGGCTCCTCCATTTCCCAAGTTTCCACAAAGAACCCTGGGCCTCATCCTTGATGCTTTCCTCCCCAACACACACGCGCGCGCACGCGCCCAGCCCGACCCATCAGCCTCCATGGCTTGTGCACTAGGCCTCCTAGATACCTCTCCCACCTGCCCTCTTCTCCCCTTTCATGGCCCTGCCTTGGTCCAACCCCACCTCTCCCACCTCATCTCGCCTGGCCTCCTCCCTGGGCCCCTGGCCTCCTTTTTCTCACTTTCACCCACCTCCACTTGGCAGTTAGAGGGAGTTCTGTAAAACACCAATCTGATCACGTGTTCCTGCTTGAAGCCTTTCCGTGTTTCTCCAGCATCCTAAGGACAAGGTTCTAACTGATCCTGAAGGCCTGGTGTGATGTGGCCCCTGACCGTCACTCTGCCTGTCTCCCCAACTGTCTAAGCTCCAGACACACAGAACGCGAGGTCACCAGCTCTCTCACCTGGGCCTGTGCGTGGCCCCTCCCCCTGCCCCGCCCCCTCCAGTCTAGTCAATCCCGCCCAACCCACACTCCACCCACGGTCTTCCCACGCATAAATTTTGAAAGGATCCCAGACATCATCATCTATAAGAACGATGAACAAAATGTAACCAGTGGTCATTTCTGAGTGTGGGAAGGGGGCAAGGGCCTTTACTTTTAAGAAATTTTTTGCAGTGACTCTTTTCATTGAACACCAACATAACACCAACAGTAGTTGTGGGAGAAAAAGCTAGCAAGGGAGAAAATCCCATCATGTTTGAATTTTAAGAGGAAAAAACGTTCAGGAAGCGTCTTATAACTTTAAACATTCTTCATGGGCAGGAAAAGCGCGGTCTTTCTCTGTGTGCACAGTAACAGTCATCAGGCCAGAATGGAATTGCAAATACCCAGCTAAGGGGATTTTTCTCCTACTGATTTTCACAGTGATTGTAAACACAACTTGTGTAACTTCTCTAAATGGTGTGATGCAAGCGTTTGGAACAACTGTCATATATAACACGGTTTCGTGGGTGTGAAGGAAGGCAACTGAAGTATATCGACCTAGGGAGAATTCTTGTCTTTACTCTGATACCAGGGACTATTGGGACAATGAACTCCATGTAAAGGAAGTAGGAACACATCTGCGTGGAGACACCCTGTGGTTTTGAGCCTGGCTGGCCTGTGCTTTATCATGACAACTGCCTGCATTTACCTGGCTCCTTCTTCATGCCGGGTGCCTTCCTAAGCCCTTTCCATGCATGAATTCAGTAATCCTCAGCCCTCGGGTAGCTACTGTTGTCATCCCTGGGTTTCCATAAGGTGTGAGAGTTACATCGGGGACTGCAGGTTCCCTAGCTAGTAAGTGACAGCACCAGGATTCGAACCCAAGAGTTGGAATCTGCCTTGACCCACCTTCCTCCCGGATTCCATTCTTAGAGGATGACCACATTTCTGATCATGCGATTTCTTCTTTTCGGAAGAAGGACTTCAGTGAGCTTCTCCATCTGCTAAAATCTTTTTTGACATCCGCAACTATTTATAAAGAACAACACGTTTTTTCGCTTTTAAGGAAAATTTCAAACAAACACAAAAGCGGAGGGAAAAGTCTAATGAATGTCCCATCTCTCAGCTTCAACAGTCATGGCCATTCTTGTTCCATCCATATCCTGCACATTTTCTCCCCTGCTCAGTTACTCTACAGTAAATACAAGTATGTTGTATTAAAAGACCTTTTTTAAAGAAAAGGTCACCTACCATTCCTTGCCCCCAGTCCTCCCCCCTTTGGCAAAGTGACCGCCTTCCCGATTCTCTGTTCCCTTTCCCCTCGTTTTCCAAATGCAGACGGATCTGTGTGTGGTGTGCCACTATCACCAGGCTCTGTCCCTGGCTCGTTTCCTGTAACCCTACCCCCCAGGCGTTTCTCGAGCCTGAAAACTATCCCTCTTAGTGACCACGGACAGGCTGGTGTTGTTTGGCCTGCCCAGCCTCTGCAATGGGACATTTAATCTGCTTGTGGCGTTTTGCCATGATAGTGGCCTCTGCCCTTATTTGGGTTATTTTCTGGATGCCCTCTCCACTCAACCCAGGTCAGGCCTCCTGAACTTGTACACAGTAACCCCACTTTAAGCACACATCCTTACCACGGTCAGAATGAAACAGGGATTTGGGTCCTTCTCTATTAATTGCCTAGGGGCTCCATGAGGTCAGGAATCAGGTCTGTCCTTGTCCCTGCTGTGTCCCTAGCATCACCGAGCACAGGGCCTGGGATGCAGTAGGTGCTCAGGAGTGGTGATGCACTAATGAATGAATGATTGCCAAGGTCAGTAGCTGAGTGTTTGTCACGAGGGCAACAGGAAGCCACAGAAGTGTTTCAGACAGAACTGGACCCATTTTTCTCAAAACTCAAGTGCGTATGAATCCCCTGGGATCCTGTTAAAATGGAGATCCTGAGTTAGTGGGGCTAGGGAGGGCCTGCGATTCTGTACTTCTAGCAAGCTCCCCACTGACGCCAGTGCTTTGGGTAGCAAGGGTCTAGCTGTGCTGCTCAGTGCAGCACGTGGCTGTCGAGCACTTGAAATGTGGCCAGTGTGAACTGAGATGTACCCGCAGTGTAAGATGCCCGCCAGATTTCAAAGACTTAGTACAAAAAAAAGAGAATGTAAAATATCTCATTAATAATTTTTATATTGATCACATGTTAATATGGTAATATTTTGGCTATATCAGGTTAAATAAAATAGATTATTAAAATTCATTTCAACTGTTTCTTTTTAACGTGGCTACTAAAAGTTTTTTAATTACGTTGTGACTCACAGGTGGGGTTCTCATTATGTTTCTGTTGGATGGTGCTGGTCTAGAACATTCCACACTCCCTCTCACCTCTAAACATTTGCACATGCTCTTTCCACCTTTTGGAGCACCGCTCTTTCTCCTGATCGCCTCTTCACAACTAACTCCATACAGCTTTTGGGTCTCGATGTCTCCTCCTCCAGAAAGCCTTCCTTGACCCCCAGGGTGGGTCAGGTGCCCCTTCTGGGCTTCTACAACTCCGGCTTTCCCCCATCTCGGCCCTGACCGTCTGTGATGTCAGCGTCTCATGTCTGCCTCCCTCTCGAGACAGATAAATCCACGAGGATGCGGACAAAGCCTGTGCTGGTCACCATTTTATCTCCAGAACCTGGCCCAGAATGACTAAATATTTGTTAACGGAATGAAGAAGGGACAAGAAGTGGGCCGTCCTCATGTTACAGCTCTGGAACCGCACTGGGAAGCCAGCTTTAGAGGTCTTGTTTCGATGTGCCCGCCACCTGCACAGCATCATCGCTGCTTTCCCGGTTTCGCTGGGGGTGCGGTAGACACATGGTGGGTCTCCTCGGTCCCTCCGTAGAATTGTCCTGCTTCTGCCCCTGAGCTGCCTGGGGCTCCCGTCTTAGCGTGTGTCCTCTGCTGATGGCACAGCTCTGAATGAGGACTCCTTTGTTAAGTCACACAAGCTGTTGCTGGTACGACACAAATTTTGATAACGATTTCCCCCAGTCTGAGATTTCTTTTTCTCTTATTTGCACAGAAACATTGCTTTTAGGGGCGCCTGGGTGGCTCAGTCCGTTAAGCTTCCGACTCTTGATTTAGGCTCAGGTCATGATCTCACGATTTGTGGGATTGAGCCCCGCCTCTCTGCAATGACAGCACAGAGCCTACTTGGGATTCTCTCTCTCTCGCTCTCTGTCTGCCCCTCTCCTGCTCGCATGCACACTTTCTTTCTCTCTCCCTCCCTCCCTCCCTCTCTCTTCCTCTCTCTCTTTCTCTCTCTCTCCCTCTCTTCCTCTCAAAATAAATAAATAAACTTAAAAAAAAAAAGAAACATTGCGTTTAAAAAGTGGTCATTAAGAAATAGTTTGTTGGTCTTCTCCTTTGAGACTCTTCTATGCTTCAGTACTTTTGTAATTAATTTGATACAAAGAGATGCTCCACTTCATCAGTAATCAGAGGAAGACCAACAAAGATGGCACTGAGGTCATCTTCCTCCCAGTCCAGCCTGCTTGTTCATGTGTCCTCGCTGCAGGCCCCCCACTGTCAGTGTCGCCCTGGACTTGGTTGCCACACTCTCCCCGCCCCCATCCATCACATCCCTGCTTTGTCATCCCCACCCTGCCCATGTCCCTACCCATCCTAGACTCAAAATTATAATCACTAATGGGGTGCCTGGGTGGCTCAGTCGGTTGGGCGTCCGACTTCAGTTCAGGTCATGACCCCACGGTTCACGGTTCGTGAGTTCAAGCCCCGTGTCAGGCTCTGTGCTGATGGCTCGGAGCCTGGAGCCTGCTTCAGATTCTGTGTCTCCCTCTCTCTCTGTTCCTCCCCCGCCTGCACTCTGTCTCTGTCTCTGTCTCTCTCTCAAAAACAAATAAAAGATTTTTTTTAAATTAAAATTAAAAAATTATAATTACCAAGTTCCCTTCTTCCTCTATCTTGACCCCACCCAGCTGACCAAAGCCAGCCGGTAATTGTAGAAACACCTAGAGGGGAAAAGAGAGGGCCACACTGAGATTCTATTTTATGTCTTCAAATGAGCAAAACTTCGGATGACTGTAGGTGGCAGTGGGGATTAGCAGGGCACCTCATGCACTCCAGGTGAAGGAGGAAGTCGGTGCAACCATCTGGAGAATCATTTGGTATTTGAAAAATTCAGCCATGTTGAAGCTTTGAGTCCCTTATACTCAGCATCTCCATTCCTGGATACTTAATGAGAAGAAACGTGAGCATGCGTGCTGGGTGAGGCGTCCCAACAATGTTTGTAGTGATTCACCAACAGCAAATTGGAAACAAACCTGACGTCCATTAAAAGGAGAATGGTTAGGGGCGCCTGGGTGGCCCAGTTGGTTAAGCGTCCGACTCTTGATTTCAGCTCAGGTCATGATCTCATGGTCGTGAGATCGAACCCCGTGTCAGACTCCACACTAAGCATGGAGCCTGCTTGAGATTCTCCCTCTCTCTCTCTCTCTCAGAATGAATAAATGAATAAATAATAAAATACATGAGAATGGATGAATTGTGGTATATTCGCACAGAAGAGTATAATGTAGCAGGACAGACCTACAAAGGCATGAGGATAACATTGAGTGAATAGACCCCCACCAAAGAACTTTGCTTGCTTGCTTTTTTTTTTTTTTTTTTTTTAATTTACATCCAAGTTAGTTAGCCCATAGTGCAACAATGATTTCAGGAGTAGATTCTTTAGCGCCCCTTACCCATTTAGCCCATCCCTGCTCCCACAAACCCTCTGTTTGTGCTCCATATTTAAGAGTCTCTTCTGTTTTGTCCCCCTCCCTGTTTTTATATTAGTTGCCCTTCCCTTATGTTCATCTGTTTTGTCTCTTAGAGTCTTCAATGAGTGAAGTCATATGATATTTGTCTTTCTCTGACTAATTTCACTTAGCATAATACCCTCCAGTTCCATCCACGTAGTTGCAAATGGCAAGATTTCATTCTTTTTGATTCCCGAGTAATACTCCATTGTGTATACTTACCACATCTTCCTTATCCATTCATCCATTGATGGACATTTGGGCTCTTTCCATACTTTGGCTATTGTTGATGGTGCTGCTATAAACATGGGGTTCATGTGTCCCTTCGAAACAGCACACCTGTATGTATCCCTTGGATAGATACCTAATAGTGCAATTGCTGGGTCATAGGGTAGTTCTATTTTTAGTTTTTTGAGGAACCTCCATACTGTTTTCCAGAGGGGCTGCACCAGCTTGCATTCCCAAGGACTTTGCTCTCTTTGCTTTTTATCTCCAGCTTCTAGAACTGTGCCTGGCAATTAGTTGGCATTCAATAAACGTGCAATTTTAAGTAAAATTTGTATTGAAGTATAATTTAATTAAATTTGATCTTAAATAATTGAATTTCACAACCCTGGGACACCCTACCCCTGGCTTTCTTGCTCTGCGAAATAATGCATTTCCTTCTGATTCAAGCCCTTTCGATTTGGGTCCTCTTACGTGCAACCAAATGCATCATAACAGGTGACGTACATGGTGAATGAGTTACCGCTAACATTTTAGGGGGTCCTGCTATGTGTCAGGCACTGTGTCGAGGGCTTTACCTGCATGACTTCTTTGAATTTTCACAACACCCCTGTGAGGTTAGTTTTGGGTCCTCCATTTAACTGAGTGTGTCCTAAAAGGACTGCAGATGGTCATGCTTGGTCTTGCCATCCATTGGATGCCTCCTGGGTCTAGACACACTGCTGTGCCCACCATCACCTTCAAGGAGTTCTAACATTTCAGTCACATATTTAAGATCAAAGGAAACTTTTCTGTATTCACCTTATAAGAGCCACCGGAGGCATCCCAGTGGTTCTTGTTATCTACAACATAACAAACCACCCCAAATCTTAGCAGCTTGAAACAATTTATTATTATGTCGCTTGCTTCTGTGGGTTGACTGGGCTCCACTGGGCAGTTCTTGCTTAAGGACACTCCTACCATTGCAGTTGGACATCAGCTGGGTCTGCAGTTACCTGAGTCCTGACTGGCTGGATGTCAAGATGGCTGGCTCACATGGCTGGCAGTTGACATTGACTGTGGCCGTGGGCTGTGGCTGGAGTGCCCATATGTGGCTCTGTTGGGCTTCTCAGCATGGTGGCTCCAAGAGGCAGCATTCCAAGAGTGAGCTTTCCAAAAGACCCAATCAGAAACTGGAAGGCTTCTTACAATCTAGCCTCAGAGGCCCAGAGGGTCATTTGCTCTGTATTCGCTTGGTAAATCAGGAAGGGCAGGCTGGATCCAGGGAGAGGGCACCTGATCATCTCTCTCTGTCTCTCTTTCTCTAAATGTTTATTCATTTTTGAGAGAGAGAGAAACAGAGGGCAAGTGGGAGAGGGTCAGAGAGAAAGGAAGACACAGAATCTGCAGCAGCCTCCAGGCTCTAAGCTGTCAGCACAGAGCCCGATGCGGGGCTCGAACTCACAAACTGTGAGATCATGACCTGAGCCAAAGTCAGACGCTTAACTGACTGAACCACCCAAGTACACCTCTCTCTCTCTCTTTTTAAATGTTGATTTATTTTTGAGAGAGAGAGAGAGTAGGGGAGAGGCAGAGAGACAGAGGATCCAAAGCGGGCTCTGTGCTGATAGCAGAGCCCAATTCAGGGCTCGAACTCATGAACCACAAAATCCTGACCTGAGCCGAAGTCAGACGCTTAACTGACTGAGCCACCCAGGTAACCCCCCGCCACTGCCTCCCGCCAATCATCTCTTGATGGGAGAAGCAGTATGCGTGCACTCCAGGTGTCTGCTTACATTGACATTTTACAGTTTGTTATGACTCATCACCAGGAATGGCCAAGCATTGAGCCGCATCCTTTCTTCCTTCCCTCTCTCTCCATGGTGCCACTATCTCCAGGGCTCCCAGCCAGAACCTTCACCTGGCATCAGGCCTTCTGTTGGGAGGGCCAGAGGCGGTTTAAGGTTTCACTCGATCGGACTTTTCTCTGATGTCCTTCAGCTTTGAAAATTTTACCTTTTCATTGTTAAGTATTTTTTTTTTTTACTAGAGCATAATAATACATGCTATAAAGTGCACAGATCTTAAGTTTAGTGTAGGTGAATACATTTCCACATCCAGCTCCATGGCTGGGACTACTGAGGTGTGTGAGACAGATCATCACCTGTCCTTGTGACACTCACGGTCAAGTTACTGGTCTCTGAGGAGCGGTCTGGTTCTCTGGGGGTTTTCTAGACAAACCTTCTGGGTGTAGGAAAACAGAAAGCCTATTCAGAACTGCTTTTACCTCCTCCTTCAAATATTTGTATTTTAGTGCATGTCTTATATTGTACATATTAGTACAGGGCAACTTGTCGATTACACACATATAGTGGAGATGCGAACGGGAAACTTCTGGGGGGTATGTGGTCAAAAGGTCAGAGGTCTTCTGGTCTAGAGTTAGGGGGAGGCACAAACGTGACAACTGAAGGTAAGGTGGTATTCTAATCGAGGCATCACTAGCCCCCATGGCATTGAAAGGACTGGGGATTGGAAGGGGTGAGGGATGGAGGATGTCGTTGGTGGTTTTCTGGAGGAGAGGACAGTAAAGCTGAGATATGAAGGATGAGAAAAGTCTCAAACTTTATGTACAGAGACTCCAGAAATGACATTGTGGTGCAGTTAAAAAAAAACGCAACTTGGGGTGAGTGGGTGGCTCAAGCGGGTGAGTGTCTGACTCTTGATTTCAGCTCAGGTCATGTTCTCATGGTTCGTGGGTTCAAGCCCTGCATCGGGCTCCGTGCTGGCAGTGCAGAGCCTGCTTAGGATTCTCTCTCTCTGCCCTTACCCCACTTACGTTCTCTCTCTCTCTCTCTCTCTCTCTCTCTCTCTCTCTCATTCTCTCTCTTTCTCTATCTCTCTCAACAAATAAACTTTTTAAAAAAGATATTTTAAAATATGCAACTGGTTGTAAACAGCATCCAGATTTTTTTTTAATGTGTATTTATTTTTGAGACAGAAAGAGACAGAGCATGAATGGGGGAGGGTCAGAGAGAGAGGGAGACATAGAATCTAAAGCAGGCTCCAGGCTCTGAGCTGTCAGCACAGAGCCTGACGCGGGGCTTGAACTCACGGACCGTGAGATCATGGCCTGAGCCGAAGTCGGACGCTTAACCGACTGAGCCACGCAGGCGCCCCAACAGCATCCAGATTAAGAAACAGTGTGGGTAGAGCACCTGGGTGGCTTAGTCGGTTAAGCGTCCGACTCTTGATTTGGGCTCAGGTCATGATCTCATGGTTTGTGAGTTCGAGCCCGGTCAAGCTCTGTGCTGGCAGGGAGGTGGAGCCTCCTTGGGATTCTGTCTCCCTCTCTGCCCCTCCCCCACTTGCTCTCGATCTCTCTCTCAAAATAAATAAAAATAAACTTAAAAAAAAAAAAGAAAGAAAAGGAACAGTGTAGCTAGGTACCAGAAGCCCCCCCAGCCCTTACCTCCCTGTGGCATATTATAGTTTCTAGAAATGTTTATACCCACGTCTCCTGCTCCACATGCTCTTTGTACAACATGCCACATGAAGAGATGACCACTCCTCTTGATCCTGGGCAGACATTTATGACCAAGAGAGTATGGCAGAAATGACACTATGTGACATCTGACGCCATAAAAAACAGCACAGTTCCTGCCTGGTTCTCTCGGAATGCTTACCTTTGGAACCCAGCCGGCATGTGAGGGAGACCAGGACACATGGATGGCAAATGTGGGAGCCTTCTGGCCAATAGTCAGCATCAACTGCCAAACCTGTGAATGAGGGAGCCTTCAAGATGACCCCAGCTCTGGGGCGCCTGGGTGGCTCAGTCAGTTAAGCGTCCGACTTCAGCTCAGGTCATGATCTCACAGTTTGTGGGTTTGAGCCCTGCATCGGGCTCAGAGCTGACAGCTCAGAGCCTGGAGCCTGCTTCAGATTCTCTGTTTGCCTCTCTCTCTGCCCCTCCGCCGCTCATTCTCATTCTCTCTCTCTCTCTCTCTCTCTCTCTCTCTCTCTCTCTCTCCCTCTCTCCTTCTCCTTCTCAAAAATAAATAAACTGAAAAAAAAAAAAAAAGAAAAAAGATGACCCTAGCTCTGACCACCGTCTGACTATAACCACATGAGAAACCCCAAGCAAAAACTACTTGGCTGAGCTCAGCTAACTTCCAGAAACATGAGTAGTACCAGTGATCCATTATCATTGTTTTATGTCACTAACTTGAGGGAAGCTTGTTATGTAGGAAAAATAACTGATACACCCCCCTCCCCACCGATAACCACCCTGCTGATTGCTAACACCATAGGTTTTTTTGTTTTTTGGTGTGTGTGTTGTTTTTTTTTTTTTGTTTTTTTTTTTTGCCTGATTCTTTATGTAAATGAAATAGTAAAGTACATCAACTTCTGGGTTTTCTCTTTTACCACGATCTCTGTGCTTGGGCCCATCTTAAGGGAGTTTTAAGGAGTAGGTACACATTTTGGCTTTCCAGCACCCTGTCCTTTGAGGGTGGTGTAGTAGACATTGGTTATATTGGTCTGTCCAGCCTCCATTCCCTTTTCTGGTTACCCCGAATTCTCATACACACACACACACACACACACACACACACACACACACACTCTGTTGGTCTATGTTTTGGATGCAGCTGAGCTCATCTCTCCGGGGACGAGCCCGTAACCCAGGCCTGATCATGAGAATCTTCCACCTCCCTGCCCACAGCGATTGTTCAGCAGGGGGTTGGTGGCCCTGGCCTGGCCGGTGAGAGCCCGGGTGGGCTGAGATAGGAAGAAAGGGGATCTATCTCCTTTTGTGATGTGGTTCCCTGCTGTGGAATCTAAGGCTAGAGCAGCTGGGCGCCAGTGTGAGAGGCAAGCTCGCCTGAAAATGAAGACAAACACAGGAAAGCAGAGTGAGGGCTGGAGGGAGTAAGAGAGAATCCAGACCACCTACCTCCTTGGCCCCGGGTCCACCGCAAACTTAACCCGTTTCAGTTACGTGAGCCTATAAGTATCTTTCACACTTAAGCCAGTTTGAATTTGGGTTTTCTGTCATTTGTGGCCAAAGGAGTCCCGGTAAAGCGGCTGTGCACGTCATTTTCTCACGGAGCCCCGGTGGACGTTTCCATTTGCTGGACTCCGTCCTCACGTGGGAAAGGCAGTACCCTCGCTTTTCCTAGTGTGGAATCTGGACCAGGAGCCTCAGCATTGCCCAGGGCCTCGTGAGAAGTGCACATTCTTGGCTCCGTCTTCAGGGAACCACCAGCTCTGGAGTGGGCTCCAGCAAGTGTCTTAGAAGCCCTCCAGGGGCCGCGTGCTGAAGCGGGTGGAGCAGAGAGGGCCCCCGCTTGAGGTTCAAGCTGTGTCTCTACCTCTGGCTCGGAGTTTAGGTGAATTACGGCAATGATCCTGCCTCACCTTTTCCACCTGTAAAATGATCCACCTCCTATTTTTTAAATGTTTATTTTATTTTAGAGAGAGAGTGTGTGAGCAGGGGAGGTATGGGGGTGGGGGGATGGGGAGGACGGAAGATCCAAAGCCAGGCTCTGCGCTGACAGCAATGAAGCAGTGGAGCCCGGTGTGGGGCTCGAACTCACCAACCATGAGATTATGACCTGAGCCGAAGTCCAGTGCTCAACCGACTGCGCCACGCAGGCACCCCAAGATAATTCTCAGCCTCCTTTAATGATCTGGATCAGTCATTCCTAAGTGAGGATCCACCGGTCACTCTTTTTTTATTTTTTTATTTTTTTTATTTAAAAAAAATTTTTTTTAACATTTATTTATTTTTGGGACAGAGAGAGACAGAGCATGAACGGGGGAGGGGCAGAGAGAGAGGGAGACACAGAATCGGAAGCAGGCTCCAAGCTCCGAGCCATCAGCCCAGGGCCCGACGCGGGGCTCGAACTCACGAACTGCTAGATCGTGACCTGAGCTGAAGTCGGACACTTAACCGACTGAGCCACCCAGGCGCCCCTCCTATTTTGTAATGCTGTTGTGTGGACCGGTGTGTCACTAGAGGTAAATCACCCGGAAGAATGCCTGGCACCCCGTCCATGCTCGTTAAAGTGAGATCGGTGGTTTTCAGACTTGGTCGCTCATTAGAATCACCTTGGCGGGCTTGTTGAAACATCGATTGCTGGGCCTTCCCCTCCCCTCGGAGTTTCTTGCCTTTCGTTAAAGGGAGCCTGGGAATTTGCATTTTGAACGAGTTCTCAGGCCGAACTGATGCTGCCAGTCCCGGGGACCCTACTTTGAGAACCGCTGACTTAGATGTCACTGTTGCCGGTCTCCAGCTCCCTCTCTGGTGCTTCTGCAGTCACCTCAGGTGCTCTGGAATGGCTCTTTCCGCTGACTCAGGCCTCTGTCCCCCCCTCTCCCTCCCCTCTGGCACCAGTCTTGATAGTTGGATTCTCTGTGCTGGTAATTGGAGCTCTGAGCCCAGCTTTTTCTGCTGAGAGTGGCCCCAGGCTCCACCTGTTCAGGGCACCTGATTGATGGTTCCATCCACCACAACTGTTCCTTTTTTGGCGGCCTTCAGAACAGTCTCCAGCTTTCTTACATAAGCAGACACCTTTCCTCCCAACCCCGGGGAAGGGGCCACATCACTCCTGACACCGGCTGTCCGGCTGTCTGTCCATGCCAGCCTCGACCACTCCCACTCACCCGACCCCCATCACAGACATTTCTTTGCTTTGCCAACACAAAGGGCTTTCAAGGCAGCGCCGGGGGCGCCTGGGTGGCTCAGTCGGTTGGGCATCTGACTTCGGCTCAGGTCATGATCTCACAGTCCGTGAGTTCAAGCCCCACATGGGGCTCGCTGCTGTCAGCGCGGAGCCCGCTTTGGACCCTCTCCCTCTCTCTCTCTGCGCCTCCCCTCACTTGCGCTCTCTCCGCCTCTCGCAAAACTAAACATCGAAAAATAACTAAATTTTAAAAAATAAAGGCAGGGCCAGACACCCGAGACTAATGTCACATTGTGTGTCAGCTGTACTCAAATTTTTACAGAATTAAAAATTACAAAATAAAGACAGGACCAATCGAGCCCCCTCGGCCAAACTCCTCCGTAATGCGGCCTGCTAGCTGGAGCAAGGAGGTCAGTGCGGCTGGAGCTGAGCACGAAGGGGAGGGTGGCAGATCAGGACAAAGAGAGACAGATCGTACAAGGCCTTATGTCATGAGAAGAGCTAACAGTGGTAAAATTTTTAAATCATTTTTTAAATTGTGTATATATTGTATACATAGTACTATATATATATACACTGTATAAACACATCTACACATGTATCCTATATTTACATTATATATAATACTACATAGGATATCATATATCTTTGTACACACATATTTGCACATTTATACATAACTATATCTGTATATAGTTTAAAAAATTATACAGTGAGCACACATGTAGCCACTACACAGGTAAGAAATGGGACATAGCCAGTCAAAATCATCCCTAACATTTGTCAATCCTGGACCAAAAGTACCAATGGAGGCACATGGGTTCACGCCCATCTCTTCCCACTTCTGTCCACATCCTGAATCCTTGAGGGGTCATCCATGCATTTATGTGGACACCCTCATGTCCATATGAAAATGTGGTCCATCTCCCAGATCACCTCTTGCCCACCCCTTGGATCTAGAGGCGTGCAGACCAGCATGACCTGGCCTGGGTGTCGGGGGCCAGGTGGGCTGGGAAGAGGCGCATACAGGTGCTGGAAGGTTCAGGAACACTTGGCTAGGGGATTCTAGAGAATTGGGTACTCAGCATGGTCTAGAACTTCACTGTCCAAGAAGGTAGCCACTAGTCACATACGGCTATTTAGATTTAAATTAATAAAAATGAAATAAAATTTTAAAATTCAGTTCCTCAAAAAAGAAAAAGAAAAATTCAATTCCTCAATAACACTGGCCACATTTGAAGTGCTCGGTGGCTACGTTAGGCTGGTGTGTATCATACTGGACAGTGCACGTAGAGAACATGTCTATTATTGCAGAATGTTCTATGGGACAGTGCTAGTTAGGAAGGAAGCGTGGTAAGGGTTCTGTAAGACAGGGAAGTATGACCCCTAAAAAGCAGGCAACAGAAACTGCCTATGAGAATAAACAGAAGTTGGATTTAACAGACAAAGCCTTCAAAATAGCATATGTTCAAATAACCAAGAGGAATCATGATTTTAAAAGTAAAGGGAAGTTAGACAATAATGACTTACCAAATTGAAAATATCAATTAAGAGTTAGACATTACAGGGGCGCCTGGGTGGCTCAGTTAAGTGTCCAACTTCGACTCAGGTCATGATCTCACGGTCCGTGAGTTCGAGTCCCGCATCAGGCTCTGTGCTGATAGATAGCTCAGAGCTGGGAGCCTGCTTTGGATTCTGTGTCTCCCTCTCTCTCTGCCCCTCTCCTGCTCACTCTCTCTCTCTCTCAAAAATAAACATTCAAAAAAAGAGTTGGGCATTATAAAATAGAGCCAAATGGAAAGCTGGAGCTGAAATGAAAACTGAATAACTGAAATGAAAACTCACTAGAGGGGCTCACCAGTAGATCTGAACTGACAGAAGAAAGAATTAGCAAATGAAGATAGATATCATGCATTTCAAAGAATGGGGAGAAAAAAGAATGAAAAAAAATGAACAGAGAGCCCCAGAAAAATGCAGGACACCATTAAGTCAAGCAATATACACATAATGGGAGTACCAAGAGGAGAGGAGAATAAGGAGAAAAATTACTCTAAGAACTATGTTAAGAAATATATTCTAGGGGCATCTGGGTGGCTCAGTTGGTTAAGCATTCGACTCTTGACTTCAGCTCAGGCCATGATCTGACAGTTCGTGAGTTCGAGCCCCGCATTGGGGCTGACAGCACAGAGCCTGGAGCCCACTTCGAGTTCTGTGGCTCCCTCTCTCTCTCTGCGCCTCCCCTGCTCATGCTCTGTCTCTCTCTCAAAAACAAATAAACATTGGGGCGCCTGGGTGGCGCAGTCAGTTAAGCGTCTGACTTCAGCCAGGTCACGATCTCGCGGTCCGGGAGTTCGAGCCCCGCGTCAGGCTCTGGGCTGATGGCTCAGAGCCTGGAGCCTGCTTCCGATTCTGTGTCTCCTTCTCTCTCTGCCCCTCCCCCGTTCATGCTCTGTCTCTCTCTGTCCCAAAAATAAATAAACGTTGAAAAAAACAAAAAAAAAAACATTGAAAATTTTATTAAAATTAACATAATGTAAGAGAAAGCATTTGAGGAAGAATAGAGGAGGAAAAAGGACGTGAGACACATCGAATATAAAAAGTGAGAATTACCAATCTGGGTGAATACTTGCTTTACATTTGTGTGACTAAAGAGTCATTCTCATGACTTTTCCAGAAGACAGAAGTTCTGTTCCAAGAGAGCTGGATATTTCCACTATCCAGAAACAGAAATAGGCAGGATTTAATTTTTTTAATAAGACAAAACAAAAAAGTGGCAAAAATTTTAAGGTACTGAAGAATATAATGAAAAGCAAAACCAAGGAATATATACGTATATGAATATATATGTATATTCATTCTCAATATATGTGTATATATATATACATATATATTCATTCTCAAGTTAGTTAACATACCGTGTAGTCTTGGTTTCAGGAATAGAATCCCATGGTTCATAACTTACATATGACACCTAGTGCTTATCTCAAAACCAACAATTTTTAACCTCATCTCAAGATCTGAGCCCTGGGTGTACTTGTCGCTACTGGGTTTAACATTTGTTTTGATTACAAAATAATATGCCGTATTTGATCAAACTTAAGATGCCTTGTATTATGAAATACAGCATTGCCCTATTTACCACTAGGACAGAAAAACCGCTAGCAGTTATGCTGACACAATGCGTTGTTACCACTTACAGTATTTAGCAATATTTGCTAAAAGAGCACTTTTAGATTTATTTAGAAAAAAGTTTTTTTAAGATTTTACTTTAAGTAATCTCCACACCCAATACGGGGCTCGAACTCACCACCCCAAGATCAAGAGTCGCAAGCTCCACCGACGGAGCCAGCCAGGCACCCCCTAGACAAAGATATTTTTTTTTTAATTTTTTAAAATTATTTATTTATTTTTGAGAAACAGAGTGAGACAAAGCATGAGCGGCGGAGGGGCAGAGAGAGAAGGATATACAGAATCTGAAGCAGGCTCCAGGCCCTGAGCAAGCCGTCAGCACAGAGCCTGATGCGGGGCTGGAACCCACGAACTGTGAGATCATGACCTGAGCCGAAGTCGGACGCTCAACCGTCTGAGCCACCCAGGTGCCCGGAAAAAGACTTTTTTTAAACAGATCGCTCTTTGTTATCTACAATAGAAAATACAAGCATAATTAATTGGTTAAGGTATATCTACAACTTCCTCATGCTCAGAATCTGATTTCTCCATCATTTTCCCCCAAAATTTTACTGTGAAAATTGTTAAACATACAGTGAATTTGAAAGAATTTTATAGGGAACATAATATCAACCTAGATTTACCATTCATATGCGTATATATATTTTTTACACCTGATTTATACACAGCTATCCATCTATCCGTCCATCAATGCAGACATTTTGACTCATTTTCTCATCTTCTGACTTATTTTCTGACTTAAGAGTTCTTGATGTTTGTGCTTCCCCGTAAACATTGTCCTTGTAAAATCAAGAGTGTTGTTGACGGAGCATTTCTTAGAAAAGCGCTCAACTTTCTTCCTTTCACTGTGTCAATGACAGGGCTACTGGACTGGGATTTGTATTCCTTTTTCAAATGGTTTTTAAGTGGTATGTGCTGAAACATTACGGGATGCATCAGGACTGCTGTCCAGTGGAGAGCAACTAACTATAAGATGCCCTCAATTACAGGATTAAACCCGATTTGTAGAGATCTTGCAAGGTGAAAAAACAGAGGGGCTCAGAATTAATAAAATCACGTAGACACCACTGATTGAACTCTTACCGAGTTCACCACTGATTGAACATCACTGTGATGGTTTTCAAACTTTTAATTCTTCTTAATGTTTATTTTTGAGAGAGAGAGAGAGAGAGAGAAACAGAACATAAGCAGGGGAGGGGCGGGGGGGGGGGGGGGAGACACAGAATCCAAAGCAGACTCCAGGCCCTGAGCCATCAGCACAGAACTCAATGCAGGGCTCAAACTCACGAACCCATGAGATCATGACCTGAGCTGAAGTTGGATGCTTAACCGACTGAGCCACCCAGGTGCCCCACTGTGATGGTTTGCAGATGAGGAAATGTCTCTAAGGTTCTCTGCCCCTCAGTCTCCCTCCATCTAACCCTCATCTCCCCGCCCCCCATCTCTATATTTCCCTCTCTGCCTCAATCACTTTCCCAGTGTCCCCCCACCCCCACTTCTCTCCACCTCCCTCTTTCTCTCTCTCTCTTGTCTCCCATCTCTGCAGCTCTCCCTGTTTTGCAGGCTGCCCTTAAGGTAGTTGAGGGTTCTGACTCTCCTCACTGTTCGAGCTCTTTCTTCTCCACGCTGTAAGGAATGGTGAATTTGTGCTCCAGCTTCCTGGCTGGAGGAAGCTGGAGGAAAGGCAGAGGGAGGAAGTGCTAGGATGGTGGGCCTGTCCCATGAATTTGCAACATTTCTGTGCCTTTTGAGATGATCACATATTATTTCATCTTTAACCTGTGAGTGAGCCGGGACGCACTGGCACAGTTTGTAATGTTGAGATATTTCTGTATTTCTGACAGCATCCCTATCATTTCTTATGAATTACTGTCTTAAAACATTGCTGAGTTCAATTGGTTCATATTTGACTTGGAATTTTTCCTTCTGTTTTATGAGTGCCATTTGCCTAGTTTTTTTATTGTTTTTCTAGGTTTGCTAAGGGAATTGTGCCAACCAAAAGATTTTTTGTAATTAAAAAAAATTTTTTTTTAATTTATTTTTGAGAGAGAGAGCAGGGGAGGGGCAGAGAGAGAGGGAGACACAGAATCCGAAGCAGGCTCCAGGCACCAAACTGTCAGCACAGAGCCTGACACGGGACTTGAACCCACAAACAGCAGGACCATGACCTGAGCCAAAGTTGGACGCTTAACCAACTGAGCCACCCAGGCACCCCTAAAAGATTTTTTTTAGTTTATTTATTTATTTTGAGACCGTGTGTGTGTGTGTGTGTGCGCGCGCGCGCGCGCGCGCGCGCGCGCGCGCGGAGTGGGGGGGGAGGGGTAGGGCCGGGGAGAGGGAGAAAATCCCAAGCAGGCTCTGCACTGTCAGCACAGAGCCCATCGCGGGGCTCCATGTGACCGACCATGAGATCATGACCTAAGCAGAGATCAGTAATGGAAAACCAACCAACTGAACCACCTCGGTGCCCCTCAAAAGATTTTGGTAGCGTTCCTTTCCTTTTCTATTCTCTGGTCCACTTTCTAATCCTAGCAATTCTTTGTCTGACTATATGGTAGAACTGGCTATAAATCATCTAATGTCAATCTTAGAGTGTAGACCTTTTACTTCCTGTTACTTCTTTGGTTATTGGTAATTCAGACTTTCTACTTATTGTCATTAATATTTCCATGGAGAAACCCTATTTTCATTTGTTTGCTTGTGTATATTTTGGGGAGTATAAAATATCCTCTGCTCTGTTGGTGCCTGTAGGAGCCAGCTGTTGTCGATCCTGATTGGGCGGCAAGGATAAGGGGTGGGGTCTTAAGTCCTGATTGACATTGCTGGAAAGGCTCCCGTAAACTTGGAGAGAACGTCCTCAGGCAAAGCGGGTCGCAGTGGCTAAACACACGCCCACCTGGGTTGACCGACCAGTTCGTAGACCTGGGAAGCAGCGGTCCCTGTAAATGGGGTGGAGGAGTGCTGCCCGCCCGCAGAGGGAATGGAGGACCGCACCATCACGGAGCACCATCTGGCATGTTATGTGCGTCTGGCGCCCTCTGGAGCTCAAATGTGGGTAGTGACCCTAGAGTTAGGCAACGCGGCCTCCACCCAGGCGGCGCCCAAATCTTGGCTACACCTATTATCTCAAACTCTCAGGACCTTGCTCGGTGCCCTCCAGGGTCACACTACCGAGTCAGGGTTCCACCACCAGAACCCCTGCTTGGCCGCGGTATAAGACGCAGCTTCCAATTCGTCCAAGGACAGACACCCCCGTCACACGCAGGGAATTGGTTAAAGGTCTCTCCCCACCACCACCCCCCGCCCCCACTTTTTAATGTTTTATTTTTCTTCACTGTTCTTACAGCAGAATAATAAGACAAGCACGCGTGTATCCACCACCCAGTTTAAAAAATACCTTGGGTTTTTGCTTAACCTTAAAAAATTGTTCGTGGGCTGGGGCGCCTGGGTGGCTCAGTCGGTTAAGCGGCCGACTTCAGCTCAGGTCATGATCTCGCGGTCCGTGAGTTCGAGCCCCGCGTCGGGCTCTGTGCTGACAGCTCAGAGCCTGGAGCCTGTTTCAGATTCTGTGTCTCCCTCTCTCTGACCCTCCCCCGTTCATGCTCTGTCTCTCTCTGTCTCACAAATAAATAAAATTCTTTAAAAAAAAAAAAAAATTGTTCGTGGGCACCTGAGTGGGTTGAGCGTCCGACTGCGGCTCGGGTCATAATCTCAGGGTTGGTGAGTTCAAGCTCGGCATCGGGCTCGCTGCTGTCAGCACGGAGCCCGCTTCGGTGTCTTTCACCTGCTTGGTTAAGTGTATTCCTAAACGTTTTATTCTTTTGTTGCTGTTGTGAGTGGGGTTGCTTTCTTACGTTCTTTTCAGATAGTGCGCTGCCTGTGTGTAGAAACGTGACTAATTTCTGTGTGTTGATGTTCTATCCCGCAACTCGACTGAATTTGTTTATTAATTCTAAACATTTTTCGTTGGGTTATTTTCTACATAGATGATCGCGAAGAAAAACTCTTCTGTTTCTCCTCTGCTCTCAATACTCCACGTCTGACACCAGATGTATGTGGGTGTTCCCACACCGAGCACTTCTCAGACCCCGGCGGGGTGTCCTACAATTTAACACAGTTGGGACATTATCTACCTGTCGTAGCATCAGATCCCACAGGGAAAGGTCTCGGCCCTACAAGACTGTCCCCCACGTCCAGCTCCAACTGCAAGTACAAATTGTCACCTGTGCTTCTGACCAACCAGCTAGAAGTCAGGGATTCCCAGTCTCCCTCCGTGGTTTCGATTATTTGCTAGAACTGCTCACAAAACCCAGGTCAACGGTTTACTTATTAGATTACCATTTATTAAAAAGGTTACTGGGGCCCCTGGCTGGCTCAGTCGGTAGAGCATGTGACTCTTGATCTCACGGTTGTGAGGTCAAGCCCCACGTTGGGCATAGAGTTTACTTTAAAAAAAAAAAAAGGGGGGGGGGAAAAGAATTAAAAGGTTATTAAAGATGTGAATGAACAGTAAATGAAGAGACACATAGGGCCAGGTCCAGAAGGGTCCTGACACAGGAGCTGCTGTCCTTGTGGAGTTTGGGATGCTTCATTCTTCTGGCACACGGATGTGTTCTTGTTAACCAACCCAGAAGCTCTCCGAACCCTGTCATTTAGGATTTTTATGGCATGATTGGTGAACTCACTGACCATTAGCAATCAACTTAACCTCCAGCCCCTCTCCACCCGCTAGACGTCAAGTTGTGGGGCTGGAAATTCCAACCCTCTGATCCTGGGATTGGTTCCCTGGCAACCGTCCCTCCCCCACCCCCCAGTTTCCCAAAAGTCACCTCACTAACATAAACTCAGTCTGGTTGAAAAGAAAAGGGCTTTTTTAAAAAAATGTTTGTTTATTTTTGAGAGAGAGAGCATGCAGGGGAGGGGCAGAGAGAGAAGGGAACAGAGGATCCGAAGCGGGCTCTGCGCTGACAGCAGGGAGCCCCATGTGGGGCTCAAACTCACAAACCATGAGATCATGACCTGAGCCAAAGTCGGAGGCTCAACCGACTGAGCCGCTCAGGTGAAAGGGCTTGTTTTGAACAAGACACTCATCTCACCTTCAGTGCATTGGGGCTGTATCAGGAACCAAGCACAAAATCCAAATATTAGGACAAAAGACGTGCCCCTGAGGCTCTAACCACTGGTGAAATTACAGGATTTTGAATGCTGTGAGCCAGGAACTGAGGGGGAAGGCTAACATATACAGTTGCCCCTTGAACAACCTGGTTTTGATCTGCGTGGATCCACTTATAAGCTGATTTTTTCATAAAATATATGTCCAGTGCTGTAAATGCCTTTTCTCTTCATTATGATTTTCTTAATAACACTTTCTTTTTTTTCCAGTTTACTTTACTGTAAGAATATGTTATATCCCACATATATAGAATACGTGTTAATGAAGGGTTTATGTTATACGTAAGGCTTCCGGTCAACAGTAGGCTATTACTAGTTACATTTTGGAGGGAGTCAAAAATTATACACAGGTTTTCAACTGCGTGGGGGTTGGCACCGCTAACGCCTGTATCGTCCAGGGGTCAACTGTACTTTCTTATTGTACTTTTCACAGGTATCACAATATCACAGTCTACCCCCTGACCTTCGGATACAGATCTCTTAAAGCAAATTGATTATAAAAGTCAAAGGATACTAGCACATTACTAGGGTCCCATTTCAGCCATTAATCCAGTTGAATATATATATATATATATATCGTGTATATATATATATCGTGTATATATGTATATATCGTGTATATATATATATATCGTGTATATATATATATATCGTGTATATATATATATCGTGTGTATATATATATCATGTATATATATATATATATATATCGTGTGTATATATATATATATATATATATATATATATATATATAAAAGTGTCAGGGCACCTGGATAGCTCAGTTGGTTGAGCATCTGATTTTTGATTTTGGCTCAGGTCATGATCCCAAGGTCATGGGATCGAGCCCTGCCTCGAGCCTGCTTGAGATTCTCTCTCTCTCTCTCTCTCTCTCTCTCTCTCTCTCTAAAAAAAAAAAAAAAAAAAAAAAAAAAGAACAGGATATATATATGAAAGTGTCTCCAGGGCAAAGCTACTCAGGTTTGAAGCTGCCATTTGATCTTGTCAAGGTTCCAAAAGCAGACATACTCTTG
Source organism: Prionailurus viverrinus (assembly GCF_022837055.1). Taxonomy (NCBI): domain Eukaryota; kingdom Metazoa; phylum Chordata; class Mammalia; order Carnivora; family Felidae; genus Prionailurus; species Prionailurus viverrinus. The sequence goes on along the minus strand of NC_062575.1, from coordinate 48,195,871 downwards.
GTGAATGTAGGTAGCTTCACCCAGTCAGGCATCTGGTACAGTTGAGCTAAGAGACAGTATCTTCTCTCGTGCTGCGCCTCTTCCAAGGTGTTAATGCAACGTTGAGTCTCTCCCTCATTGCATAACCTGTGTATTCACTCCTTTACCCTCAGCTGCTATTCCTTCTTTTTCCTTTTATGCCCAAACTTTTCCACCCTTGGAAGGCACCTTGAGTTTGGCCACCATACTGGTCTGGACTGCAGGCAGAAGAACGAGTCCCTTCCCCAAGCCCACCCCTCCAGCGGGCGGTCTCCCCCACCAGGCAATACAGTTGCGTCCGCTGTTAACCCCAGTCTTGCCAGATGCCGTGAGGGCACAGCCCATCTCATCAGGCCCTTGGGAATTCTGACATAAGGTTTAAAAATACAGAGGTTCTTAGCGAGGAATCATCCTCTTCCTGGCTTCTGGTGTGGTAGCCCAGGTCCTGTGACTGCGGCGTCAGATAGGGTACAAACCGTAGAGGTGATATAGAGAAGAAAGTACATCAGTCCCCTCCCCCACCCCCTTTCCCCAGACCCACAGAAAAGCGGAGGGCTCCATCCAGTGGGGACGCTCCTTTAGCCCAGCTCATGTGGAGTCTGAGAACACACTCGTGAAGGCGTGCGAACCAGTTTTTCATGCTTTTATGGAAAGCATGCACCTCCGCATTTTGGACAACCAGTGTCCGAATTGCTCGCTCCAATTCTCCATCCCGCTAGTACTCTGGGGAAGAGCTCTCTCTGCACATTGACAGACACTGTGGGCTGTAGAGTGTGTCCCTCATCTGAAGAAATGACAGTCATCTGTCCAAACTGGTGCAATCTTCTAGTTCTCTACGGTGCCCTGAGGGTTAGCCTGCTTCAAGTTAACGCACTCCTTGCTTGCCGACTTAAGGCCCTTGATTTGTGACAGAATTAATTTGCTTTCTTTGAGATATGCAGACCACTGGCCTTGGGGAATAAAGGGCCAAAATGTCCCCAGGCCACAGAGGCCAAGCAAGCCGATTTGAAGTCCCCTTAGCTTTCTGATGAGCCCAGCAATCTTTTAGCAAAATGTTTTTCTTTTTCAAGGTCACAAGAATGACTTTACTGACCTCCCTCTGCTCCCCTGTAGACCTTGCCCTCCTTTTCGGAAAGAGCAGAGTATTCTCGAATGACCCCCAGGTACCCAGGAACCAAACCTTCTTGCACAACCTGCCCAAACTCCAGGAACCAAGGAACTCGAATTCTTGCACAACTTCCAAGCTCCGAGATAACTCTGTAGCTGGCATCATCGAGTCCGCATGTAATCAAGAAATGTCACAGACCGCTGCACTCCCTTAACCCCTTTCAAAATCTCTGGGCCAGGCGGAAACCCGGGAGTTGGCCTTTGGACAAGAGTCTGCCTTCTCCCCAGGTGGCCAGCCTCCCGAATAAAGCTCATATTCCTTTCCAATAAAAGCGCATCTCTTGATGGGCAGCCGAACTTGGGTTTCAGGAACATGAGCGTGTCCTTCTGCCACGGGGTAGGCAAACCCGGTCCAGAGTCAGTGTCTATTCCTGTCAGATCGCATCTGTAGTCCCCCTCCCTGACCTCCTCAGGGCTCCCAGCATCAGTCTCACTTGCCAGCTACCACCAGGTCCGGACCACCAGGGAATCTGCCATATAAGCATCTGCAGGCTCTGTCTCTTGTAGGCAGATAAGACAGCTCTTATTGGCGTTTTGTGCCCAGAGGGTGCGAGGGGAATGGGTCTAGATCTAGCCCACATCTGCATTGTTGTAGAAATATCCATTCATCCAGGCGCCTGGGTGGCTCGGTTGGTTGAGTGCCCAACGCTTGATTTTGGCTCAGGTCATGATCTCACAGTTTGTGGGATCAAGTCCCACGTAGAGCTCTGCGCTCACAGCAGGGAGCTTGCTTGGGCTTCTCTCTCTCCCTCTCTCTCTGCCCTTCCCCTGGTATCTAAATAAATGAATAAACAAATAAACATTTAAAAAGAAAAAGAAAAAAGAAATATCCACTCATTGCATGACCGCTAGAAGCAAGCATACAGCAATATTCGCTTGTTGAATCCGATCACCTTCCAAATCTGGAAAGGGATTCTTCTGATGCACAACAACATGTCCTCCTTTTATGAACCCCTCAGATTCCCATAGTGATTTCTCTAAGGCCGTTCTCCCTATGGGCATCCCTTGATTAGGGGAGGTTTCCATTGCTCTTCTGACTGTATGGCCAAGCCATTGGCCACTGCCCATGGGCAGGGGCCTATTCTACTGTTCAAATCTTCCGTCATGCTAGGAAAACACCATGAAGTTCAGCCCACTGAGCTGACTTTTTTTTAACTTTCTTCAGTCAGAGAGGCTGTTTTCCAAACAGGATGCTCTCCACTCACCTTGGAACTTTGGTCCACAGACCTAAGCAGTACTTGGTCAATCAATTGAGAGCTGTTCATAGGGCACTGTCTAAGTGACACTAGAGTCCGGTGGCTTCTCTCATGGCTCCAAAGTCTCTCCTAGAAGAAAAGAGGCTCTCTCATGTCCCCCAGGCAGCAAGATCCCATATAAATTATTTCCATTTTATAATGGAACTCTTGTGGGTACTGACATCCCCAGTAAAACATCTCTCTAACATCACCCAAGACATTATGGGTATTTCTGGTTTCTAGAAACTAGAAGGTCCATTAGTGAGAAGGACAGTTTCCACTGTTCCAATAGCAAACTCATAGGGATAGCAAGCTTTCTTCTCAAATGGGAATCCTCTGGTCCGGAGCCCCAGTTGTCATTACTGAGAGATGCTCACAGGCTTTTGCCAGGAGGTCCAGTCTACACTCCACATAGGGCAATTGCACAGAGAATTTGTACTACCGGCACTCAGCCTTCCATTCCTCACTGTGTGGTCTCGGGCAATCTTACTGGTTCCGGATTTACCATATCCAGTTAATATTGTGGCTGGAAGGGCAGACTCACATGCTTTCTGGTTTACAGTATGAGGTAGGAGAATCATTCCCCGCTCAGACACAACGTCCACCCCATAACACAACCAGGTGAGAAACACCACTATTGTGCAGGAATCCTGTTGAAACATTTCGATGACCATAATCCCACCAACCCTTGTATCTTCATGTTCTCTCAGTCTGATTGTAGCCTGCATTGGATGGATTTTCATACCCATGTCAACGAGGTCTGGAAACTCCTCCACCCCGTAACCATTTTAACCGCTCTTGTGCAAGAGACTTTGGGCTTCCAGGAAGAGGTTGAGCCAAGAGACCTTTTGTCAATCTTCATCTTGATTAATCTGCCTAATGATTGCCTGAGGCGATTGCAAGGCAGGTTTCTCATTATCATCTTTGACTCTTGGCTTTTAAAATTTCTCCAAACTAAGGTAAATAGAACAAACTTGTTTGGGGCTCTTTAATGTTGGGAGGCCAGTAGGGGGTCCTTTTGGCCTGCCCAATCTTGGGTAGTACTATACTAAAATCTTTGTTTGAATTCCATCAATATCCATTTTATTCATCCCATTTCTTTTTCTTTTTTTTAACGTGTATTTATTTTTGAGAGACAGAAAGCAAGTGGAGCAGGGGCAGAGAGAGAAGGAGACAAAGGATCTGAAGCAGGCTCCATTGCTGACAACAGAGAGCCTGATGTGGGGCTCGAACTCACGATCTGTGAGATCATGACCTGAGCCAAAGTCGGACGCTCAACCGACTAAGCCACGCAGGTGCCCCTCATCGCATTTCTTAATAAGCACCTAACCAGCAAGGATGTGGGTGTTCATGTGGTAGGTCAGGGCCAGTGTGGATGGGGCTGAAGTGTCAGCTCCTGTTCCAGGGGCTGTTGGTTGGCAAGCTACCCAGGAGCTTGCCAGATATGATTTGAAACCGGCCACCGTACAGAGGGCAAGAAGACAGAAGAGGCAGACTACTCCAGATTGGTAAATAGCAGGTTTAATAATGAGGGGATTTACATTGGCTGTGGGGAAAGTCAAGTGGAATGCCTGTTCCAGGGACAGGGGAGGGGGTAAGGAGCCTCTGATTGTCAATGTCCAGCTCATGGGTCAACCAGCAGTCTTATCCTTTCTATAACCTCTTCCAACACAGGCTTGGGGGCACGGACTCTAGGCAACTCCATCAGCTGGGATCAGCATGGGTGAACACTGGGTGAGTCCTCAGTAGCAAAATTTGCAGTTGTCCCTGAGGGCCACAAGGGCCACTTGAATCCTCGTGGTGAAAGCTGCTGGAGTCTCCCTACTCTTTTTCTTGAAGTGGGATGGGTGGAGAGGGTCGGGGGTAAGTGCATCACAGCCAAGGAGATCCCTCTTTGGCAACAAACTCTGTAGAACTGGGGATGAGATGACACAGGTAAAATCCCTCCTGTGCTTTTCTATGAGGCCTCAGGTTTTATGTTCCCCTGGGTTGCTGTGCTTCTTGCTTATACTCCAGAGCTCTCTCTGAGCTATTTTCATCAGTGAGTAGTTAGTTGTTAAATCATCGTTTTGGGGAGACACAAGTGCTGCGACCTCCTAGTCCACCACCTTGCTAATGTCCCTGTGACTTTTTTAAAGAGATAAAGATGGTCCATGGGGAACAGGTGCAAGAGAGCTTCGTCTATATGGCATTGACTTTAGTTGGAGTGCTTTCATGGAGCTAGGTCAGTTGCGACAAGCTAGCACCCAAGGAAAACTACCTGGTTTCTGCTACCATTCTAAAGGCACCTATGACTGCCCTTAATACTGAAATTTGGTTGAGACGGTACTCAGAGTACAGAAGTTACACAGGCAATGATAAGAGGTAGATTGTTGGGGCGCCTGGGTGTCTCAGTCGGTTAAGCGTCCGACTTCTGCTCAGGTCACGATCTCTCAGTTCACGAGTTTGAGCCCTGCGTCAGGCTCTCTGTTGTCAGCAGTGGAGCCTCAGGTTCCACTCAGCAATGGAGTATCAGGTTCTGTGCTGACAGCTCAGAGCCCAGAGCCTGCCTCAGATTCTGTATCTCCCTCTCTCTCTGCCCTTCCCCTGCTCATGCTCTGTCTCTCTCTCCCTCTCTTTCTCAAAAATAAACACTAAACAAAATTTAAAAGGTAGATTCTTTTTTTTAAGTTGATTTATCTTGAGAAAAAGAGAGAGAGAGAGAGAGAGAGAGAGAGAGCGCACATGATAGCGCACAGAGAGAGAGAGGGAGAAAGAGAATCCCAGGCTGGCTCTGTGCTGTCAGCACAGAGTCCAATGCGGGGCTCGAACTCACGATGATGACCTGAGCCAAGATCAAGAGACACTTGACTGAGCCACCCAGGCTATCCTGGATTTCTTTCTTCTCACAGAAAAAGGCAAATTCCTGGGCTCTGGTCCATTTAGACTTCGTTGACCCATGAAAGGCCTTTGGAAACGTCCCTCAGTTGGTCAGGATTTGGATCATAGATCTTTCTCAATAAGGGTGGGTATGTCAGCCATATCTCCTGAACTGGGACACCTGGGGGAGAGGTACTGATCTAGATCATCATCCCCAGGTAAGGCATATAGTTGTATAAGTTGATCTATGTCATAGGGAATGGAGGCCCAAGGAGGATCAGGGTCCCCCAGACATATCTGTTGGAGATCATGAGGTGGAGAATCCCAAGACGAATTCCACTTGGAGGGACCAGCACCACCTGAAGATTGCACGCTATCAGGAGACTGAGGTAGTTCATGGTCACAGGCATCCAAAATGCTGGGACTCCCGGGATGAGTGTTTGCTGAAGTTACAGGTAAGGGAGGTTGCTCCTCTTTGATTGAAATCGTCTGGTTTGATGATTTTAGTGACGAATTTGAATCAGTTTGTTGCTGCTCTTTCTTCCTTTTCACACGCTGGTTCTTAAACCAAGTCTGGGGAGAGAGGAGGTGAGCAGGTTAATGGGGGGGGGGGGGGGGGCGGGTCTAAAGGGAAATCCTCATGTTTCTCAGGAATTAGCTTCTTTTGGCATGAGAAAGCTAGTGTCTCATCTCTTCATAGTTATCTGAACAAGGGACATTCCTTCTATCCTCTGCTGTCCTGAGTTCCAGAAGGCAAAGGGAGTGTAAGATCATGACAGAGCACTCAAACCCTAGATCAGGAGGGGTTAAGGCAAGGTGCTTCTGTCTTGGTGGGTGCTCAGCATTTTCAGACAGACTTCTGAAGACCAAGAATTTGGAGTGGGAGTCTAGCTTGGGGTGTCTTCGGGATTCATTCGGGGGTTCTCATACCCCGAATACTCTGTGGCAACTTAGTTGCAAGGCATCTAAATGACCGAATGGTCTGATTAGGGAGAATCTAGACATAAACAGGAGCTGACTCCAATGGGCTTATCTGAGATCCATCGCTGTGTAGCATTACGGGTCTGGAGTCAGAAAGGTCTGGGTTCAAATTCTAGCTCTTATGTTTATAATCCTTGGAGGATTCTCTGCGAGCTTAGTGTTCCCTAATAAAATGGATGGTCATAAGAATAAAACTATAAGACATCTGTCTGCGCACATACCAGTTGTTCAATAAATAGGAATTACATGATGACTAAAGTGTATATGAAGCTCTGGGTTAGGTGTGCTGTGTAGACACACACTCAGGGACATACCTTTATCACGGATTCGTCTAGCTGAGTAGATGAAATAAGTTCCATCATGGTAACCCAGTCTGGGTACATGGTCTCTTCGAACACTTGTTTCAGTGCTTGAAGCTGTTCTGCACTAAAGTGTGTGCGCCTCCGGCGAGCATACCTTTGCTCTTCTGCAAAAGGAATAGACACAAGGCTTTCATTAAAAAAAAAAAAAAAAAACAAAAAACAAAGATAAACTTCTTACCTGAGCCTGACCCGAGAGCCAAGAGCTTGGTCTTAAAAGTTGACTCAAATGGATAAAGATGTGGTTTATATATACAATGAAATACTACTTGGCAATGAGAAAGAATGAAATCTGGCCATTTGTAGCAACGGGGATGGAACGGGAGAGTGTTATGCTAAGTGAAATAAGTCAGGCAGAGAAAGACAGATACCAGATGTTTTCACTCATATGTGGATCCTGGGAAACTTAACAGAAGACCATGGGGGAAGGGAAGGGGGAAAAAAAGACACAAACAAAGAGGGAGGGAGGCAAACCATAAGAGACTCTTAAATACAGAGAACAAACTGAGGGTTGATGGGGGACAGGGGGAGAGGGGAAAGTGGGTGATGGGCATTGAAGAGGACACCTGTTGGGATGAGCACTGGGTGTTATATGGAAACCAATTTGACAATAAATTTCATTTAAAAAATTCAAGAGGTAAAAATATAGGGAAAACGCCAATTAATTAATTAATTAATTATTTAAAAGTTGACTCATGGAACCCACTCTTCACCATCTTGCTGGGATTGCTCTGCACCACTGAAATTCTGCTTCCCCTATGCGAAAATGGTTCAAGCCTGGTTTAAGAGCAAGTAACTGTCCTAACCGTCCACTTGTTCTAGAGGAATATACTAGTTCTGGAAAGCAGTGTGGAGGTTCCCCAAAAAATTAAAAATAGAACTACCCTACAAGCCAGCAATTGCACTACTAGGTATTTACCCAAGGGATACAGGTATACTGTTTCAAAGGGACACATGCACCCCCATGTTTATAGCAGCACTATCAACAATAGCCAAAGTATGGAAAGAGCTCAAATGTCCATCTAAGGATGAATGGATGAAGGAGATGTGGTATATATACACAATGGAGTATTACTCGGGAATCAAAAAGAATGAAATCTTGCCCTTTGCAACTGCATGGATGGAACTAGAGGCTGTTATGCTAAGTGAAATTAGTCGGAGAAAGACAAATATCCTATGACTTTACTCATACGAGGAATTTAAGATACAAAACAGATGAACATATGGAAGGGAAGCAAAAATATAAAAACAAGGAAGGGGACAAAACATAAGAGACTCTTAAACATAGAGAACAAACAGAGGGTTGCTGGAGGGGTTGTGGGAGGGGGGATGGTCTAAATGGGTAAAGGGCATTAAGGTATCTACTCCTGAAATCATTGTTGCACCATATGCTAACTAACTTGGATGTAAATTAAACAATAAATAACAATGAATAAATAAAAACAGTAAATAAATTAAAATGAATAAATACATAAACCTATGCTAAAAAAAAAAAAAAAAAAAGAATATACTAGGAACTCATAGCCAAGAAAAATGAACCAGACTAGTGGGAGAAAATCTTTCCTCGGGGCTCCTGGCTGGCTCAGTTGGTTGAGCTTCGGCTCAACTTCGGCTCAGGTCATGATCTCACAGTTTGTGAGTTCAAGACCTGCGTCGGGCTCTGTGCTGACAGCTCAGAGCCTGGAGCCTGTTTCGGATTCTGTCTCCTTCTGTCTCTGCCCCTCCCCACTTGTGCTCTGTCTCTCTGTCTCTCAAAAATAAATAAATGTAGGGGCGCCTGGGTGGCGCAGTTGGTTGGGCGTCCAACTTCAGCCAGGTCACGATCTTGCGGTCCTCGGGTTCGAGCCCCGCGTCAGGCTCTGGGCTGATGGCTCAGAGCCTGGAGCCTGTTTCCGATTCTGTGTCTCCCTCTCTCTCTGCCCCTCCCCCGTTCATGCTCTGTCTCTCTCTGTCCCAAAAATAAATAAACGTTGAAAAAAAAATTTTTTTTTTAAATAAATAAATGTAAAAAAATTTTTAAAAAGAAAATATATCTGTGAGGACAGTTGGAATAACATAGGGTAGTGACATGATTATCAACGTTGGATTCATTTGAGTTCATATGATTCATAGAGTATTTGAGACTCTGTTGCCCTAATCAGCCATAGACTCAGGGTCACTGCCATCTACACTGGTCGGCATGTGAGATCTTGAAGCTGATTTGGCCATTTATCAACGAGGCCAGTGAGAGGAGCAGGTATGGAGCTTAGTGACCTGAGAATGAATGTTGATTCTCCCATTTATTAGCTCTCTCTGGGAGTATCACTACACTTATATTATTTGCCCCTTTTCTCTACCAGTAAAATGGTCCCATAGTTCACTTGCTTTGGGGAAGAACTGAGTATCCAGAAAGCAAGTCTGTTAATTACAGCCTCTGTGTATAATAGGTGCAGAGTAGGAGTTGTTTTATTGTTTAAAATATAAATGTAAAACCATGGCATCTAGCAATATTCGATCCATTTTCCATAGGAGATTCTGTTTATGTAGGGGGCCCTTATCCTTCATATATATATATATATATATATATATATATATATATCTTCATACATAAAAAAAATTAATAAAATAGAGCAAAGAGTCTCAATTTCACTAGGTAATAAAGAAATGGAATATGGATCAAATATTAAGTACTACCTTGTTTCCACTGCTGAAAATAGGACAGTGGGGGTGTACCTGGATGGCTCAGTTGGTTAAGCATCCAACTTCGGCTCAAGTCATCATCTCACATTTCATGAGTTTGAGCCCCACGTCAGGCTCCGTGCAGACAGCTCATTGCCTGGGGCCTCCTTCGGATTCTGTCTCCCTCTCTCTCTGCCCCTGCCCCCCTTGTGCTCTATCTCTGTCTCTCTCTCTCTCTCTCAAAAATAAACACTTAAAAAAAATTTTTTTAAAAAGAACATGGAAAAACAAAAACTCACAGTACACAGTATGGTGGAGTCCAGTTACAAAATGTGTTCCAATGCTTCCTGTTGGTATAACCCAGTGGTTCCCAAAACTGACCACTTGGTGTTGGCAAGATGCTACCACAAAGTCTCACCATCTTGCCTCGGCCTGTCCACAGCCCAACTGCTCAACCTCTAGCACTGCAAGCATTTGTTGCCCTTGCCCCAGCTTACCTGCCATAATATCCTTTTGAAATGCAAGGACTCCTTCTGTCGTGTGTTTGCTGAACTCCTGAATTCAGTCTATGTATCTGCTGGGTTTGAGGACTACCATTTATACAAAATTTTGACGTAGTATAGTCCCTGCCCTACCCCGCCCTAATGTCACACCCTCTGGTAATCCATTCAACACGTGCTCCTTGAGAACCTGTTCTGTGCCCCATGCTGTGCAGGGCCCTGGGATAAAGCGGTGATTCCAGACTTCATCTCTGACCTCAAATGGTGGAGGAAAACAAATGGAAGTCAAAATGGATAAAATGTTCAAAAATTTCACTCTGGGAAAAAGAGAAAACACTCAAGCTACAGAGAGAAACAGTAAACTGGGAAGGCAATTGAATCCAGAAGGTGAAGGATGGGCTCTGTGCGTTGGGCAGCTACTGGTGAGACCTCGCAGGGTGGGGATGAGGTTCCGGGGATGGGAGGTGCATGGGGAAGCCCCTCAAACAAAGCAGCAGCAGGCAAGGGTCAAGATCTTGGCAGAGCCTAAATGGTAGACATTCTTGTAACTTCTGTTAGAGTTTGGATTTGGGATGGTTCAAAGCCCAGGGAGAATTCTGAGCAAGGGAACTTAACCGATACATTGCATTTTTATTTATTTATTTATTTATTTATTTATTTTAAACTAGAATTGGAAAGTGATAGAAGTTCCAGAATTTCTTTTTTTTTTTTTAATGTTTTATTTATTTTTGAGACAGGGAGAGACAGAGCATGAACAGGGGAGGGTCAGAGAGAGGGAGACACAGAATCTGAAACAGGCTCCAGGCTCTGGGCTGTCAGCACAGAGCCCAACGCGGGGCCCGAACTCACGGACCGCGAGATCATGACCTGAGCTGAAGTCGGCCGCTTAACCGACTGAGCCACCCAGGCGCCCCATACATTGCATTTTTAAAAAACTTATGCCTCCTGGGGTGCCTAGGTGGCTCAGTTGGCTAAGCATCTGACTCTTGATTTGGGCTCAGGTCATAATCTCACAGTCCATGGGTTTGAGCCCGCATCCATCAGTGCAGTTGAACCTGTTACCGCAGAGCCTGCTTGGGATTCTCTCTCCCCTGCCCCACCTTCTCTCTCTGCCCCTCCCTGATCTCTATCTCTCTCTAAAAACAAATAAACTTTAAAAATATCATGCCTCCCTCTTGCCTCTTACCTTCCCTTTCCCTGTTTCTCGGTTCTGCATTTTCTTCTGCACCTCTCAGGTGACCTATTTGCCACTTATTTATTCCTCCCCATGGTGTTTTTCTCCAAGACAGGCCATTTTCATAGGGGGGGGTCTCACTTGATAGGAGAATTGGCTCTAGTTCCTAGTCATCCACCCTGGAGGCCCCGCACCCATTGTGGACCCAACATCTCTGAAGTGGAGCTGGGACTCTGGCCCTGGCCCATCTCACCTGCCCCCCACTCCACCCTCATCCCTCATCTCCACATGCTCATCAGCCTGGCTTGGAGAGGTCTTGAAAGAGCCCAAGAACTCTGACTCTGGAAACATTGTCAGTAGCCCAAAACGATTGAAGCACCCAACTGTGTCTCATACAAGAAGAAAATTCAGGGAACCTTTTTGAAGTGATCAATGGTAGAAACACCTTCCAAATATCTATTCAAAAGGGTAAAAGCAGGCCTTGAATTTTCCATGTAAATTTTAGAATTGATCCCCAGAATCTCCTTCAGAAGCCAATGAGGATAAAAGAGCGTGATGTATTCAAAGGGTATGAATGTCAAAATAGCAGAGGATTTTGCAGGTATTTATGTTTAAAAACAGGAGTGCCTAGACGGCTCGGTCAGTTGGGCATCCGACTTCAGCTCAGGTCATGATCTTGAGGTCCATAAGTTTGAGCCCCGCATTGGGCTCTGTGCTGCCAGCTCAGAGCCTGGAGCCCGCTTCGGATTCTGTGTCTCCCTCTCTCTCCCCCTTCCTGTCTTTCTCTCTCTCTCAAAAATAAATAAACATTAAACATTAAAAATAAATAAATAGTAAAAACAGGGGCGCCTGGGTGACTCGGTTAGGCATCCAACTCTTGATTTCGGCTCAGGTCATGGTCTCACAGTTTGTGAGTTGAAGCTCCGTATCAGGCTCCATGCTGACAGCACAGAGCCTGCTTGGATCCTATCTCTCTGACCCTCCTGTGCTCTCTCTCTCTCTCTCTCTGTCTCAAAATAAGTAAAATAAGCTTTCAAAAAATAAAAAATAAAATCCTGCCCCTTCTTTATTTGTTTACCTAATAGTTATTCAAGTGACTACTCTGCCATGTCTTGTTCTCGTGAATAGAAAAATCAGGATTTGGAGAAATAGAGCTTGTCCTGCCCTCAAAGCACTGGCACCCTAGGGAGGGAAACAGAAAATAAATGAGCAAACCAATAAATAGTTTCTGGTCGTGATAGGTACTGGTATTATGGAGGCCACCAGCGGCACTGGTTAGAGCACATTAGATTGGTGACCCAAGCAAGACAGCTCTGATGAAGTGTCTTTTTTATTGAAGGATAAGGAAGAGCATTCTAAGCAAATGGAACAGCAAACTCGAAGGCTCAGACACATGGAAAACCTGTTGATGTCGGGGGGGGGGGGGGGAGTGCAGAAGGGCGCTGTGGAGACAGGGGTCATGGGAGAAGATGAAGCTGTAGAGGCAGACCAAGGCCAGGTCACGGTAAAGGAGTTTGGACTTTATTCCGGGAAGTAGAACACCATTTAAGGGGCCTCTGGAGATCGAGAAGACACCAGTCCACGCTCTTACCATGAGGTACTTGAGAAGTGAGAGACAAAGTAACCTCAATTTGACAGGGCTACACAGGTGCCAGGGGTTCACCTGATAGGCTGGGTCAAGTTGGGGCTGGAAAGAGTTTGAAGTTCACGTCCCTCCCTCAAGATGTTCTCTTCGTGTTCCATCTGCTTTGAGCATCAGCTCCCCTGGCCCCGTTCACTACTTTCTCATAAAACCCTCTCTGACCCCCCGGGCCAGGTCAGGACCTCTGTTTTATGCTGCCAACATTCTTGTTCTTCATTATAAACTTGATGGGTTGATTTGCATGGGTTCTGATAACTCCTTCTCTCCCCAGAGATCCTCAAAGCCCTGCAGAGGACCCAGCCCATGGTCAGCCCGAAGTCAGGCACTTAACCGACTAAGCCACCCAGGTGCCTCTAATTTAATTTTTAAATTTTATTTATTTAAGTAATCTCTACACCCAATATAGGGCTTGAACTCAAACCGAAGATCAAGAGTTGCAGCTCTTCTGACTAAGCCAGCCAGGTGCCTCTAGATTTAATTTCATTTTAAAATTTTTTTTATTTTATTTTTGAGAGAGAGAGAGAGAGAGAGAGAGACAGTGAGAGCAGGGAGGGGCAGAGAGAGATGGAGACAGAATCCAAAGCAGGCTCCAGGCTCTGAGCTGTCAGCACAGAGCCTGACGTGGGGCTCAAACTCACGAACTGTGAGATCATGACCTAAGCCAAAGTCAGACACCCAACCGACTGAGCCACCCAGGCACCCCTAGATTTAATTTAATTTTTAATGTTTTATGAAATTGTGTTCTTTCCATAATTTGGAGAGAATTTGGTTTAATAGAGGTCATTTATAATCCTGTAAAAATTACAGTTGAGTCACACCATGGGAGAGGATAGCTAGATCTTCACCCATCATATTTACTCTTTCCCAAGCATGTAGAAAAAATACATGGGCATAGGGGACTCGTGGCTGGCTCAGTCAGTAAAGCCTGCAACTCTTGATCTTGGGGTTGTGAGTTCAAGCCCTGTTGGGTATAGGGATTACTTAAAAGATAAAATCTGTGGGGAATTAATCTTAGGAATTCCCTGAGCCTGCACTGATGGGTTAACAAGGCATAAAGAATCACAAAGCCATAGAATGCTCATACCCAAGTTTGGGTAAACAAGTATAGATAAATAGGTGGGGGGGGGGGGGGGAGGGCAAAGGCCCCCAAGATGGAGGGGGTACAAAGGCCTCCAGGATAGAGAGGGTGGGGCAAAGGCCCCAGCACAAAGGTATATGAGGTAAATATTAGGTATTCAGGGAACATACACCCCCCCAACTTAGTACTATAGTAGAAAGCTGTTTTCACAGGAAGGAAGGACCAAATTACATAAACAGGCAAATAGGGCTATAGACCAATGCAGGTGAAGCTGCCCAGAGTGGAGCTAATTAGCAAAAGAAAGGTGCCTTGTTAATCCTGAGGTTACATGCTCTATCTGTCTTATCCCCTAGGCTGGCTAAGATAAACAGACATGGCCATTAACATCCATCTACCCAGTGCCAGGATTTTGGTTTATATTGACCCAAACCCCTAACACCATATATCTTCAAACCCCCTTTCCCTCATGCCCATGAGTTCATGTTCACAGATTCATTGTCTCTTTGTGCACATCCATCACGTTTGTAAGCCTTCTGATCTTAATAAATACAGAGCAAGGATCCTTATTCGGGGCTCTTATCTTTTCCCAGACATTAGCCATCTCTCACATTTTAATCCTGCGTCTGCTTTTTTGCTGGACAAGAAAGAACTTTAGACCCAGAGTCTATGACAAAAATCTTAAAGAAAGAAAGAAAGAAAGAAAGGACACATGGGGATACTGATCTATACCTTTCCTTTTTTGTGATATCTTTATCTGGCTTTGGTAGCAGGGTCATGGCCTGAAAAAATGTTTTGTAGAATTCAGCAACAAAGCCATCTGGTCAAGGGTTTTTCCTTGTTGGGAGACGACTGATTCAATCTCTTTACTTTTATGGGTTTATTCATATTTTATATTTCTTCTTGAGCCTGTTTTGGTAATTTGTACATTTCTAGGAATTATACATTTCCCCTGGCTTATCTAATATAGCCATATAATTGTTTATAATATTCTGGTATAACCTTACTTATTCTGTTAAAGCTGGTAGTAATCTCACCATTTTTATTTCTGATCTTAGAAATTTGAGTCTTTATTCAAAGTCGGTCCAGCCAACAGTTGGTCAATTTTGTCAATTTTTTTTAAATGTTTACTTATTTTTGAGAGAGAGAGTGCATGCAGAGGGAGGAGCAGAGAGAGAGGGGGACAGAGGATCCTAAATAGGTTCTGCGCTGACAGCTGCGAACCCAATGCGGGGCTGGAACTCACAAACCGTGAGATCATGACCTGAGCCGAAGTAAGATGCTCAACTGCCTGAGCCACACAGGTGCCCCTGTCAATCTTATTAAAGAACGAACTTTTGGTTTCATTGACGCTATTCTTTTTTGTTGTCTCTATTTCATTGATCTCTGCTCTAATCTTGTCTCCTTCCTTCTGCTAGCTTTGGGTTTAGTGTGCTCTTCTTTTTCTATTTCCCCTTAGCACAAAGCAAGGTTATTGATTTGAGTCAATAAACACAGATAAGAATGCTTAGGGGGCATCTGGGTGGCTCACTCGGTTGAGTGTTCAACTTTGGCTCAGGTCACAATCTTGAGGGTTGGTGAGTTCGAGCCCCGCATCGAGCTCTCTGATGTCAGGGTGGAGTCCGCTTCAGATCCTCTGTCCTCTTTGCTCTCTGTTCCTCTAGCGCTCGTGCTCTCTCTCAAAACTAAACATTAAAAAAAAAAAAAAAAAAAAAAGCTTACTAATGTGATGCTATGTCATGGGTTTTCACTACCCCACTTACCACTAGCAATGGGTCTTTATTGTGACCACAGCAATAAAATTTCCCATAATAAGGGTCCAGCTGCCTTTTAGGATTTTTCCAGCATCCGCTTGGTTTCCACCCTTCCCTCTTAGCTGTGCAGTGTTTCTTCATACTCTCTGCCTAGGAAAGAAAAGAAAGTATTTTTTCATCTTCTCTCATCCCTCTTGTTAAGAAGCCACCCTCTTGGGGTTCCTGGGTGGCTCAGTCTGTTAAGCATGTCAGCTAAGTCTGTCAGCTCAGGTCATGATCTCACAGTTTGTGGGTTCGAGCCCCACCTAGGGCTCTGCACTGACAGCTTGGAGCCTGCCTGGGATTCTCTCTCTCCCTCTCTCTCTGCCCCTCCCCCACATGTTCTCTCTCTCTCTCTCTCTCTCTCTCTCTCAAAAATAAATAAACTTAAAAAAAGCCACCCTCTTGGCATTAATTTCCCTGCAGTGAGGGTTTGCGAGTGTATGGGTGCTGAGAGGACTTCGCAGGGGTGTTGGGCCAAAAGTCAAAGACGCCCAGTGGCAGGCAGAGAAAGGTCCTGAGGAAAGGGCTGTCGGCTCACACCCACTTGAAGCCAGCAGGAAATCTGTGCGGCCCTGGTCGCCTCAGTAAAGCAGTAACGGTGCTGTAAAGGTGAGCCTGAGGTTATAAAGGGATGCAGATAAAGCCTGATATACTGGCTTCCTTTCAGTTCGTAGTCACACCAAGCTCATTCCTGTGCTTGGAGCCTTTCACATGACAACTGTCCTGGAAACTTCCCAAAATGACATTAACAAGGCAGGGAGAATGTTCTAGATTAAAAGAGACTAAAGAGAGCAACCCTACGGAATGCCCGGCACTTGATTGGATTCTGGGTTTTCAAACTGCTATAAAAGGGGGCTCCTGGGTGGCTCAGTTAAGCATCTGACTCCGGGTTTCAGCTCAGGTCATGATCTCATGCTTCGTGGAATCCAGCCCCGAATAGGCTCCATGTGCCGACAGCGTGGAGCCTGGTTGGGATTCCCTCTCTCTCTCTTGATCTCTGCCACTCCCCTGCTCATGTTCAAGCACTCGCTCCCTCGCTCTCTCTCTCCCTTAAATGAAATAAACTTTAGAATTTTTTTAAAAATAAAACTGCTATAAAGGACATGCTTTTGGATGATTGGAGACATTTAAAAACAATTTTTTTTATGTTTATTTATTTTTAACAGAGAGAGACAGAGCACGAGTGGGGGAGGGGCAGAGAGAGAGGGAGACACAGAATCCGAAGCAGGCTCCAGGCTTCCAGCAGGGGCTCAAACTCACAGACCTCAAGGTCATGACCTGAACCAAAGTCGGAAGCTCAACCAACCGAGCCACCCAGGTGCTGACAATTGGAGAGATTTAAGTGCAGACTGTGTATTCCTAATTCTTTAGCAGCCTCAGAGCAGAGGGGCTACTGAAGAGACAACAATGGGAGCTTAGTGCCCGCCAAGGGGAGGGGATCTGGTTAACACCTTCAGCTAAAGTCGGAGCCCCAGAGGGATACACCCTAGGGGAAGGGGTGTACCAATCAGCTCTCAAAGCAACCAAAGACTGAGCCTGATCAGCGCAGACACTATTTGGATTAAAAGAATCTGCCTCCCCCACCCCCACCCCCCCATTCTCACTGTGTGAGAACCTGATCCACTTGAGACAAAGATAATACCTTTTCAAGTTGGAACTAAGCCTGCAGCTCCGTGACAAGAGTTAACACCCATTGGGTATTTACTTCATGCCAGATATGGTTCTAAGGTGCTTTCGTAGATTATTTCCTTTAATCTCCACAGAAACCCTGTAATGCAGGCCTGGCACTGGTTTTACAGATGACGACCATAAGGGACAGACGTCTCAAGGAACTGGTTCCTACCCCTGAGCTAACAAGTGGCATAATCAGGTTCTGAATCCAGCCGATCCGGTTCCAACATTTCCCGCCTTAATTGCAATGGTATTCATTGTTATCAGCCTCTCATCTGATCTTGAGGCTTGTGCATCTCGACTTCTGATCTCATCGTGACTATCTCAAAGGATCACTAAATCTCCAAAGTCAAAGTCCCGCTTGCTCGGGGAACCAGTCCCCTTCCCTCCAGGTAGGTCAGGCGTGGCCTTTCCCCATCTCTGTCAGATCCTAGACCCAGTTCTCAACGTCTCCCAGTGGTGGAAGCCAGGACTCAGTGCCCTGCCCCCCAACACCCCATTCTCCAGGATGTAGTAAGAGGTTTTCTTTCAAATGCACATCGAAGCATGTCACACCCTCTCATCACACGCCAGTGTGATATTTCCTTGCTTTATCAGCTCAGAGGACCTAAAAGTAGCAACACTCCAGTAGTAAGGGTCACACCCACCACCCAGATCAGACACAAGGAGTGAGTGACAGGGTCACATCTTAAAAGACATTTGTAACAATATCCTTACATAGTACTTACTGCATGGCCAAAATCCTTTCCCAATTTCAGACAGCTAAACCAAAGATGTCAGGTATCTATCAACTGCCGCAGAATTATAATGGTGGCTGTGGGGGGCGGGGGGGGGGGGGAGGGAGGGTTACTTCGTAATTTGAGGAACGCCAGGTGAAAAGTTGCCCTCAAAGAATGCCTTTTCCTTCCCGTAGGCAAAGATTTATTTGCGAGACTTTTCCAGTTTCTGTGGGCAGACACAAGTTTGGAAATGAATTGTCAGGGTTTTAGACCAAGGAGGATAGCATTTGTTAGAACAAGCAATTCATACACATGGATAACAGTGACCAGACTCCTTGTCTTGCTGTTGTTCGAGATAACAAAATAGCAAAGCGTTCCAAAATGTATTGGCTTCAAACAGTAATTTATGATTCCCTCGTCCAGTTTTGCAGGTGTAATACGCCCATGGGTCGTGCACCGTGTGGTTTTTATCAGATCACAGTGGGGACTCAAGTTTTCGGAAGGATACACCAGGCTGGGCTTCCACATGGATGTGTTTGCTCACATCTCACACTTCACTTGGTATGGCTAGACCACGGCTGTCTTAGACTTCCTCAAATCCCAAGGATCTCATGGTTTCTGGACTTAATGGTGACTGGCTTCTACCATAGTGAGCCTATATGCTATCCAGTCTCCTCCATTTTTCTTGCTTCTTCCAGCTGACTAACCCCCACAGGGAAGTGGGGTTAACACAACTGAAATGTCTGGGTTTTTGTTTTTTTTTTTTTTTTTGAATGGTGCTTTTGTGAATGATCACAGCTTCTTTCTTGAAGCTTGAAACACCTGGAAATAAAGCAACAGTATATTCCGCAGGGGTTCCCAGTAATACAGTGCCACCATTGACAAAGTACAGCAATCCAGGCACATTAGTTGCTAAACGTCTTCATATTTTCCCAGGACACAAATACAGAGAGAAATGGACAAATCCACCATCACTGTGAACAATTTTAACACATCTCTCTTATAAATTGATAGCTCAAACATGTAAAAATATAAAATGATTAAGCAAAACAATTAAGGAAATTGGTCTAAGAAAGTTACACAGAATACTGTTCTATCCAACCAGTCTATAGAGAGAAGATAGAATATGTATTATTTTCAGATGTACACAGAATAGTCACAAAAATTGGCCATATGCTATATGCTATATAGCATATATATGCTTTGCTATATGCTATAAAGCATATAGACGATATATGCTATATGCTATAAAGCATATATACGATATATACTATAAAGCATATATCAACAAATTTCAAAGTAACAAAATGATTTAGAGTCTAAATTTTTATTTTTTAATGTTTATTTATTTATTTATTTATTTATGAGAGAGTGAGAGAGAGAACACAAGTGTGACAGGGGCAAAGAGAGAGGGAGACACCGGATCTGAAGCAGGCTCCAGGCTCTGTGCTGTCAGCAGAAAGCCCGACACGGGGCTCAAACTCACCATCTCAAGAACTAGGAGATCGTGATCTGAGCCAAAGTCGGACGCTTAACCAACTGAGCCACCCAGGCGCCCCTAGAGTCTAAATTTTTAGAGCATACTCTCTCCCCCCAAATGTATAAATAATGCATGAGCTAGGGAAGAAATATACATTGAAATTAGAAAATAGTGTTAATCAAACTACAAAAATTCTACATATCAAAACTTGCAGGGTGCCAAAAAAGGATTCGTGTGTAGGATATATTTTTATAACTCCTACAAATCAATAATAAAGTCAGACGACCCCATAAAAATTGAGAAAAGACTGAAGCAAACATTTCACAAAAAAGTATATCAAAAAACACTGTTCAACCTTAGTAATCCTTGAAATAGAAGTTAAAATGCAACGACATAATATTACACCCCACAACTAGAAAAAAATTAAACTCAGGAAACAAATTGTTGGCACGTGAAGAAACGAAACACTCTAGAGGGGGTGTAAGTGGATACAACTACTTTAGAAAACTTTGACATTAGCTAGTAAAGTTGAAGGTATGTATTCCTTTTGACCCCCAAATTCCATTAGATATATATCCCTAGGGAATTTTTTAACATGTTCATACAAATATCATTCATAATGGCCCAAAACTAGAAATAACCCAAATCTCAAAAATAAGTGTCACTCCCCATTGCCTCCCACTTACTGACCTTCCCAAGCAAACTACACCCTGAATTTATCAGGATATTTTTATTTAGAGTGTTCCTACCTATGTCTGCAAAACAATGATAAAGAAATTTATAAAACTCATGTAATAGAAGACCTGAATAAGTGGACACACATAGCACATTAGGGGAGGAGAAGAATCCGTTTTAAAGATGCCAGTTCTCCCCCTAAATTCATCCAAGAATATGCATTTCTAAGCAAAATCCCAATAGGATTTTAATGGAAATTCTCAAACTGACTCAAAAATTCACACACAGTATGAAAGGCCAGGAACAGTTAAGACCATCTGGAAGAAGAACGAGGGAAAAGGACTCAGCCTTCTCAGATGTCAACAAAGCATATGTGTATAAGTGCCTGATATAATTATAGTAAGATCATTGGCATTGGGGTAGATAAGCAAATACATTAATACAAGAGAACACAGGGTCCGAAATAGACCAAGCAGAGGGGTGGCATTACAAATGGGCCTGGAAGACAGATCCCCTAGAAGCAGCCGGGGCTGGAACTTTGGGGGGGGGGGGGGGGGAGTTACAACAGGAGGGTAGGCAGAGAAGTCTGCTAGAGATTTAGAGTTAAGAGGGAGGGCAAGGGAAGGACGAGATAGATAAAAGAAAGGAGGGAGGCTGGGAGAAGAAGAGAGGATGAACAGAGGGGCAGAGAGGGAGAGGAGGAGGTGGAGGAGGTTGGAGGAGGGGATGCTAGGGGAGGAGAGGAAGGATCAGGGAAAGAGGGTGGAAGGGAAGGAGGGAAGGGAAAGAGAAAAGCAGGTGGAGAACGGGAAGAGGGGGAGAGCATGTCACACAACAGTAGCCGTGGAGGGACACTTTTAGGTTTCCAGCATGGAAAGTTACAGAGCTTTCTAAACCAAGCTAGGGACTGAGATCTGATCGTGCACGTGTGTCTTACAAAGAATTAACTTGGCTAGGTTTTAAAATACGAAGCGACTCTTGTCCTTCCTTGGGGGCTGGGGACAACTAGAGCCTGGCCGGAATGTTGTCCACGTGCGGATTCGTCTCCCAGGCACGGTCTCCACGAGGGCGCAAGGGTTAAACACGCACGCGCGCGCAGGCGCACAGGCACGCGCTAACGTGTTCCCACGCACCCTGGCGCTGTGGCCTTTTTCTGGTCTTCCCGGGAGCTGCCCAGCAGACCCAGCGGCCTGAGGTGCCCCAGCTGCCCGCGGACAACAGTGTCCCGCGGACAAATGAAGCAAATGACGACCGCGACGTCCTGCAGGCAGAGGTCCCGATCTGGCTCTGCTGCCCCCTCGGGAGACCCCCAGGCAAGCGCAGCCTCTGGGGGAAAGACGCCCAACACCCGCGGCAACCAGTTAAGAGGGTTTGACCAACCCCGCTGAGTGTTCCTGGGTGTGTGCAGAGAAAGGAAGCAGCCCAGGATGCCAGCTGGCGAACGCGTTTTCCCAGCATCTATCTGGATTAGTTTACATTTATCGAAGGTCTCTTTGCATCTGTGGCTTAGTTTCTGGCTGCAGAACTCGGCTTGTGATAGGCTCAAAGATAGGGAATAGTCACATGCGAGGCCTTTTACATCACCAGGGAAGGAAGCTACCTTCCGGGAACCTTGCCATTTTTTTTTAGATTCAAGACCATCTCTCTCTCTTTTTTTAAATGGTTGTTTATTTTTGAGAGAAAGACAGAGCGTGAGTGGGGGAGGGGCAGAGAGAGAGGGAGACAGAATCGGAAGCAGGCTCCAGGCTCCGAGCTGTCAGCACAGAGCCCCACGTGGGGCTTGACCCCACAGACTGCAGATCATGACCCCAGCCGAAATGGGTCGCCCAACCCACTGAGCCACCCAGGTGCCCCCGGCTTTTGCCAGGGGCTCCTGGCGGGCTCAGTCAGTGGAGCACCCAACTCTTGATCTTGGGGTCATGAGTTCAAGCCCCATGTTGGAGATAGAACTTACTTTAAAAAGAAAAAGAGAAAGATAGTTGCTTGCTAGTCCTACAACTAGAACGTTTTTATTGGGCGGGTGGGGGGGAGGGATATTTTCGATTAAGGGAGAACAATTTTTACACGACTGAAGAAGAGTAGCATCAGAAACGACAGAAAACAGTGGAATGCTCGTGGGTCTTTTGAAGCCTGTTTTCAGAAAAATCCTGAGTGATGCAGATTCTTTGCATTGCAGGAAGTATCTTTCCTGTTTGCCTCCCTGCAAAGCAGCTTGGCTTTGTGAGAATAAAACTTGACTCAACAACTTGCCATGTGATATTAACCAAGATGAGGAAAGAAGTGACTACAAGCCCCAACTTTCTAAACCTTTATCTGGAAAATGAGGACTGGAAGACTTTTGAGAAACCTCCGAAATTTCAGAATTTGTAATCTCTTCGTGTCATAGTCAACAAAGACAATTGCTTAGTGGAAGATTAAGTTGATGTTTTCAAGGTATTTAAGACGACAGGTAAAATAAAAATACAACAAAGCATGTATCACATATATTATGTGTTAGTGTTTTCAGGAACATGAAATATGGGAAGGACGTGTTTTTGTTTAACTTTTTTTTTTTTCAACGTTTATTTATTTATTTTTGGGACAGAGAGAGACAGAGCATGAACGGGGGAGGGGCAGAGAGAGAGGGAGACACAGAATCAGAAACTGGCTCCAGGCTCCGAGCCATCAGCCCAGAGCCTGACGCGGGGCTCAAACTCACGGACCGCGAGATCGTGACCTGGCTGAAGTCGGACGCTTAACCGACTGCGCCACCCAGGCGCCCCTAACTTTTTTTTTTTTAAAGATTTTATTTTTGGCGGGTGCCTGGGTGGCTCAGTGGGTTGAGTGTCTGACTTCAGCTCAGGTCATGATGTCACCATTCGTGAGTTCGAGCCCCGCGTCGGGCTCTGGGCTGATGGCTCAGAGCCTGGAGCCTGTTTCCCATTCTGTGTCTCCCTCTCTCTCTGCCCCTCCCCCGTTCATGCTCTGTCTCTCTCTGTCCCAAAAATAAATAAACATTAAAAAAAAAAAAATTAAAAAAAAATCAATAAACATTAAAAAAATTTTTAAGAAAAAATTAATGTTCCATTAATTAATTAATTAATGGATTGATTAATCAATTAATGTTCCATTAATTTTTTTATGCTCTGAAACAGCTTAAAATGCATTGGGGAGGCAAGTTATATTATGGGTCCCAAGAGAGGAATAGACTTGCCATCCACTGACCTCAGGCTTGGCCAGTTTGACTTAATTTGACCAGTGAAGTGTGAGCATTAATGATGAATGTCACTTCTGAACAGAAGTTTGGGGGCACCTGGGTGGCTCAGTCGGTTGAGCGACCGACTTCGGCTCAGGTCGTGACCCCGAGGTTCGTGGGTTTGAGCCCCGCATCGGGCTCTGTGCTGACAGCTCGGAGCCACAGCGGTCCCAGGGCAAGTGGGCCCTAAACTTCCTAAACCGGCCTAAACGATTGAGCTTGTGGTGATGTATATTATCAGCAAAAGCTGATGGACGGAGAGAGACAAAGTCCTTTTTGGGGGACTTAGTAGGATTTCCCTTTGGAACCATTTGGAATGGTTCTTTTGGAAGGTGAGCTCTTTGCTTCGGGAAAAATATTTACACGCTGAATGAGAACATCGCACTGTCTGAATTGTTTATCTCGAACTTACTCGTTCCATGCCTGTCTCACATTCTTAGGGTAGCAGCAGGCTTTGCTAACCTAGCTGAATCATCAGGTAATGTGTAGATCTTTTTTTTTTTTAATGTTTATTTATTTTTGAGACAGAGAGAGACAGAGTGCAAGTGGGGGGGGCGGGCAGAGAGAGAGGGAGACACAGAATCTGAAACAGGCTCCAGGCTCCGAGCTGTCAGCACAGAGCCCGACGCGGGGCTCGAACCCACGAACCATGAGATCATGACCCGAGCTGAAGTCAGACGCTCAACCGACTGAGCCACCCAGGCGCCCCAGCCTATTTTTTTTTTAATGGGTAATGTGTAGATCTTAACGTTACATGCATTTTTAAAATGTATTTATTTCGAGAGTGAGAGAGAGAGAACGAGTTGCGGAGGGGCAGAGAGAGAGGGAGAGAGAGAATCCTAAGCAAGCTCCAAGCTGTCAGCGCAGAGCCCGACTCGGGGCTCAAACTCGTGAACCTTTAGATCATGACCTGAGCTGAAATCAAGGGATGGATGCTCAACCGGCCGAACCACCAGGGTGCCCCTGCATTAAAACCATTTGAACAGTCGATCCCGTAAGTTCAATTTGCACTTCACCGTTTCCTGCTCCGACAGTGCAGGTGGACATCTAAAGGTTCATGGCGTTTCCTTGAATTTCCTCAGATTTCAGAAACCTGCCGGGAATCTTCCTTCACCAGGGCTGCCGAGGGACCCCAGGGGCCACGTGTACTGGAGAGGCCTATCTGCCCCCTAGTGAGGGGGCCAAGCTGGAGAAGGAGGTCCTGGCTGCCCAACAACAAGGATGGTGAGAATTTGATGCCCCCGGCTCGTCCACAGCTTAGTCACTCCCTGGGTCACGTGAATTGCTTGCTCAGAAGGGACTAGAAGTGAATGTGAAGTCGTCCCGGGTCTGTCTGACTGCTCTCTGCACTGTCCTCCGTAGCATGCCGTCCTCGGGTGGTGTCAGCCCTTGAGAGGACAAAGCAGTCAAGTCAAGGGCACAGAGTAGAGCAGAGGGGTCAAGGGCACGGCCTCTAGAGTCCAATTGCGTGGGCTCACACCCTGATGCTGACATTGGCAAAAGCATGAGCCTGGCCATATTTCTGGCCCCTTGGGTGCCTCATAGGTGTATCCTAAACCCTCTCTCCATTTTTTTTTCTCTCCTCTGCTTTATCACCGATGCAGGATTAGATGGGGGCTGACGGGGGTGGGGGTGGCGGGTACAGGCCTTTGAGGTCCGTGAAAGAAGGAACGAAAGAACCCGGGGCTCCTAGACTCACACACGGGTTCAGGGAATTCATGCCAACGGGAAGGTTCTCAGCTCCCCTGGTGGTGATGGTGACCGTCCACTCACATCTGAGCTCCGGGCTCAGCGGATTTTGGAGAGATGCCCAGCCCCGCCCCGCACAGAGGCCCGGGCAGGAGAAGAGCTTCCGTGGAGAAGGCAGCCGACAGCCAGCTCCAGACGGGACGGACAAGAGACACACTAGGGAAAGGGAAGAGTAGATGGAAAAGAGAGAAAAGGATGTTCTTTCATCCCCTTGGCTAATAAAAAAATTAGCTAAAAGGTTCTCATTTCCTCCCACATCTCCGGCAAGAAAAACAACACAGGCCTCCACCTCTCCTGGAATGGGTAGGTCTCGGGGCATTGACTACACGGAAAAGGGGAAACATCCCCAGGGAAAAACGCTGTTGTTGTTGTTGTTGTTGTTGTTGCTGTTGTCTTTAAATAGTCTTATTCTTTTTCTTAATGGTTATTTATCTGTTTGGGGGGGGGGGGTGCAGAGAGAGAGAGGGAGAGAGAGAATCCCCAGCAGGCTCCACACTGTGAGTGCACAGGCAGATGCGGGACTCAGTCTCCTGAGCTGTGGGATCCCGACCTGAGTCAAAATCAAGAGTCAGACGCTTAACCGACTGAGTCACCCAGGCGCCCCCAACCCACTTTTGAAACAAGAGAATGTCCTGATTTTTAAAAAGACGGTAGCCCCCCAACTTATCTGCGAGGAAATACGTTCCAAGACCTGCTCCCCCCCCCAACCGTGGATGCCTGAAACAGTGAATACCAAACCCAACACGTACGCTGTATTTTTTCCTATGTATGCATACCTTCGAGAAAAATCTGTAAATTAGGCACAGAGACAACAGCATATAATGAAAAAGGACAGGGGTGCCTGGGTGGCTCAGTTAAGCATCCGACTTCGGCTCGGGTCACGATCTCGCGGTCCGTGAGTTCGAGCCCCGCGTCGGGCTCTGTGTTGACAGCTCAGAGCCTGGAGCCTGCTTCGGATTCTGTGTCTCCCTCTCTCTCTCCGCCCCTCCCCCCCTCGTGCGCTGTCTCCGTCTCAAAAATCAACATTAAAAAAAATTACAGTACGAAAAAAACTTTTTTTTTTAAATATATTTTTTTCAACGTTTATTTATTTTTTTGGGACAGAGAGAGACAGAGCATGAACGGGGGAGGGGCAGAGAGAGAGGGAGACACAGAATCGGAAACAGGCTCCAGGCTCCGAGCCGTCAGCCCAGAGCCTGACGCGGGGCTCGAACTCACGGACCGCGAGATCGTGACCTGGTTGAAGTCGGACGCTTAACCGACTGCGCCACCCAGGCGCCCCCAAAAAACTTTTTTTAATATTTGAAAACTAAATAATTAAAAACGAATTACCCTCCTGCAATTTTAATGCGACACAAAATTTCACAGCCCGGTATCGTGCCCTTGGGTATTTTCTACATGATTTGTAATCGCTGCAAACAAGCACCCGTCATTTAGATGAACTATGACCAATTTATCCAAGCCCCTGTGTGAGGCATTTTTGTTGAACGGCCCCCAAAAGGGGATGATACAGACCCAGGCCATGCCCAGGAGAAGCTGGAGATTAAGACGACCTTCATGTTTCTGGCTAACAGGACAAGCATCCTGTATAGACAACTGTCTTAGGCCAACCAGCCGCATTCCAGAAAGCTGTAGCTTCGGGTCATTTGGAGCCATGCGGGTATTCTTAGACTAAGGATGAAGAAAATGAAGCGTTTGTGTCACACCCTGGCACCGGAAGGAGGCTCCCGAGAAAAGTCTTCGGTAACAGAGGGGAAAGGCTCCGAAAACAGAGCAAGTGTCTGGGGCGTTCGCATGAAAACCCCCCACCAGATACCCCCTTGAAAAAGTGTCTCCTCATGGGGTGCCTGCGGGGCTCAGTCGGTTAGGCATCTGACTCTTGGTTTGGGCTCCGGTCATGACCTCATGGTTTGTGAAATCGAGCCCTGCATCGGGCTCTGTGCCGACAGCACGGAGCCTGCTTGGGATTCGCTGTCTCCCTCTCTCTTTGCCCCTCCCCTGCCCCTGTTCCCTCTCTCTCAACATAAATAAACATTTTTACATTTGTTTCTGTAGGGGCGCCTGGGTGGCTCAGTCAGTTAAGCCCCTGACTTCTGGTTTCGGCTCAAGTCATGACCTCACCGTTTGTGAGTTCGAGCCCCACATTGGGCTCCACACCACTGACAGTACAAAGCTCTCTCTCTGCCCCTTCCCGGCTCGTGCGTGTCCTCTCTCACTCTCTCTCTCTCTCAGTATAAATAAACTTAAAAATCTGTTTTTAATTTTTAAATCTCCTTTAAAAAACATTCTCTGCCTCAGAGGGCAGGATTATACGTGCCTCCATAGGATTATAGCAAAATTACTACAATTTCTAGTTCCTCCCCTAATAATATATGTTGTTACCTACGTCTGGGAACTCTTTTAAGTATTTGTGATTTTCTGGGCAGCCTGAGAGTGGGAGCATGGACCTGTGGGTCTCCAGCCCAGCCTGGGAGCTGCCTTGAAGGAGCCCCACGTGGGGTGTCTGTCTGGCTAGGTCACTGGAGCACACAACTCTTGATCTCGAGGTTGTGGGTTCAAGCCCCACACTGGCTGTAGAGATGAGCCACACCTAGAGTGATGGCAGACAGTCTGGTGAAGAGCTGTGTTTGAAGCAGCAAGGAGGCTGAATGTTGTGTTTCATAAATGCGATGCTCGGACCAGGAAAATTAAATGAGAACATATAGTTACTCTTTTAAAAAAAATTTTTTTTAAGTTTCATTTGTTTAAAAAATCTCTACACCCAACGTGGGGCTCGAACTCATGACCCAGAGATCAAGAGTCACATACTCTCCTGACTGAGCCAGTCAAGCGCCCCCAGAATAGCTACTCCTGATAGGGCAGAGAGCAGTGAGTCATTAACGTTACTTGCTGATGCCCGGGAATCACAGCCATCATGATGGGAGTCACCACCAGCAAAATCAAAGATAGAATTTCCTGGGGCACCTGAGTGGCACAGTAGGTTAAGTGTCTGACTTTGGCTCAGGTCATGATCTCAAGGTTCATGAGTTCAAGTCCTGCACTGGGCTCTGTGCTGACAGCTCAGAGCCTGGAGCCTGCTTCAGATTCTGTGTCTCCCTCTCTCCTCTGACCCTGTTACCCTCTGTCTCTCTCTCTCAAAAATAAACATTAAAAAAATAAATTGAAAAAAAGAATTTCCCTCTCTGAAGTCTTTCCATTAATTAGAATAAAGAGGATGTAATTGGAGAACCAATATTTAAGATGTTGTAATATTATGAGACACATAACAAAAATAGCAATGACTATGTACCTATCAAGAAAATGAACTACTGGGGCGCCTCACTGGCTCAGTCCACAGAGCATGTGTCTCTTGATCTCCACTTGGTGAGTTCGAGCCCCACATTGGGCTTAGAGTTTAATTAAAATTTTAAAAAATGTTTAAAGAAAATTAACTATTTATAACCACAATGGAAAACATGGGTGAATCTCATAAAAATAGTGCGTGAGGGGCGCCTGGGTGGCGCAGTCGGTTAAGCTTCCGACTTCAGCCAGGTCACGATCTCGCGGTCCGGGAGTTCGAGCCCCGCGTCGGGCTCTGGGCTGATGGCTCGGAGCCTGGAGCCTGTTTCCGATTCTGTGTCTCCCTCTCTCTCTGCCCCTCCCCCGTTCATGCTCTGTCTCTCTCTGTCCCAAAAAAATAAACGTTGAAAAAAAAAAAATGGAGATTAGCCTTTAAAAAAAAAAAAAATAGTGCGTGAAAGAAACCAGACACAAGGGTATACAATTTCAAAAAGTAAGCGACACTGGCACGTCTGGGTGGCTCAGTCAGTTAATTCACCGGATTTCTGCTCAGGTCTTGAGTTCTAATTCCTCATCGGGGCTCTGCACTGAGGGGCGAGCCTGGTTGGGATTCTCTATCTCAAAAATAAACTTAATTTTTTTTTTTAATAAGCAAAACTAAAATACAGGAATGCACCCCCAGGAATAGAACAAAAAGCAAAGCAAGTAAACAATGACCATAAATACCAGGCTAGTAGTTACCTCCCGGTAGAAAGGAGATTCTTGTGAAGGGGGAAGGGTTGGGGAGTATGGGGAGTCAATTTCCAGTGGTGGTTACATGGCTGTTCACTTCCTGATAAATCATTCCATTGTATACTTTTGTATACTTTTCTGCATATAGGTTATGTCACACAAATAAGATTTAGAAGAACATAACCGTCCAAGAGTAGCTAAAGAAGTTTTAAAGATAACAAGGGGGGTATTATTATAAAGCTTTAATTGTTAAGAGGATTGTTGCGGGGGGGGGGGGGGGCACCTGGGTGGCTCAGTCCCTTAAGTCTCCGACTTCACAGTTCCTGGGCCCCATGTCCAGCTCTGTGCTGACAGCTCAGAGCCTGGAGCCTGCTTGGGATTTTGTGTCTCCCTGTCTCTCTGCCCCTCCCCCACTCGTGCGCGCGCTCTCTCTCCTTCAAAAATAAACATTAAAAATGTAAAAAAAAAAAAAAAAAAAGAGAGAGAGAGGATTGCTATGGGAAGATAGGCAAATGAATAAATGGAAAATAATAAAGAACATCCTCCCCACCCACCCACCCCCAAAACAAACAAACAAAAAACCAAGAATCTAGGATATCTTGGTGTATAATACAGGCAGCGTTTCTGTTTTTCATTGCAAAAAGCTTTATTGTTTCCATTGGGTCGACAGTTTGGGAGAGGGCTCCGTCGTGGTTAAACATCTGCTCAGACAAGCCCAGGCAGAAGCCCGGGCACTAAGGGGATGTCAGAGGGGCCCCTCCAAGGTTGCTGGGCTCCAGAGGCTGCTAGTCGAGCTTGAAGGTGAGCCTTTCGAAGAGATACTCGCCCAGCGCGGCCTGAGGGCCGGCCAGCCTGCGGAGGTTAGTCAGGTGGCTGCCCATCTGCTTGATGAGTTTCACCTCCTCGCCCAGGAAGTGGTTCTCCAGGAAGTCACAGAGATAAGCGTCGGCACGGGCAGAACCCAGGGCATGCAGATCCAAAATTGCCTCGTTCAGGTTCTTCTCCAGGACTAGAGCCGTTTCCATGGCGTCCAGGGCTTTACCCCACTCGTCGTGCGACGGCTTCTGCACGTCCTGGAAGAGCGCGCTGCCGCTCCGCTCGTTTTGCAACTTCAAGAGCCGCTGGGCACCCTCGCGCTTCTTCAGGGCTAACTCGCGGAAGAAGTGGCCCAAGCCCTGCAGAGCCACATCGCTGCTGTCGAAATAGAAGCCCAGAGAGAGGTAGGTGTTGGAGGCCCGCAGATGCATGTTGACCAGGCAGTTGACGGAGGCCTCCACCTCGGGGGAATAATTCTGACGACCCTGAGAGCTCATGATTGGTCGGCAACAAGGCGCTAAGCTCAAAAAACCGTGTTGGTTGGCCCCAGAGGCAGAGGGTGGCTGAGAAGGTGGTTCCGGGGGTTGAGACGGTAAAGGCGGCTGGAGGGTGGTCTGAGGCTGGAATAAGGGGTGTCCCTGGGTCTGGTCAGTCCAAGCTCTGTTGAAGCACGAGGCAGATCCAGCGGACCGCCGGGGGCACTGCAGATGTGGCATTATAATCACCGGAGAACAAGAAGCGTAGAGAGGAGCATGTTGGGTGGAACCTGGGGAAAGCCAATAAGAAGCAACCTTGTAAGACTCTCCTGGGGTAAACGTTAAACTGACTCAAACGGAAAATAGGGACGCGCCCTTCGACGTGCCGTTGCCCGCTCGGGGCCGTTTCGGCTGTGATGACGCTTCTGGCCGCGAGGTGGCGCCTGGCGGGGCACGGGCGCCGGGAATGACGCGTGCGCAGCGCTCCTAGGTGTATCCGTAGGATAAACGCACGCGCCGCGTTCACCGGTGCGCACAGCGCTCGCGCACACGCACTTACGCGCCCGCCCGTAGTCGCGACGTCCCGTTTTTCCAATTTTTCTGGGAGCGGCCGAGCTGACCCCGGGGTACGAGATGTCCGAGCTCCCCCCCGACAGCGGTGTCCGGCAGACGGACGCGGCGAATGGCCACCGCGACGCCCCGCGGGCGGAGGTAGGCGGCGGGAGGCGGGAGCCGGCCCCGGCGGGGCCTGCGGAGCCCGGGGAAGGTCCGGTGGCGGCGCCCGGGGAGGCCCGCGACGCACAGGTAGCCCGAGTGTTGGCGGAGCCAGCGGAGGAAGAGGGTGCGCAGGCCGGACCCCGATCCCGGCCCGGGAACGGCCCGGGGCTGGCTGCGTTGCCGTACCTCCGCCTCCGTCACCCACTTAGCGTTTTAGGAATCAATTACCAGCAGTTCCTGCGCCACTACCTGGAACACTACCCGATCGCTCCGGGCAGAATTCAGGAGCTGGGAGAACGCCGCAGGAGGTTTGTGGAGGCCTGCAGAGCCCGGGAAGCAGCGTTTGATGCCGAGTACCAGCGGAATCCCCAGAGGATGGATTTTGACATTTTGACATTTACAGTAGCCCTCACTGCGTCCGAGGTCATCAATCCTCTGATAGAGGAACTTGGTTGTGACAAGTACATAAGTAGAGAATAGTCTGGTGGCGAAACCACTGCAGAGGGGAGCCTCTGTTTTCAAGTCTCACGCCAGTCCTGTCCCTCGATTTTAGAAGGTCAAAGTGTATGAGATAAGGCGAGGCATAGTTGCGGGGGGGAAGGGCGTTTATCGCGACAAAGCCTCAGAAAAGAAATTCAAAGCCTTGTGACTCCTGTGACTGTTGAGTTTGGGGTTGATACAGAGCCTTCTCCCTGTGTTGTGGAAATGACTTTCAAAATTGCTTCACTGAAAAGTGAAGGATAGTTTTCAGGACATTGAGACCCGATGAAGAACTGTGGCCAGTATCGGAGCCCGTGATGACGAAAGAAACTCTCAAATCGTGATGGGGAGGAATAAGGAGCCACGGCGGTGTTATCCCGTGGAGAGACTGGAAGCCTATGGCGAGAACTTGACATTGTCCGAGTATGTGCTCTGTTCACATCAGGTTCAACAGAAGGTTTTAGCACAAGATCGACTTTGTGTTCTGTGAAGCATTTCAAACGGCAAGCAGTGTAACTTGTTGTATATATTACCTGATAAACCTTGTATTCGAGAATATCTGAAGATTCTGGAATTTTTTTTCTTTCATTTTTAATGTTTAAGCTTTTTTTTTCTTTTTTTTTTTTTTTTTTTTTTTTTTTTTTTGGTAAACCTATTCAGAAAACCCCCAAAATGTGAAATATACACCGAAAGTTCTTCCATCCCTGTCCCCTCCATCCAGTCCCCGCCACAACCCACGTCTGCAAGGTGCCTCTCCTGTCGTTGCCTTGTGTACACACAAGCAAATGCAAATTTGGGGTTTTTTTTTTTCATTTCTTCACAAAAGTGGGCATATTTACTGATTTACACGTTGCTTATTCAGTAAGAATGTACCTTGAAGATCCTTCCAAACCACTGCATTGCCTGGTTCTTTGTTCTTTTTCAGAGCTGCGTTCTGTTTCATTCTGTGGTTGATTATGTTGTAATTTACTTATCCAGGAACATATCAATGGGCATTCACGGTCTCCATCTTTGTCTTTAGATTTTTGTTATGTCAGAAATTCATCATTTATTTTAAAAGATAATTCTTAGTAGAATCTAATTTTTCATCCGACAAATTTTCCTTTTTTTTTTTAACCTTTTATCGCTTCACCCATTTTCTGTTGGCAAAAAAAAAAAGGCTGTGAAAGGTAACCTTGTATGCATATCACAGGGCCTGTGCGCAAATGCTTTGATGGAAATGACCTTGTCGTGTTTTGCCATCTGTGCAATGGGGCATAGCGTAACCTTTGATGGTGTAATACGGCATTTTTCCTTGGGGCGTCTTCTAATCAGCAGCTTCTTAGATTCTTTGTTATGTGTAACATCCATAGTGTGAATTTCCAGAAGTGAGAATTCTGGGCCAGGGTACTCATTGGAAATTGTATGTATATTCCCTTTTCTGTGAACCCTGTGTTCGTATCTTTTATCCATTTCTCTCCTGAAGAATTGTTCTTTGTTGATTCCAGTAGCTGGCGATGTAATATGTGAGATAGGATAATAGCTTGTAATGTGAGTTATGGATCTCTTTCCCCAGTTAGTCACTTGTGTCTGGTTTTCCTGAAAGCCTTTGGGCAGGCAGGTTTTGCTTTGGTTTTTGTTTGCTGTTTTCTTTTAAACCAGTAAGGTATCGAATCTCAAGATTTTCTTGGGGGGGGTGTGTGCGTGTGTGTAGTTTCTTTGTGCATATTTGAGTCTCTGAACACTTGGAATTTATCCTGATGTACAGTAAGAATTCAAAATTTATTTTTCAGGGGCTACTGGTTGCCCCAGCACCAGTTACCAACTAGTCCTTCTTTTCCCTGCTCACTTTGTTTAAAGATGCCTCTTCGTCATATAC
The DNA here is from genome assembly GCF_022837055.1 of Prionailurus viverrinus. Lineage (NCBI taxonomy): Eukaryota > Metazoa > Chordata > Mammalia > Carnivora > Felidae > Prionailurus > Prionailurus viverrinus. The sequence continues at coordinate 48,162,520 of NC_062575.1, read as the reverse complement.
TAAGCTGTGTTTTCGATTTTCTGACTACGTGGTTTTAAATCTGGTAGTTTTTAATGTTTATTTGTTTTTGAGAGAGTGCGCGAGCAGGGGAGGGGCAGAAAGAGAGGGAGACCCAAAATCTGAAACAGGCTCCAGGCTCTGAGCTGTCAGCACAGAGCCCCATGCGAGGCTCGAGCTCACAAACTGAAATCATGACCTGAGCCGAAGTTAGAAGTCAGATGCTTAACCGACTGAGCCCCCCCAGGCGCCTCTCAAGCAAAGCTTTTTTTTTTTTTTTTTTTAGAATCACATGACAGTTAATTTATCATTAAGATACTGAGTCTTCCTATCCCAATGGTCTATTTTCCCTTTAAAAAAAAACTTTTTTTTTAAGTAATCTCACCCAACGTGGGGCTCAAACTCACAACCCTGAGATCAAGAGTCACGTGCTCTGCAGACTGAGCCATCCAGGCACCCCTATTTTCCCATTTTTTTAAAGACTTCCCCCCCAAAAAATGCAGCACCCAGGTGGCTCAGTTGAGCACCTGACTCTTGATTTAGGCTCAGGTGGTGATCCCAGGATCCTGGGATGAAGCCTCATGAGCCTGCTTGAGATATTCATTCTCTCTCTCTCTCTCTCTCTCTCTCTCTCTCAATTAAAAGAACAAACAAACTTCCTTTGTGTCCTTCAGAAGAGTGTTAGGAGCGCCTGGGTGGCTCAGTCGGTTCAGCGTCCCAACTTCAGCTCAGGTTATAATCTCGAGGTTCGTGAGTTCAAGCCCACATCGGGCTGGTGGCTGTCAGCACGGAGCCTGCTTCAGATCTGTCCCTTTCTCTCTCTCTGCTCCTTCCCGGCTGGTTCTCTCTCTCTCTCTCTCTCTCAAAACAAATAAGTAAACTTTAAAAAAATAACCCTAGGATCACTGAAGATTCCGCAAAGGCCTTTGACAAAATTCAGTAATCATTCTTGATCAAACACCCACTGAGCAACAGACACATATGTGAAGAACTTCCACAAAATCAGGAACAAGACAAGGGTGCTTGACTATCATTCACATTGTTTTACAGGAGACAGAAGGCACCGGCCCAGGAATTAATAAGGAGAAAGAAATTCAAGGTAGAAAAGTTGTAAAGAGGCATTACTTTCACTGTTGAATATGACCTGTTCTTCAGGAAAAACTACTATAAACAAGAGAATTCGGTGTGTTAACAGGCTATCAAATAAATGTGGAGACATTACATTTTTTTGAAATCAATTATCCTCTTTCTATTTGAGAGAGAGAGAGAGAGAGAGAGTGCTAGCAGGGGAGAGGGGCAGCGGGAGAAAGAGAATCCCAAGCAGGCTCCACGCTCAGCGCTGAGCCTGATCCCACAACCCTGGGATCACCACCTGAGCCGATGTCAAGAGTTGGACGCTCAACCGCTGAGCTCCCCGGGTGCCCGGAAATGCATTATTTTCAAACACACAGGCAAACTTTTAGAAAAAATGCAACAGAAAGAATCCTCATTTATGCAGAAAAAACAGGAAAGATAAAGTAGCTAGGAATAAATAGATCTGCCAGAGATCTACTTTCGGAACATTCATTTAAGGGCAAACAATATTCTTTTGGTTTAAATATTTATTTTTTTGAGGGCGAGCACGCGCGAGCCAGCGTGGGCAGGGGAGGGGCCGAAGAGGGGGGTGGAGGTTTTGAAGTGGGCTCTGTGCTGACGCGAGATCAGGACCTGAGTGGAAGTCGGACATCAACCCACTGAGCCACCCCGACGCCCTCCTACCGTTATTTTTATAGTCCCCACCATGATGAAGTAGTTACTGATAATGCACGATCTTCGTGTGCCTCGAGTGATCCTTATTTACAAATGAGGTATAAGCCTTTTGATGTGCTTCTGGATGTCTGTCTTTTTTGTTTTTTCTTTCAGTAGGCTTCCTGCCCAGCACAGAGCCCACCTGAGCTGAGGAGTGGCTGGGTGGCTCGATCAGTGTCCCAACTCCTGATTTCAGATCAGGTCATGATCCCAGGGTTGTGGGATTGAGCCCCACATTGGGCTCTGAGCTGAGCAAGGAATCTGCTTGGGATTTTCTCTCTCTCTTCCCGCCTCCACCCCCTCCTCAGCCTCTCACCCTCTTCAAAACAAATAAACAAACTTAAAAAAAAAAAAGGCCTGAGCTGAGACCAAGAGTCTGACACAACTGACTGAACCACTCAGGCGCCACCCCCCCCACCCCCGGCTTTTATTTAAGGATGTTCGTAGAAGTGTTCCCTAAGTGTCATTTTCTTGTGCACTATTTGTTAGTTTTAGAGTTTAAATTTTTTTTTCTTTATGTTTATTTTTGAGAGAGAGACAGAGTGTGAGCAGGGGAGGGGCAGAGAGAGGGAGACACAGAATCCAAAGCAGGCTCCAGGCTCTGAGCTGTCAGAGCCCAACTCGGGACTTGAACTCACAAACTGGGAGATGATGACCTGAGCCATAGTCGGACGCTTAACCAACTGAGCCACCCAGGCGGCCCTGTTACTTTTAAATTTTAATGTTATTATAACATCATTTAAATAATTTGGAAGTTTTTCCTTTCGTAAGTTCTGGAACACCTTAAAATCCACTGGAATTGTCCTGGTAAGGTTTGATAGCATTTCCTTTGGGACTGTCCAGGCTGGTGATTGGGGACAGTGAGGGTGAGAGTCCTGATGTCCCTTTCCCTACTTTCCCCGATGGTAAGAGCTGTAGATTTTGAGGTACTTAGAATTACAAAAGTGTCCACACTGAGTCAGAATGTAGCATTTTTCCTGACTTTATTTTAATGTAAGTTTTTCTTTCTTTTTTTTAATGTTCATTTATTTACTTTGAGAGAGGGCACGTGCCAGGGGAGGGGCAGAGAGAATCCCAAGCAGGCTCCACACCATCAGCGCAGAGCCCAACAAGGGGCTCGATCCCACGAATGGTGAAATCATGACCTGAGCCGAAACCAAGAGTCGGATGCTTAACCGACTAAGCCACCAGGGGCCCCTTTCCTGACCTTCTTGATTAAATGCCTTTCTTTACACTCAGTGGTAACAGAGGGGAGTTGCTGAACTTGGAGAGTGTTATGCAATAAATAGAAGCACGTGACCTGTAAAACTGCAAAATAGTCTTCGAGAAGCATGTGGTGGGATCGCAAAGTCGGAACCGTCTCTCTGGGTTCAGGAAGTCAGCCTGGAGTTTCTGCTTATCAGGTTACCCCCAGAGGCTGCTTATTCTCCCGAGGTCTTCCAGGATCTGGCCTGAGACAGAAATTGCAGGTTTCTGCCCCGCAGGGAAGCTGAACTGGGGTTTAGAGAAAAACGAGGTTTGTTGCCCAAACAGTAAGCATGGTGATAACTCAGGTTTCCACAGTTCTAAGCTGCTTAGTCAAACGTTGTGTCCCTTAGTTTGCCCAGAAAAGGACGCTGAGGCTTAGAAGGTCAAATTGTTTTTCCAGATCCATCTGACTCCAAATCGCACCACAGGGCAGTGACCTAACCGGGCGTTAGCCTCTTAGGAGGGCAGGGAGTGGGAGCGGGGGCAGGAGGGTGAACATGAAGAGCATCACTCGTGGTGCCAGGTGTCTTGGGATCAAACTCCGATTTTGACATCCATGTGTGAGGCCCCAGGCTTACTACTCAGTGCCCGGTTTCCCATAAGTTTATGCCACCCTGGTCCTTCTACGTCTTTCTGACTGATGGAATCTTGTAATAGAGGTGAAATATATAAGCGTTTGGAATTTCCGAGGAGGGGAACACAAGAATCTAGAGTCCTAGACCAACGCACATCCTTAGGATATGTAAATATTGTCATGGAAACCGAATTAAGATTTTTTAAAGGAAAATCTGAATACGTGGGGTGCCTGGCTGGGTCAGTCGGAACAGCATGGGACTCCTGATCTCAGGGTCATGAGTTCAAGCCCCATGTTGGGTGTAGAGATCACTAAGAAGAAATAAACCTAAAGAGGCGCCTGGGTGGCTCAGTCGGTTCAGCAACTGACTTGGGCTCAGGTCATGATCTCGCGGTCCGTGAGTTCAACCCCCGCGTCGGGCTCTGTGCTGAGAGCTTGGATCCTGGAGCCTGGAACCTGCTTCGGATTCTGTGTCCCCCTCTCTCTCTGCCCCTCCCCAGCACTCTCTTTCTCTCTCTCTTTCTCAAAGGTAAATAAACATTAAAAATTTTTGAATTAAAAAAAAAAAAAAGCTTAGAACTTTCAGCCCCACCCCCAACCTCTGGGGAAGAGGGCCGGGCTGGAGGGTGTTAATCACCCATGGCAGGCGATTTGATCAGTCATGTTTACATATTGAAACCTCCATAAAACCCCTAAACAACGGTTTGGGGAGAGTCCAAGTTGGTGAGCACATTGAGTTACTGGGAGCGGTGCACCCAGCGAGACCGGGGACGTGGCGCCCCCCCCTTCCCGCAGGCTGGGCCCTATGTCTCTCTCCCATGTGGCCGTTCTTGTGTCTTTAATAATAAACCAGTAACAGTAAAGTGCTTTCCTGGGTTCTGAGAGTCATTTTAATGAATTCGCAAACTCAAAGAGGGGGCTGCGAGAACCCCTGAATTGATAGCTCCTTGGTCAGAAGTGCGGCGACAACCGGGAATTTTGAGTGGCATCTGAGGTGGAGGCAGGTTTCCGGGGCTGAGCCCTTAATTGTGGGAGCTGACGCTAACTCCAGGGCAGAGTGTCAACACTGAATTGTAGGACAGCCACCCAGTGTCCAGGGAGTTGGTTACTGGTGTAGATAAAACCCACCCATTTGTTGTCAGGCTCATTCAGGATTATCTTCAGTTTGCTTCATTCAAAGCCCGTGCAAAATCCTTTTTTGTCATTTAATGTGACGTAGCCATGGGAGTGCCACCCCATCATATTCACATGTCCCACCCACCCTCAAGGGGGATCATATGAAGGTGTGGGTCATTGGGGGTCACCTTAGAATTCTACCTACCATAAAAAGTAAATAATTGTAAGTAGTTACTACCTTATTATGATTTATCATATTATGACATAGTTAAAAAAAAAAAAAACCATAGTTAAAGCCTCTGGCTCACTCACTGCTCTCATCCACTCATCACATCCTCCCAATCCTGGGGTATTTGTTACGATTTGGGTTTGACGGCACGTGACGGAGACCCAAGATAACAGCATCTTAAACAGGGAAGCTTGCTTTTCCCTCCTGTCCATTTCTGGCAGTTCTACCGAAGGACCCCAGGCCCCTTCCCTATTGTTGCCCCATCCTCCCTACTCAACCCCCATGGAATCCTTCTGTCTCATACCAAGATGGTGCACCATCAAATCCCACTTCCAGACACCAGGATGGACGGCGCAACCCCCCAAACTGCAGGCGTCACTTTTGCTCACGTCCTATCGGCCATACCTAGCGGCCAAGGAGGCTGGGAAATGTAGTCTTCGGCTGGGGACTGTCATGAAGTAGTGCCTCTGCCCCAGCGGCCAAGCCTGTGTCTTCATTTTGCAGATGGAGACACCAAGCTCAGAGTGCCGACGTCACCAGAAGGCGATGGATAAATCAAGGGCGGAAAGAGGCGAGGAGAACCTCCTTGTATCATAGCCCAAGACCAGGGCTTTTACCAGCTCCGAAGAGCTGATATCTCATCACTGATGCGGTAAGAGGCATTTCATGAAGGTGGGGAAACGCATACATTTGATGGACAAGTGCTGGGGGATCTAGCGTCCGGGTGTGAGATTGTGGACGGCGTGAGAAAATACCGAAGCACCAATCCTGAACCCTGCCTTCCCCCCGTGCTCCTGCCCGGGCCACGCAGTGTGGTGGGGAAACTCGGGCTGTGCAGACAGACCGCGCCTGGATTCTCTGGTTCAAAGTAGAAATAGCCTCGGTGACGTAATAAGATATTGGGTCCTTGCACGGCTTCCATTCTGGCGAGCAGATGTGCCCTAAGAGGTTTAACGTTCACACAGCTCCTGGGCTATGAAAGCCCTCTCCCGAGACTCTCACAGATTTAACTTGTTTACTCTTTTCAGCAGCCCCGAGTGAAGTGCCATTACGTTCCCCACGTTACAGAGGGAGCAACTGAGGCACAGAGCGGTAGAGTGACTTGCCAGAGCTGGGAAGTGGCAAAACCGGGAGTGGAATCCCGGCAGGGATTTGGCTCCAGGCTCTGTGGTCTCAGTCGGTAGGTTCTAGGGTCTGCCCCGTTATCTGCACCTGCTCCTCGTCGTCAGGAACAGAAAGAGAGTCCAGGCTCTTGGCAAACGTGCAGAGCTTGGCTTTGGAAGCCCGGGCAGCGTGTCTGATCTCGCTCTCCAACGATCACGTAGCACCCACTGTGCCAGCTGCACGATACCCATCACCTCTTCTTCCGCTGAGCCCAACACGAGCCCTCGTCCTCCCCACCTCGACCCCCGACATCCCCTCCCCAGGAGGAAGACAGATCCACCCAGGCTGCAGGGGAGTTTGAAGCGTTTGTGAATGGACAGCTGGTCCGTTTGAAGAAGGTGCTGGGACCCTGGGGGTGGGGTGGGGAGACCGACAGACAGACTGTGGCCAGAAAGGTGATGGCTTTGTGGGTGAGGCCAGGCTGCAGAAAACTGTGAGCATCATCGGCGAGGAGAGCAGGTAACAGGCAGTGGGCCGGCGAGGTGGAGGCGAGGTGAAGGGGAGGGGGGGGGCAGGGGGCAGGGGGCAGGCTTGGCATCACAGCAGAAGACAGGGTAGAGGCTGCCAGGAAAACCTTGCCTCCCTAGCAAAAAGAGAGTGACCCAGCAGGCAGGTCCTTCCTCACGGAACCCTCTTCCGCCTGCAGTAAGGACTCCAGGGGTGGAGGTGCAACAATGAAACGACGGGGTAACCATGGCAGGAAAGCAGTACTGGAAAAACTCTGGGTCGCTGACAGCATCGTCAGACCGCCAGCCGACTCCAGCCCTGTCCCACCAGCACACGAGAAAAACGGTGTATTTGTTGGATGGTGGAAGCCACCGGTGGCCCGGTTCGCCGTCACTTGCAGAGAGGAGCACCCCTGACAGAAACCCACTTATTCTGTGCCCGGCCCTGGGGATTCCACATTTAAGTAGTGTTACCACGCCCATTTGACAGAGGAGGAAATTGAGGCTCCGAGAGGGGGTGTCCCTTACTGGAGGTCACGGCCACTACATGGCAAAGGTCTGACTCCCACACCTTGCGGTGACCTCCCGGCTCGTGCCCAGGGACCCCACGGCACCAGGTGCAGTGTAGGCGGCCCATCAAGGTCCGATGAATCCCCAAATGGCCCTCCCCCAGGTTACTGACACCTGCCTCCCGACACTGGGAGTCTAAATTTTGTTTTTAATGTTTCTTTTTGAGAGAGGGAGAGAGACAGCGAGCGAGCAGGGGAGGGGCAGAGAGAGAGGGAGACACAATCCGAAGCAGGCTCCAGGCGCCGAGCTGTCAGCACGGAACCCGTCGTGAGGCTGGAACCCACAAACTGTGAGATCATGACCTGAGCTGAGGTCGGACGCTCAACCGACTGAGCCACCCAGGCGCCCCCCCAACACTGGGATTCTAGGACCTGTGGGTTTAGAAAGTGGGCTCCAGGGTGTAATGAAATTTGGGTTGTCAAGTGTTGGAGACTTGCCACAGTCCATATTTCCATCCCACCCCCTAAAACTGCCAATAAAATGAGAAACTGTCAAAACGTATCCTGGGGCACCCGGGTGGCTCAGTTGGTTGAGCAACCAACTCTTGATTTCGGCTCAGGTCATGATCTCACTGTTATGAGATCAAGCCCTGCATTGGGTTCCATGCTGAGCCTGCTTGGGATTCTCTCGCTCACTCACTCTGCCCCCCTCCCTCACACTCTCTCTAAAAATTAAATTTTTAAATTGAAAAAAAAAAAAGTATCCCAAACCAGGGCATAGGAAATTAAGATGCCACAAAAGAAAGAAAGAAAGTGGGGCACCTGAGTGGCTCAGTCTGTCAAGCGTCCAACTTCAGCTCAGGTCATGACCTCGCAGTTTGTGGGTTCGAGCCCTGCCTGGGGCTCTGTGCTGACAGCTCGGAGTCTGGAGGCTGCTTCGGATTCTGTGTCTCCCTCTCTCTCTGCCCCTCCCCCACTACTGCTCTGTCTCTCTCAGTCTCTCAAAAATAAATAAACATTAAAAAGAAAGTGACTCAACAGCACCAGGAGTTGAGGCTAGCCAACCAGGAGCAAACCTGGGGAGCAACAGGAAAACAGGACTAGTCTTCTCTTCAAGAGTGTTCTTCTTTTTTTAATGTTTATTTTTGAGAGAGGGAGCGAGACAGTGGGTGAGCAGGGGAGGGACAGAGAGAGAGGGAGACACAGAATCGGAAGCAGGCTCCAGGCTCCGAGCTGTCAGCACAGAGCCCCATGCGGGGCTCGAACCCACGGACCGCGAGATCGGGACCTGAGCCGAAGCTGGACACTTGAACTGACTGAGCCACCCTGGTGCCCAGGATTAGGCTTCTCTCCAAACCTGCCCTTCCTTCCCCTCCCCACCGCCTCCCTTCTCACCTCAGGAGACAGTGTGGCAACATTAGACGAGGTCAGGCCAGAACAGAGAGGCAGATTGTATTTATTTCCGTTTTCACCCCTCCCCGACTCGCCCCAGCCCCAGCTACCATCAGAAAAGGACCTGACTTGGCAACATTTCAGCCCTTCTCGGCATCCTGCTGAGGCTCCTGAAATGGAGAGGAGAGAGAAAATACTTTAAAACATCAAGAGCTATGACAACAACACTATAAAAATAATAGCATTTATACAGTGTTTACTATGTGTCAGGCACCATCCCAACGCTCCCCACTCTAGTCTCCTTGCCATTTCTCAAACACGCCAGACACATTCCTACCCCGGGGCCTTTGCACTTGCTGCTCCCTCTGCCGGCTATATTTTCCATAGATAACCCCAGATATCCGCACGACTCAACCCCTTCCTTCTTTCAACTGTTTACTTACCATCTTCCCAATAAGGTCTTCCCCGACCACTCAAGTTAGGATTGCAAAAAACTCCCAGCACTACCCACCCCCACTCCTTTCCTGCTTTATTTTCTTCTCAGAACTTATTTCCACCTTCTATTTGCCTATGTGTCTTGTTCTTGTCTGTCCCCACCACTAGAATGTCAGCTTCACTAGGGCAGGAGTTCGCATGTTTTGTTCATGGCCGTATCATCCCCAGGACCTAGAACAGTATCCAACACAGAGTAAGTACTCAGCAAATATTTGTTGGATAAAGTGAAATCCAAGGAGGTAACGGCTATCATGGTTTCTGCTTGACAGAGAAGACCAAGGCAGAGAGAGGTGAAGGCATTTGCCTGAAGTCACACAGCCAGTAAAATAGGGATTTGAAGCTAGACAATACTGACGTAACCATTGTCTATCCTTCTGTTTTTTAATACAGTTGATTGTCGTTCTTGTCCACCCAAAGCTCTCTCCCCATCATCCCTCCCCATGGGCTTAGGGAGACCAACTCCATTCCCAGTTGGAATAGCCACATGACTCAAGACTGGCCAATGAGAGCTCCGTGTTCCCTTGGGCCTCAGTGATTGGTTCAGGGACGAACATGTGACCTAATCCAGGCCAATAGGAATTTATGCCACCAAGATAGGGAGCCTCTCTGAGAATAAAGTTAGCCCAGGGAAAAAGCAGAACACAGAGTAAGGGAGGGTCAGATTCTCAATGACAACATTTTGCTGCCTGGATCAAGCCATTCCTGAAGCTAATTAGCCCCTAGACTTTTATTCTCATGAGCCAACTTTTTTGTTGTTGTTAAGCCAATTTGAACTGGGTTCTCTGCTGCAATAAGAACATTCATGACTTATTCCAATAACAACTGCTGTTCACTTACTGAAGAAGGGTTTTGACAAGCTCTTAATTCACATCTAACATCACCAGCTTCAGCCTTGTGTGGCTGGCTGGTGGATCCAGGATTTGAACCGAAGTTCCTGTGACCCTGGAAGCTGCATGCATAACTACTCTGGTATTCTGCGTATTGGCAGGTGTGAGAAACAGACGTCTCCTCTGCCTCCCCTGCCCCCATCCCCAGCATGGCTGCTTGAAAACAGACCTACTAAGTGCCTGGCACATCGTAGGCATTCCAAAAATACTGTCTGTAAATTTTTAAAAACAACTAATATAATGTGGACATTGTCTGGATCCTAATTCCCAACCCACCACCTCTTAAAAGATATTTTTGAGACACTTGAGTAGATCTTAGATGCCATTAAGACATTTTAAAATTTTTGTCGAGGGTGGGGGTGCCTGATGGCTCAGGTGATGCACCATGCAACTCTTGATCTCAGGATTGTGAATTCAAGCCCCACATTGGGTGTGAGCCTACTTAAAAAAAAAATCAATAAAATAAAATTTTTGTTGGGGGTGAAAATGGTCTTGTACTTCTTTTAAAAACTTAATTTGTTGGGGCACCTGGGTGGCTCAGTCAGTTAAGCATCCAACTCTTGATTTCAGCTCAGGTCATGATCCCACTGTTTGTGAGTTCAAGCCCCATGTCAGGCTCTAGGCTGGCAGTGTGGAGCCTGCTTGGGATTCTCCCTCCCCCCCTCTCTCTCTGCCCCTCCCATGCTGTCTCTCTCAAAATAAACTTTAAAAATAAAATAAGAGATGCCTGTGTGGCTCAGGTCATGATCTCACAGTTTGTGAGTTTGAGTCCTGCATCGGGCTCTGTGTGGACACTCGGAGCCTAGAGCCTGTTTCAGATTCTGTGTCTCCCTCTCTCTGCCCCTCCCCCGCTTGCACTTTCTCCCTCTTTCTCTCAAAACTAAACATTAAAAAAATTTTTTTAATAAAATAAAAACTTATTTATTAGAGATGCATACTGAAGTATTTACAGGGGCAATAACGTGAGGTCTGGAATGTACCTTCAAACGCTAACATGCCAAAAAAAAAAAAAAAAAGTGGAGAGGAGAATAGATGGACTAGGAGAAAGTCGGTAATAATAGTTGACCTGGTTGACGAGCACACGGGGCTCACTGTACGGGGCTCGCAACTAGGGTACGTGTCTAAAATTTTCCACCAAAAAAGTGTGAAAAAAATCATAGCTTCCATTTATGTAAACGTCTAGAAAGTACAAACTAATCTAGGAGGACAGAAAGCAGATCAGGGGTGGCCGGGGACAGGGCAGAGGGCAGGAGAAATTGCTGAAGGCGCCCTCTCAGTGGTCTTAAAAATCCAGTATCTGGGGCACCTGGCGGGCTCAATCAGAAGAGCACATGACTCTTGAGCTCGGGGTTGTAAGTTCGAGCCCCACGCTGGGTGTGGGGATGACATAAATACATTAACGAAATGAAAATGCAAACTAAGGGGCGCCTGGGCGGCCGATTCTTGGTTTCGGCTCAGGTTGTGATCTCGAGGTTCTCATGGGATCGGTCCCCGAGTCACGCTCTGTGCTCCAAGCACAGTCCTCCCTGATCTTAACAAGGAGGACTCACTGAGCTAGGTAGGACTGGGAGTAGGATGTTTCTGATTCCAAGCACAGAGCCTGCTTGGGATATTCTCATTCTCATTCTCTCTCTCTCTCTCTCTCTCTCTCTCTCTCTTCTCTCTCGGCCCTTCCCTCCCTCCCTCTTTCTCTCAAATTAAGTAAATATTTAAAAAATTAAAAATCCAGGGGCTCCTGGGCAGCTCAGTTAGTAGAGTGGTTGACTCTGGACTTCAGCTCAGGTCATGATCCCGTGGGACCGAGCACCCAGGTGGGCTCTGCTGAGCACAGAGTCTGCTTGAGATTCATTCTCTCTCTCCCTCTGCCCCTCTTGCCCACTCACCCTCTCTCTTCTCTCTAAAAAAACAAATAAATAAAAAGAAAAGAAATAAAAAATAAGAATCCAGTATCGGTGGCCAATAAATGGTTGTGCATATGCTTTAATACCTTAAGACAACGTTAGCAATGGAACTTCCTGCAGTAATGGGTTCTATGTCCTACATCTGCACTGCTCAACATGTGGCTATAGAGCTCTTGAAATGTGGCTAGTGTAGCTAACAAGTGAATTTTTATTGTATTTAATTTTAATGAACTTACCGTAAGTTGAAAAGCCGTAGGCTGTTATTGGGTGGCACAGCTTTACAACTGAAAGTGAAAGGGAGGGAGGGAGGGAGGGAGGGAGGGAGGGAGGAAGAAATTTAAAGCTCTTTTGAAAAAAATTTCATTGACATACACTGAGCCCTTCTTTGAGCCATGTACATTTACTACCTTAGATGAGGCATCTCCTGGAATCATCTCAACAACCCCATTTTCCAGATGAGAAAACTGAGGTTCAGAAAAGGGTGTGGATGACCTGCCCCGATCTGAACAGGGAGGACCGGCTGAGCTACGTTGTGAGTAGGTTGTTTCTGACTCCTAGACAGCGCCCACCCTGCGTGCTGCCCACCCTCAGCCCCGCCTCCGCCCCGCCCCTCCCACCTCGCCTCCCTCACCTCACCTTCGGCCGGTTGCTGCTACCTTTTCCTAATTTCCTCATCGATAATGCTCACAATCTTCTGCAGCCTGGCCTCATCCACAAAGCCATCGCCTTTCTGGGCACAGAGGGGAAAGAGCAGGGACATGTATGTCTCCCACCCCCCTCCACCGCCGCCCCCCCAACCCAGCACCGCCCTCCCTCCCGGGCCCGGGACACACAATCACAATCACCTTCTTTGAATGGACCAGTTTTCCATCCACAAACACTTCAAACTCCCCTGTAGCCTGGGCAGATCTTTCCTCCTCCTGGGGAGGGAATGTTGGGGGTGGAGGGGAAGGTGAGAGCTCCTCTCCAAGCCCCTGGGGTCTCGGGACCCTAACTACCCTCCCCCTCACTCCCCCAGGCCACCGGCACACTCACAAAGCGTAGACAATTTGGAAATTGCAGCTCCAGACTCTTTCTCAGTAGAATGTACTGCCGGGAGGAGATGGGATCATGGGTTCAGAGGATCAGAGGGTCATGGGGTCAGGGGAGGGGAAACAGGACCTCCTTCCAGACTTCCTGTCCAGCACTCCCCCCACCTCCAAAGTCAAAACTACTCACCCGAAGGCTGTAGCTTCAGAGGCCGCTGGACGCCGAGGGAAAGAGAAGGGAGACAGAGAGAGATGGAGAGAAGATACTGAATCAGTATCTCCCCAGGCCCAGAGGGAGCCTGTGAACACCGGACTCCGATCCCATCCCATACGGCTAGCTCACCCAAGGCAAAAAAAACCACAACAGTCCTCTGTATGGTCCACAAGCCCCCACGGTATCTGCCCCATTGCCTCCATCCACTCCCTGGCCCACCGCTCCAGCAAAGGAGGGAGGGAGGAAGCTCTTTTGAAAAAAATTTCATTGACATACACTGAGCCCTTCTTTGAGCCATGTACATTTACTACCTTAGATGAGGCATCTCCTGGAATCATCTCAACAACCCCATTTTCCAGATGAGAAAACTGAGGTTCAGAAAAGGGTGTGGGTGACCTGCCCCGATCTTAACAGGGAGGACTGGCTGAGCTAGGACTGGGACTACCCTCAGCTCCGCCTCCACCCCTCCTACCTCAGAACTCCTCCTCCAACACTGCATGCCTCACCACAGGGCCTTTGCACTGGCTGTTCCCTCTGCAGAATGCTCTTATCTACATGGTTCCCTCTCTCCCCTCCTTCAGGTCTTTACTCATATATCACCTTCTCAAGGAGGCCTTTCTGACTACCCCATAAAATTGTGACCCCCCCCCCCCTGATTCCTTCTGCCGTTGGCACTGATCGCCTTTTTTTTCTTTAGTTTACTTATTTATTTTGAGAGAGACAGAGAGAGAACACAAGCGGGAGAGAGTCAGAGAGAAGGCGAGACAGAATCCCAAGCAGGCTCTGCACCATTAGCGCAGAGCCCAATGTGGGGCTGGAACCCACAAACTGCAAGATCATGACCTGAGCCAAGATCAAGAGTCGGAAGCCTAACCGACTGCACCACCCAGGTGCTCCAGCACTGATCACCTTCTACGATGCGAGATAATGTACTGTGTGCCATATTTATTGTTCATTCCAGCCCCCTCCACACCAGAACGTGAGTGCCACAAGGGACAGAGATCTCTGTCTTACGCGCTCCTGTGTCCCTGGTGCCGAGGACAGGGCCTGGCACAAGGTAGGTGCTTAATAAATAGTGGTTGAATGAATGAATCCATGGAGTCAAAGGAAGCTAGAAAGGAGGAGAAGGGCAGAGAAAGAGGGGAAGATGAGGAAGTGGGGAGAAGGGGAGAGAGGCATTTACATCGGGAAAGGAAAAGAGACAGTGAGTTGGGGAGAGAGACAGAGCAGGAGAGACCACCTGGGCAGAAAAAATGGGGGGTGGGGGGAGTGAGACTGGGAGAGATAAGGGGGAGAGAATGTTCTAAGGCAGGAGAGAGACATGGGGATTGGGGGAGGTCCCTGCTGTTACTGTTGTCGTGGACCCAGAAGACCCAGCTCTGGGACCACCAAAGAGAACGGAAGCCAGCCTCCTTCCGCCTCTGCACTTGCGGTTCCTCCTCCCCTTGCCACCTCGATTGCCCTCCCAACACCCAGCTTTTCACGTGGAGGCCCCCTTCTCATCACCGCCTGAGAAAGGCCATCCCTGACCACGCAGTCTGGCATTCCCCCACCCCTCCCGGGCCTGGCTTTGGGTCTGCATGGCCCAGCCTGGCCTGGCGAGAAAAGCAGGTGGCGCTGTTTGGCACTCCATCCATCCTCAGAGCAGGCCTGGCCCTCGGGGGGCAGCACACTCCAAAGTGAGTAAATGAGGCTGAATGAATGAAGCTCAGAGCAGAGATTTGAAGCTAACAGTTCCCCAGCCCCAGAGAAAATGATAGGTGGAGCCAAGTTTCCAACTGGGAGTGGGGACTCCCTCCCCTCACCCTATCTTCAAATCCCGGAAGCCCCAGCGCCCACCCCCTCTGGGCTTTCCCCAAGGGGAGGAAGGCAGGTGTGGGCGGGGACGCCCCTCACCAGTAGATCACTCGAATCAGGATCTTGCTGTCCTCCGGTAAGTTCTCGAAGGTGGAGGTGAATGCGGTGGCGAAGGAGTCGGTCTCCAGGATGGGCGCGGGAATAGAATCGGGAGTGGAATCCATCAACTTGGTGGCTGATGAGTCTGCCCTCGAGGTTGACCCAAGGGTGGGCCCCAGGAAATCAGCGGCCGTTGGAGTGTGGGCAGGAAGGGACTCTTGGGTGACAGAGCCGAATCCATTGGCGACTGATGGGAAGTGCTTCACACTGGGTGTCGGTGAAAGATCCTTGTCCGGCCACACAGGGGGCTCCGGAGCAGATTCTGAGGGTGGATCCAAAGGTGGGGCTGAGTTCCCTAAGGATTCCGACGCAGGGGCAACGGCTGTGATCGAGACCCCGACTGGGAATGAGGTTGGCGCTGGGATCCGGGCCAGAGTCGGGGTCCTGATCGGAGTGGGCGTCCGGACCCGGGTCGGAGTCCCGACGGCAGTCGGGGTCTGGACAGGAGTCTCAGTCCAGACTGGGGTTGGAGTTTGGACCGGAGTCGGGGTCTGGACGAGAGTGGGGGTCCAGGCTGAGGCCGGGGTCTGGACAGGAGTCGGGGTCTGAGCGGGACCCCGGGCCGAGATCTGGGCCCGGGCCGAGATCCGGACGGGAGTCGGGGCCCGGCCCAGGGTCGAGGTCTGGGGGAGATCTGGGGTCCGGGCCCGGATCTGGACGGGACGCGGGGCCCGGACAGGGGTCTGGGCGGGATTCGGGGCCCGGACCGGGGTCTGGGCGGGATTCCGGGTGCGGGCTGGGGTCGAGGCCCGGGCAGGAGTTGGGATGCGGACCGGGATCGAGGACCTGACCGGGGTCGAAGCCCGGACCAAGGCCAAGACCCGGGCCGGAGAGGGGTTTGGGCCCCGCGCCTGGTTGTTCATGGGCAGCAGGGGGCCGGGGGGGGGGGGGGGGCGGGGTTGGGATCCCGCCCCGTCCTCCTTCCTTGGGGCGGGGAGAGCCTCACGCACACCAGGGTTCTAAAATGGGAGAAACCACAAGGGGGCACTGTTACATGGTGTTCCACGCTGTACACAGGTTCTACCGCGCAGGGCCTCCAGATCTCACCTAATTCCTGAACCCTACCTTCAAGGCAAGGAACACAGAGATTGCTCCAGCGTTCCTCTCACTGTCGCTAACATTCAGGCCTTCAGTATGTTTCTTGAGTGCCTGCTGTGTGCACGGTCCTGTGCCGAGTGATTCTGGGAACAGAGCCCTGATCAGCAAACCCCTGGTCCAGTGATCAGGTTTCCTGTCCAGTGGGGGAAACATAGCCATCACCAACCAACAACAGCCCAGTGTGGCCGGGGCTGGAGTAGGGGAGCCACAGGCAGAGGGGTCAGAGACAAGGCGAGACAGGCACAGGAGCCTGCAGAATCCCAAAAGGTGCTAGAACCAGCCTGGGGCGGAGGGGGCTCCCTGAAAAAATAACTGGGTGGTCAGGAGAAAACTGAAAATAATAACTAGCAAAAATAACAAGAGTTTGCAGTTACACAGTGCTAAGTGCTACACATATAAATAACCACAGCTAGTAAGTGGCACAGCCAGGATTCAAATGGAAACTGTCAGGCTCCAGAACGCTGGTACTTAACCACTCTGCAAATGGCCCCATCGCACTGTGAGCTCCGGGAGGGGGGGGGGGGGGGGGGACAACTTACTTGCCTCGTTCACTGCTGAGTCCCCTGCTCCCAGACTAAGAGCTGGCATGTTCATGGGAGGTCCACAGTAGGTGTTTCATAAATATTTACCTTTTTAAAAACAAGTTTTAACACTCACATGAAATTGGAAAAACAGTGTATAGAATCCTGTAGGGGTCTCTGGGTCCTGTAGGGGACTCTGGCTCAGTCGGTTAAGCATCTGACTCTTCATTTCAGCTCAGGTCACAATCTCACGGTTCGTGACAGCCTGCATTGGGCTCTCAAGTGGAACCTACTTTGGACTCTCTCTCTCTGCCCCTGCCCTGCTCTCTCTCTCTCTCTCAAAAAATAAGTAAGCTATAAAAAAAAAAATTTTTTTTAAGAATCCTGCATTAACTTCCATCCAGCTTTCCCCAATAATAGCATCATATGTAACTACAGTACCTTGTCAAAACCAGGACTCTGACATTGGTCCAATACTATTAGGTCAGGTACAGACCTTATGTTGAATCATGGAAGAGTTTTAAAAGGAGAGTCATGGGGCACCTGGGTGGCTCAGTTGGTTGAGCCTCCAACTCTTGATTTTGGCTCCATTCATAACCCCAGAGTCCTGGGATAAAGCCCCATGCTCAGCAGAGCCCCTTGGAATTCTCTCTCCCTCTCCCCCTGCCCTTCTCCCCTGCTCAGGCTCTCCCTCTCTCAAAATTAAAAAATTTTTAAATTTCAAATAGGAAAATCTTGACAGACATTGAATTTTTTGTGTGATTCTATCTAAGCAAGTTTCTACCCCTCTCTGGGCTTCAGTTTGCCTCCCTGTGAAAAGGGCTTTCCTCTTATCACATAATATTGAGAACTAACACTGAGCATCTATTATCTGACAGCCTCTGATACAAAATGCTTTGTACATATTTAAAACGTGTCTCCAAGTCACCATTCATTTTTCATTTCTTTCCCTCTCTAGTTCAAGACTCTTGAAGCTTGTGAATTCTTTCTTCTGACAATTCAAATCTACTATTGAGCTCTTCTGGAGGATTTTTCATTTTAGACATCCTCCTTTTCGGCCCCAGAATTTCCATTTCTTTTTTTTTTTTAATTTTTTTTTTAACATTTATTTATTTTTGAGACAGAGAGAGAGCATGAACAGGGGAGGGTCAGAGAAAGAGGGAGACACAGAATTTGAAACAGGCTCCAGGCTCTGAGCTGTTAGCACAGAGCCCGACGCGGGGCTCGAACCCACAGACCGCGAGATCATGACCTGAGCCGAAGTCGGACGCTTAACTGACTGAGCCACCCAGGTGCCCCTCCATTTCTTTTTAAAATAACTTGTCTCTCTGTTGATAGTCTCTATTTGGTGCCACATGGTTTATTGCTTTTAGGGCGGTTTGTTTTTTTTTTTTTTTTAAGCTTTATTTATTTTTGAGAGAGAGAGAGTGCAAGCAGGGAAGGGGCAGAGAGGTGGGGACAGAACATCCCAAGCGGGCTCTGTGCTGACAGCAGGGAGCCTGATGCAAGGCTGGAACTCAGGAGCCTTGAGATCATGACCTGAGCCAAAGTCGGATGCTCAACGGACTGAACCACCCAGGCGCCCTTGCTTTTATTTCTTTAATCACAGTTGCCTTTTGCTCTCCAAACATATTTGTAATGGCTGCTTTGAAGGCTTTGTTCATTCCAACATGTGGTCACTCTCCCCAGGGTGGGCAGTTTCTCTTGCCTCCCTCCCCCTCCATTATGCCGTTCTTACTTCCACACCTATCTCGTATTTTTTTGTTAGCAACCGGACATTTCAGATAGCACATTATGGCAACTCTGGGCACTGGCCCCGACTCCCTGGGGTTTGTTTCCCTGGTTAGTGACTGGCTAGGTGATTTAAGTCTATTCTCCTTTCTCCAGCAAGTGTAGAGCAGGGGGGAGGGTGGATGGGGACACAGACTCAGATATGCCCAGTCATCCTGGGCTGGTGGGTTTGGGCAGGTTCTCTGGGTCTTTCTGACTGTGCCGGGCAGGTAAGCTCCACCAACTGTCAGCTGTTTGCTCTACAGTCCTCGTTTTCAACACCATGGGGGCATCAACTTTTTCAGA
The DNA here is from genome assembly GCF_022837055.1 of Prionailurus viverrinus. NCBI lineage: Eukaryota > Metazoa > Chordata > Mammalia > Carnivora > Felidae > Prionailurus > Prionailurus viverrinus. The sequence goes on along the minus strand of NC_062575.1, from coordinate 48,143,881 downwards.
GACAGATCCAATCAAATTAGGGATCCTTTGAATGGTTAGCTCCCGAGTCAGTTTGAGATTAGTTCTGACCCCAGGAAGGCTCCTCCCAGCTGTCTCTTTCCTTGGCTCTCCAGCAAACTAGCCAGAACCTACCCATCTCCTTCCATCGCATTCCAGCACAACTTCCGCTGTTTTTGAGGCACCTTTAGGCTTGAACTCCACACTGTTGTGAACAGTCTGTTCCTTTAAGAAAAGACTTGGGAGCTCTCTGTTCTGCAGCCTGCCTTCCCAACAGACAAAATCTCTGAGCCACAGCTCTGATACTGGGGAGGGGGACAATGGTAGGCTTGGCTCAGAGTAACCCCACTTTAGGAGCGGAGTCCTCAGCGGGGTGAGGCGGCAGCCCCAGGTCTCTTAGCTTGCCCTCTGGATGTGAACCCCCTGCCCCAGGAGCCAGGGAGGGACAGTCAGGGCTCCGGCATTCTTGGCCACAACACATCGAACACAGAGTCCTCCAAGTACGGGCTGGGCTGGAGAAGGGAGCCCCCACCTCTTGGTGGTGCTCCCCCAGAACTCAGCCTCAGCAACAAGTAGCTGGTGGCAGGACGAGACAGACTGATGCTCTGCCCCTCCCCTGAGGACAGCCTCCAGCTTGGAGCTGGGGGCGGGGAGGGAGCCCAGCCAGGAATGGAGGAGGGGGGTGTTACTGGAGCAGGGGGGGGAGGGGGTGGGGGGGGGAGGGTATTGGTTTACTTGTTACTGATTCTCCCTGTTCTCACCAAACGTTTAGATTTTCTCGAATGAACAGTTAATTTCGCTATGTGCCTTCAGGATCATTCCCAGAGGCTTTAAACAGTTGATCTGTCATCTTGTTTTTATAATTTGCACCAGTTTGCCGGCAAGCGGGTCTGCCGAGCTCCTCCTGAGGTGAATGCCAGGTGAACTCCATACAGTCCATTTTTAAAACACAAATGGTAGCACCCTATACACTCCTTTGCACCTTGTCCCTCCCCCCCTCCCCCAGTCTTGGACAAAATTCATAGATGGTAATTTCATATTAGCACATCGATATCTGCCTCGTCCTGTTAACAATTGTGTAATATCCTGTTTATAAATGGCCCCTAATTAATGTAACCAGTCCCCTCTCATCAGACACTTAGGGTGTTCACAGCCTTTCGCTATTATAAACAACCACTGCAGGGGTGCCTGGGTGGTTCAGTCGGTTAAGCATCCAACTTCGGCTCAGGTCACGATCTCACAGTTTATGGGTTTGATCCCCACATCAGGCTGTGAGCTGTCAGCACAGAGCCTGGAGCCTGCTTCAGATTCTGTGTCTCCCTCTCTCTCTGCCCCTTCCCCGCTTGTGCTCTCTCTCTCTAAAATAAATAAAAACACTACAAACAACCACTGCAATACAGACATCTTTGTGCATAAGTGAAAGTTCACGTGTAATTTGTATCTTAGACATGAAACCACCAAATTGAAGGGAATGTGAATTTTTCATTTCATTTTTTTAATGTCACATATTTATTTTAAGGGAGAGAGAGGAAACAAGCAGGGGAGGGGCAGGGGTAGAGGGAGAGAAAGAATCCCAAGCAGGCTCCACACTGTCCGCACAGAGCCTGACATCGGGCTCCAACTCATGAACCTAACCATGAGAGCACAACCTGAGCCAAAATCCTGAGTTGGAAGCTTAAGTGACTGAGCCACACACGCGCCCGTGAATTTTTCATTTTAGAAATTATATTAAATTACCCTTCTGATGTTTTGTGTGATACGTCATAAACATCAGGGTGTTGAGGCAGCCAACACAGCTGCATTTTTGGTGTTTAGAAACAAAGCAGCACAACCACGTCCACACAAACCCTATAGCTCTTTAGCACCGAGGCGTCAGGAAGGACAGCTGCATCCCAAACCCCGCACTCGCTGGCTCTGTCTCCGCAGTAGTTACTTCCCTCTTTTAGCCTCAACTTTCTCTTCTATAAAATGGATCCCTTCTCCTCTCACTGACTGGTTCTGTTGTGTTAAAAAGGAAAGCGCAGGGGGGGCGCTGGGTGGCTCAGTCGGTTAAGTGTCCGACTTCGGCTCAGGCCATGATCTCATGGTTTGTGAGTTTGAGTCCTGCGTTGGGCTCTGTGCTGACAGCTCAGAGCCTGGAGCCTGCTTTGGATTCTGTGTGCCCCACCCCACCCCACCCCCCCCCCCCCCGCCCTCCCCTGCTTGCACTCTCTTTCTCAAAAATGTAAAAAATTAAAATTAGGGGTGCCTGGGTGGCGCAGTCGGTTAAGCGTCCGACTTCAGCCAGGTCACGATCTCGCGGTCCGGGAGTTCGAGCCCCGCATCGGGCTCTGGGCCGATGGCTCAGAGCCTGGAGCCTGTTTCCGATTCTGTGTCTCCCTCTCTCTCTGCCCCTCCCCCGTTCATGCTTTGTCTCTCTCTGTCCCAAAAATAAATAAACGTTGAAAAAAAAAAATTTTTTTTAATAAAAAAAATTAAAATTAAAAAAAGAAAAAGAAAGCACAGGCTGGAGGGGGCAGGTGCTGGCTGGCTCAGTAGATGGAGCGTATGACTTATGATCTCAGGGCTGTGAGTTAGAGCCCCACGTTGGGTGTAGAGATTACTTAAAAATAAAATCTTTTTTTTTTTAATTTTTTTTTTCAACGTTTATTTATTTTTTTGGGACAGAGAGAGACAGAGCATGAACGGGGGAGGGGCAGAGAGAGAGGGAGACACAGAATCGGAAACAGGCTCCAGGCTCTGAGCCATCGGCCCAGAGCCCGACGCGGGGCTCGAACTCCCGGACCGCTAGATTGTGACCTGGCTGAAGTGGGACGCTTAACCGACTGCGCCACCCAGGCGCCCCAAAAATAAAATCTTAAAAAAAAAAAAAGTACAGGCTCAAAATGACGTCACTTGGGCGAAGTCACCAAACTGGGGCTTAATACCGAACCAATTTGCAGTTTCAACTCCGATGAAAAAAATGTAAGTCTTAACAGGTCAGTCAGGAATTTTCTGGTCAGCACCCATAAGGTGATCAGTCACATGGACCCCCCCCATCCCCCAAAGCAAGCTGAGGTTAAGTCCCCAATAAGACCCCCTGCCCTTCCCCTAGAGGAAGGTGACAGTGCCTGGAACAATCCTTTCTTTGATAACTTCCTTGCCCCCCCCTCTCCTTCCTATAAAAACCTTCCACTTTGTGCAACTCCTCGGAGCGTCCCTCTACTCACCAGACAGGAGGCTGCCCAATTCACGAATCCCTTTATAAAGCCAATTAGCTCTTCAAACTTACTCAGCTGTTTTGCCTGCCTGATACAATACTCTCAGGTCTAGTCACAAACCCCGATTTGAGGCAGAGGGAGGGACACTGCTCTAGCCACATTTTCCACCTGATTTAGACAGCCTGACGCACTTCACTTCCCGCCGCACGCTAGACAAATAACCAAGCCTGACGAATCACAATAAAACATACTTGGCGGCGGGGGGGGGGGGGGGGGGGCACGTGACAGGCCAGAGCCAATGAAAGCCCCGTTTGCAAATGAAGTCGTTCCCAGACACAACTGGAGAAATGGAGAAAGACGCGGGGGGGGGGGGGGGGGGGGGGGGGGTCCGGTCCTGAATCCAGCTCTGCTGAAACTACACCCACTACAACATTCATTTTTATGAACTAATACATTCTCCTTGTTTAAGCCACTTTGAGTTGTTTCTGATCCCTCCAGCAGAGTCTTAACTGGTATGCTTCCCAGGAGACACGCTCTCTCCCCTCAGTCCCAACACGAAGTACAAAGCACTTAGCCCAGTGAGTCAAAGCTGATCAAAGTAAGAGCCTTTATAGAGGTCTCTGGAGAGAGGAGAAAATAGGATATAAATAACCATTATGTACAACTCCCAACAGAAAATTCTCCCAGCCACCCCCTCCAGCTCCAAAGTGTCTAAGGCAGCACATTGGGCACCACCAAGTAAATACAAAAATATCCGGGTCCTGTCTCCAGGCGCTGATGGAGAAGGGGCAGGTCAGGCCTAGAAATGAAATGAGTAGGTGGCATTAGAAACGGCTGCCCCTCTGCCTCCTCTCCCTCTCCCCAGGGAGGGGAAAACAGTGAAGCTCTGGCTGAGGCTCCCACCGTGACCTCACGAAGGCCACAGGTCTGCCAAAGAGAAGATGGCAAATAGCTCCAAACGACAGCAAAAGGGCTGCAAACTGGAATTAATTTAAGCCATAACTGAGGGGTGGCTTAAGGGCCTTCCAGAGACTCTACCCTCCTCAGCTTACAGATAGGGTAAAGGAGGGCTACGGGAAATGCAGGGGCTGCCTCCGCCCAGCGTGCCCAAAGGGCGCGGAGCGGGTAGAGGTGGGTAGCTACCTCCCGGGCATAGATGGAAGGCGCAGATATGACGTAAATCGCACGAGAGCCTCCATCTTCGGGGTGACTCCAGTCCGCGGGCTGGCTGCGGGAGGAAAAGAATAAGATCTCGACCCTTCAAATTCTCAGTTCTTGTTTCCCCCACCCACCATGGAGAGAACCCAAGGCCAACTAAGGGGGCTAAGGAACCTCCCAATCAAAGAGGCCTCGGGCAGATAAGAGGAAGGAACCAATCAAGAAGGTGTATCGAGGAAGCAAGCCAATTGCACTATGGAGGCTGAGGTAAGCAGCCAGGAGAGACAAGGCGAACGTCTGCGGTCCCTCACCTCGGGCCATCCTCGGAACCCTCCTGCGGTCTCCGGTTGTTGAGTGCGTCTGGTAGCGCATGCACCGATGGCTCCGGGGTCCCCGCCAGCAAGCGAGACCCAGTATCCCGGACAGGACCACGGCGTCGCACGTGGACCAGCAAGAGCGCAGTGCCGGCCAAGCCCGCGGCCACCAGCAGTCCCAAAGCCGGGGGCAAAAGGAAGCGCTGGGGATCCCCCTGCCTCAGCCCTGGTAGGGCCGCGGGTAACGCGCCTGTGCCGTCGTCCACGCCGACGGGGTGAACCGGAAACTCGCAGCGCGCGCCCATGTAGCCGGGCGCGCAGGCGCAGACGAGGCCGGAGAAGTGGGCGTAGCAGCGGCCGCCGTGGGCGCAGGGGCGCGCGGCACACGGGTCGGCGCGCTCGCGGCAGTCACGGCCGCCGAAGCCCAGTGCGCAGGAGCAGCGTCGCGCGCCACCACCCTCCAGGCACGTGCCGCCGTTGGCGCAGGCGCGGCCGGTGCAGTCGTCCAGGTCGTGCTCGCAGCGCGGCCCCGCGAAGCCGGCGCGGCAGCGGCAGCGCAGGGCGTGGCCCAGGTCCAGGCAGAGCCCGCCTGTGGGGAAGGGGCGTCAGCAGCAAGGCCCGGGCGGTACTTCCTCGGCGGGCGTCTGCTCCTCGGCTCTGTAACCCCTGCCCGCCCTTTCCTCTGGGTCCTCACTCCCTCCATCTAACTCTAGGGCCAGCCTCTGGGAAAGTAAGCCCGCTTTTCTCCCGGTGAAGTCTTGGATTAAGTCGGCCTCACCTCTTCGGCGCCCTGTGTCCCTGTATCTTTCTCTCGGCTTCAACAATACTCAAATGGCAGTTGCAGAACATGTTTTAGCCAGATGGCCTTTGCGGGTGCCTTCTGCCTGGGATGCCCCTTCCCTTTTCACTTCCTCCTTTCCTCCCATTCTTTTCACCTCTTCTCTTCCTGAGCTCACCCTTCAGGTCTCTGCTGTCTCCTGCAGGAAGCCTTCCCTGACTCCATCCCAGCCCTGCGCTCCCCCATCACAACCCGGACAACTCTGGGCTCCGAGGACAAGTGTGCCCTCCCCCACTGGACTGGTACTCCCATGAGGGCGGGGCCCAGAGCTGTTCTGGTCACTGCCACGTCCCTAGTACCTCTCAGCCCAGAGTGAACACTCAGGGTTTTGGAGAGTTTTTACACTCATGATCTTCTAACACCTATATCAGATCAGGTCTCTCCACTGCTCAGAAGACTCCTGTGGCTCCATCTCCCTCGGGGAAACCCAAAAATCCTCATCATAGCCCATGAAGTCCCACCGGGTCTGTCACCTCCCTGACCTCATCTCTCACCACTCTCCCTGCTCCTTCTGCACCAGCTTCCCTGGGACCCTTAACCAGCCAGGTACATTCTGACCTCAGGGCCTCTGCACTTGCTGTTCCCTCTACCTGGAACATACTCTTCCCCCAGATCCCCGCATGGCTCCCTCCTTCACTACCTTCAACAAGCTTTTCCCTAACCACTTTGGCTCAAGTGTCAACCTTCCAGCTCATACACACCCGCCTCTGACTTTATTTTTCTTCTTAGTTTTTATCACCATCTAACGTCCCATATAATTTATTTATTTATTTAGTTTATCAGCTCTATGAGGGTAGGGATTTTTGTCTATCTCACTCCCTGCTGTTTCCCTAGTGCCTAGAACAGGACCTGGAAGACTGTAGATACTCTTTTTTTTTTTTTTTTTTTTTAAGTAATCTCTACACCCAAAATGGGGCTTGAACTTACAACCCCGAGATCGAAAGTTACATGCTCCACCGACTGAGCCTGCCAGGTGCCCCCTACTCCAATATCTTTGAGACAGGAATACCACCTTGTGCATTTTACAGAACAAACAGGCTGGGCAGAGGGGGAGGGTCACTTCCCCAGGCCACAGGCTAGAGAGATCACAGCTAGGATTCCCACCCAGGACTGTCTGAGCCAAGCCCTGCTTTTGCCCACTGACCATGCAGGGGACCCCCCCCCCCCCATATCCCCCACACACACCATCCCTCACCATCTGTCCTCCCACCTCACCGTTCCGGCACGGTTTCAGGCTGCACCGGTCCACTCTCTTCTCACAGTTGGAGCCTTGGAAACCGGGTGGACAGTGGCAGACGTAGGCAGAGTCAGGGTCTGCGCCTCCCACACACAAGCCGCCATTGAAGCAAGGTCCATCCGCACACGTCACCCCGCTCACCTCACACCGCAATCCGTAGAACCCGCGGGGACAGGCGCATTCGAAGGATCCTGATGTCTCCTGGGTAGCAGCAAGAGGGCTTCAGAACGGGGTCTCCCGGGAGCAAAATCCCATCCCCCCTCCTACCTCGAACATGGGGGGGCTGCTCATCGTCCCGTCCTGCCTCACCCGGGAAGTCCCCCATGAAACAGTCCCTCACTGCACTCCATGTTTCTGGATCCGCCCATCCAAGCCCACAGAGGGGAGGCTCTGGAGGCCCGGAGAGCCCCCATTCCCACTTCTACACCTTCACCTACAAATGCTGCCAGCCTGGTCTGCCCTCCCGATTTTGTCCGCAGAGCCAAATCCTACTTCCAGGTCCTAGCCCTAAGACCACCTCCCCCATGAAGCCTTCTCTGATCTCCCCTTCTCAGGCCCTCCCCCTACCTTGAACCCTAACTGTTCTCACCGTCCGTTGGTGGCACTGTTCAGGTGGCCCACGCTGGGCTCCACTTTATCCCAGTACACCCCAGCTTCATGCCCACTGCCACATATTTGCTTTCCCCAGGCCACTCAGCTGGTCTACCCACTCCACTGCCCCTCAGCCAAATTGGACTTCAGAAGCCCCCAGCCCTGGGCCCATCTCTAGGAAGCCTTCTCTAATGCTCCCTCATCCTAAATTCCCAACTCACCTGGCCCCACTGCTGCCCACTTTGAGCCCTCAGGTTGTTCTCTATTCTGGGGAGGGGGGGGGGGGGGAGTTGGTAGCCCCATAGGACTCATCATCCACGTGCCTGCACCTTTAGGTGCCACCCACTGGGCCTGTTCTTCCCAATCCTATTCCCATCACCTAATTCCACCTCGTGGCCCCAGATGCAGGTTGGACAGCCCCAGGAAGCCCTCCCCTGACAGCTACCCCCAGCCCTTCCCAGGGGGGTGTGATCTCAAACAGCCCCAGATGGAGGTAAAGTACGGATCAGGATGACGTAGGAGGGGGTGATACTGACACTGCAGCTGCCCCCGTTGGCACATGGGTTCCCATCACAGGGCCCAGGCCTGGGTACAAGGCATCCAGTGGCAGCAGAGGATGGGCCCCTGGGAGTGAGGCAGCTGCTGGAGACAGGGATGGTGCAGAGAGGCCCAGTCCAGCCCTCCAGGCATCGACATTCATTGGGCTGCTCACAGAAGCCGTGGTCAGGACTGCAGCCGGCCCGACATGCCGCTATGGGGGAAGAAGAGGCAGAGGGAAGAGTAACATTGATGAGAGCAGGGTCAGGAGGATAGGAATCGGACAAGTGTCTGGGCGCTCTGTGTGCACCACCTCGTTTCATCCTTGTGACAGACAACCCTCTGGGCTATATGGTATTGTAACTTCCCCCTCAGTTTCCAAACAGGGAAACTGAGGCCCAGAAAGGAAGACAGGAAGTAGCAGACAGAGGATGTGAACCCAGGTCACCGAGCTCCAGAGTCTGTGTTCTCAGAAGGAGAATGGAGTGGGGGCTCCAGGGTCTGAGCTTGGAGAGAGGAGAGTGAGAGAAGGGGCTTGGGGCTTGGGGAAGGGCCCCTGGCCTTTCAGGGGGAATTGGGAAGGTCTTGAATTTGGGCAGGTCTGGGAGAATCTGGATAAGCCTGGGAGTCCTACGGGCTTCCGTGGGGCTCAGACGTTTGGGGAGGGGGTCTGAGGGTACCCATAATGGAAGTCAGGGATCCAAGCTTTAGAAAGCAATGGTATCTGGCCCGCAATTGCAAGGAGAGAGGATAAAGTATCCTTTAATGAGGGGGTTGTGGGAAACTGCGAGGAGTTTCTAAAGCTCCTGGGTGGGGGGTAAGAAGGGCCCCAAGCGTTAGAAGAGTTTAGAGGGTCCTAGTATCCGGAAAGGGGTGTGGAATGGGTTAGAGGTGGAACCGGGCGTGGGTACCGGCATGGGAAATGGGTGTGGGTTCCTATCAGGGAAGACAAAAGTGTTAGGAAGGCAGAAGCGGGTGGAGTGCCCAGGCAGGGCTAGAGAGAAGTCTAGGGTCCTCAGTTTCCTCGAAGGTGGTAGCTGGATCGTGGGGAGGGGGCTGAACCGCGAGTGGGGCTGGAGCGGGGCGTGGGGTACTTGGCCAGCGGTGAGCAGCATTCCCTAGTTTCCTGGAGAGGGATGTCTGCGGTCCCCGGGCTGAGCTCTTGGGTCCCCAGTTCCCTGAAGACGGTAACGAGGTTGTGCAAGGGGCCTGGGGGCCGCGAGTGCAGCTAAGGAAGGGCCGGGGATGGGGTGGGGTGGAACGCAGGACTCACGCGCTGCCTCGCACTCGTCCTCGACCGGTGCGCAGGGGCGCAATTCTGGGCCGCACCGCGAGGGGGCGCTGCGCGAGCGGCAGAGGCGCGCGCATGCGGCCCCGACGGCGGGCGGCTCGCAGCGCGCGCGGTAGGAGAAACGTAGTTCCCAGGCGCCTGCGCGCTGCACATCCCGCGCCCACGGGCCCCCGGCCGCTAGGCGGCGCCGGCCAGCCACGCGCGCCAGAAGGCTCCAGGCGGGTCCTGCTGGAAGAAGGGAGCCGCGCTGGGGTGGGGAGCCGGGCCGGAGCCGACCCGACTCAGTCTCGCAATGCAGATGGAGCTTGCACTCTCCCGGCTTGTATTCTCCCTGCCCCTCTTAGCGAGGCCCAAACACCGCTTTGAGAGCCCTGAGAATGGCGGTTCAACCCTTAGCAAGGCTGTAAACTCCTATAATGTGCCCTGGACCTTTGATGTCGCGATCCCGTTAGTACCCTATGACCATCATGATGAGAACAGTTCTCCCACAGAAGCCGAAATAACCCTATATTTTGCACCAGAATCTGTGTATATTAAGGCAGTAATGAGACCGCTTAACACCCTGTGACATCTGCTGTCTCTATATGACCAAGGGGCAACGGCAGGTCTTTTGAAGTCGTAACACCCCCAAATTGTGTCTCAGGATCTTCCTAGAGCAAAATGGTGACAGAGATCCCAATTACTAGACCATAAATGACCCTCGTTGCCTGAAGCCTTGGGATACCGAGACAGTGGCATTTTCTCCCCAGCAAAACTGTCACCCCCTCCCCAACATTGTGCCACAGCTTTCTATATCTACACGGTGACAGCACACCCCCACTGTGGGCCTTACATGGTACCCAAATCCCCCTCAACTTAAGGATAAAATACCATATCCCTCCCTGAAACCTTTGCTCAATATTCTCTCTGGTGAAACTGTGACATCCCATTAGGGCTCCGGGGACCTCTATAGGGACACCATGACAGAACTCTGAATGGAGAACAGGAAGTAACCCATATTGAACCCCGGGTTATCATATTCAGATGGCGACAGAGCAGAACTGTGAGATGCTATATCCTGCTCTGGTGGCTTCGATTCTAAGATAGTACGAGAGCTTCCCTCTGGCATACTTCACCTGGGATCCGGCCAGAGACTCCTACATCCAGAACCAGGACATTTCTACACTGACATGCCACGAGCCCCGGGGCTACTAACACCCAGCACCACACTCTGGGAGCTGTGGGGACCTCCTGGGTCCAGCGATCCCGTGAACGCTCCACTCTACAGATAGCCCCATGTCACCATCTTGGAACTTACATCGGGCCCAATTCCCTGGAGCCCCCACACTCTACACTTCAGTCTGATGACTAAAGACACTCACCGCCAATCTGTTCTAACTCTTCTCTCCAGGTTTCGATGATGAGAGAGAAGGTGCCCTGGTTGGGTGGAGAAAGGAGGAAAGGATGGAAGACAGTGGTCAGGATGGGGGGGGGGGTGTACTTGATGAAGGCCAGATTTTAGGGGTGATGGTCATTCCAGGGACCAAGCAGACAAGGGACAGTTCTGAGAGGGACTGGCCCAGGGAAGGAATGACAGTTTGGGCTTCCTTTATTGAGCACTTGCTGCAGATAAAAACTATACTGGAGATACCTGTATATCCAAAAGGGACCCCTGTGAGGTATCATGATGATCCCATTTTATAGATGAGGAAACTGAGGCTGGAAAAGGGAAAGTCACCTTGCCCAAAAGGCCAAGGGGTCTAGAATTCATACACAGGTCTGTTCACCTCTCCACTTTTGGGGCTGTGGGATGGGAGATAGGATTTTGAAGGTAAAATTCATGCATATGGGCCCCAACCGGAATATCTGAGAAGGGATAAAGTGAGAGGAGATTGGGGTCCCAAAGACAGGGTATGGGAAGGTCCCAAGTGCAGGGAGATTTGGAGATAAAGGTAAGGAGTCAAGTGTTTAGGGATCCCCAAGGAAGAGAGGTAGTATTCTGTGAGTTGAAGATTTACAGAGGTAAGTTTGGCGTTCTGGGAATTTGGGGTCTCAAAGCATGCAGGGCGGGGGTCAGAACATTTGGGATCTCCATAGGGGAAGTTGGAGTCAGAAGTTTCCGGTACCTTGTGAGTAGGATTTACGGGTCTAAGAATGTGGGATTCCAGATGATAGTTACTGGTCTGGAAATCTGGGGTCCCTAGGTGGCAAGGTTGGGGTCTTGGGAGTTGGCGGGCAGAAGGCCATAGAGGTTTGGGTAAGGCCTCCAAGCACGGGGGCGGGAGGGGGGGGGGGCGCTGGGGCGGGTTCTCACCGGCCAGGCTTCCCGGAAGGGCACGCGCATGAAGCCGTCGGGCAGCGGCAGGTCAGGCGCCGGCGCTCCAGGCTGCTGGGTATAGACCGGTCCGCGCGCACTCAGCGCCGCGCCTAGGGCGCACGGAGATTCGCCGGCCTCTTCGGAGACCCCTGGCTTCAGGCAGACCCTAAAGAAGAGGCGGCACGGGCCCTGGGCGCTGCAAGGGGACCGCGGGGCCCCCGGGCCTGGTCCCGGCCCAAAAGAGTGGATCTGCAGCTCGAAGACGCCTGCCGGCCCTGCCTGGAGCCGGAAAGGAGTACCGGGTGAGGGGGCGTGGGGGCCCAGGCGTCCCGTCTGTCCCGCGCCTCCGCCGCACGACTCCTGCGTCCCACCCCTTCCCATCCCACCCCTTTCTATTCCTGCTCTGACCTGGGGAAGGAAAAGAAGCGCCAGGATCACCGTCCGGGACAGGAGCTGGGCCATCTGCGGGCTGACCATGGCCTTTCGGGGGTGCCGGGAGCCGCAGCTGCTGGCTCCCGAGCCTTATATCTGAGGGGACGGCTCCGCCCCTTCAGGCAGCAGCCCGGCTCCAGGAGACCCTAGGGGAGGAGATCGCAGGGGAAGGGGAGCTTGCTGGAGCAACCGTGAGATTGTAATATGGGCAGAAGCAATGTAGTGAGCGTGTGATCTTGTGTGTGGTTGTGGGCACGACTTTGCGTGTGGCTGAAGATGAGGTGGGGTTAGGTGCAGCCAGTGTGTAAAGTTATACACGATTTTAAATTCTGTGCGTGTGTGGTGTGATCAAGAGTTACCGGGTGGAGGCTGCACGTGACTGATTGTGTGCCTAAAATTGCATATGGTGAAGACAGGTTGTGAGGTTGTAATTCTAAGATTCTGTGGTGTGTGTGTGTGTGTGTGTGTGTGTGTGTACGCGTGTGCACCAGCGTGGGAAAACAGGGGTGTACCTGATTTCCTGACTGTGCGACTTCTTGAGATTGGCTGTTGTGGATGTGCGTATCATTGCGTAAATGTGAGATCCTGAACACTGTGTGTAGCCATATGAACCTTTAAATCTCTGGTCTGTGCAGGCACCTCTGGGTGGCTGCGTGGGGCGGAGGGTCTGCGTAAGCTGTGAATAACCGAGCGTCCCTGTGTGAAAGAGGTTGGGTGTGGGAAGTCCGTGGCTGTAGCCCTGCGTGGACGCGACGAAGATCCAGGGTTCTTTGTGGACCCCCATGCGCGTGTACACGCGCGGTGTGTGCTCCCCTCCCGAAGACAAAGCCACCCTTCCAACCCCGGCTTCGCGGATGCACCAGACGCCGGGGTGAGGCGCCCCCGCCTGAGAGGGGGCTCCAGCTGTATGTAAATGCCGCCATCTGCCGGACGGCCGCGCCCCTCCCCCTTTGGGCCGCAGCTGGGCCGCCCGTTTGGCCTCCGGAAGGTGTGAGGAGCAAATGGGCAGGAAATTCCGTCTTCACAAATCAGGGGCCCGCTCCCTCACAGTGGGGGGGAGGGGGCACCCCGGGCCCTCCAGAAGCCCCTTAGCATTCCCGGACCACGGCAAGGGAAACCCAGTTAGGAGCAGATGCTCCGGCTTCTCTGGCCGTAATCGTTCTGTGCCAGGTGCTGAGTGAAGCGCTTAGATGACGTGAACTCCCCGCAAATAACACGTTTTAATAGTTGGAGGCTAATAATTATGGGGGGGGGGGGGGGGATACAGGTTCCATTTACAAATTTTTCTTTTGGAGAAGACAGAATGATCACAAAGCATAGTCCAGCAGAACCGGGCACACACAAGCGCGCAGCAATTTTCTTTTTTTACTTTTTTAACGTTGAGACAGAGAGAGACAGAGCATGAACAGGGGAGGAGCAGAGAGAGAGAGGGAGACACAGAATCTGAAACAGGCTCCAGGCTCTGAGCTGTCAGCACAGAGCCCAACGCGGGGCTCGAACTCACGGACCGTGAGATCATGACCTGAGCCGAAGTCGGCCGCTCGGCCGACCGAGCCACCCAGGCGCCCCGCGCGCAGCAATTTTCAATGAAGGAGAGTTCAACGAAGTAGTTTGCTCTTAGGGGCGCCTGGCTGGCTCAGTCGGTGGAGCGGTTGGCTCCTGAGCTCAGGGTGGTGAGCTCGAGCCCCACGTTGGGTGGAGATAGAGATTAAAAATAAAATCTTGGGGCGCCTGGGTGGCTCAGTCGGTTAAGTGCCCGACTTCAGCTCAGGTCATGATCTCGCAGTTTGTGAGTTCAAGCCCCACATCGGGCTTTGTGCTGTCAGCTCAGAGCCTGGAACCTTCTTCAGATTCTGTGTCTCCCTCTCTTTCTGCCCCTCCCCTGCTCATGCTCTGTCTCTCTCTGCCTCAAAAATAAATAAAAACATTTAAAAATTAAAAAAAAAAAAAAAACTTAAAAATTTTTTTTTTTCCTGAGGCCTGGGGTCTTGGAAGGATTGTGAGCAAGGGGAGCCGTGGTCACTGTGCACACTACCCAGATTCCTTTGTACAGGTCTTCCCTCTAGTTGTGTCTTTTCCACTCCCTCCTCTATTTCATTGTCCTCACCAGATCTCCCCGTCTGCAGGCCTTCCCTCACATCCACCAAGGTGGCCAGGCACCTCCTCTGAGCCCCAGAGCCCCCTGATTACTCTCTCCCAGCTGTGACCACTCTGGCTCAGGGGGCCTAAGCACAAATCTGACCCGTGTCCCTCTCCTGCAGGCTCTTGCATGGCTCTCCTGTGCCTTCAAAATACAGAGACTCTAAGGTTGACACATGAGGCCCTCCTTCCACATACCCTCCCCCTACTCAGACTGGCTCTGTAGCCCTAAACACAGAGCCAGACCTCATGGACTGATTACCAGGAGGCAAATTAGACCCTTTACTGGGGTAGGTGGAGGAGTGAGCTTCCCATCACAGGAGACATTCAAATGGAATTTGGACAGTCCTTAAAAACTGCTGTGGGAGAAGGCAGATTCCTATCCTGGATAATAACTTGGGAAGATAACAGATTCCAGGTCTGAGATATCTCATTTTGAAGATCATAAAAATAACCAGACTTTATTGAAGGCTTGTGCCAGACAGGATAGTGTTTCAGGTGAATTCTGTCATGTCTGTGTGTAAAGTATACTTTAAGAGATTTCCATGAGTCTCTTTGGCTATTCAGAACTTTTCCTTATTTGCCAACCTTAGGGCCCACAGGTCATGCTGAGGTGACATCCAAGCAAAGACATAAGGTGGGGGGGGGGGGGGAATAAGTGGGGGGAAGAGAGGGAAGTGATAAGGATCCTAGGGAAATATTCCTGGCAGAGGATACAGCAAGTGCAAAGGTCCTGAGGTGACTGCACCTGACACACCCAGATATCCCCATGGCTTTTCTCATTTCATTATGGTCTGTCAAATATACTTTCCCAGGAGGCCTTCCTTGACTGTTCCATTCAATCCAAAAGAGCACCTCAGGGGCGCCTCGGTCGCTTGATTGGTTAAGTACCCAACTTCAGCTCAGGTCATGATCTCACAGTTCATAAGTTCGAGCCCTGCATCAGACTCTGCGCTGACAGCTTGGAGCCTTGAGCATGCTTTGGATTCTGTCTTCCTCTCTCTCTCTCTCTCTCTGCCCCTCCCCCATTTGTGCTCATTCTCTCAAAAATAAACATTAAAAAACAAAAATAGAGGCGCCTGGGTGGTTCAGTCGGTTAAGCATCTGACTTTGGCTCAGGTCATGATCTCATGGTTTGTGGGTTTGAGCGCCACCCTGGGCTCTGCGCTGACAGTGTGGAGCCTGCTTGGGATTCTCTCTCTCCTCTGCTCGTGCACTCGCACACGCTCTCTCAAAAACAGATAAACATTAAAAAAAATAAAAATAAAACAGCACCTCAAGTCTCCCAACCGCTCTATCTCCTTAGCATACCCACTCCCCTTATTTTTCTTTATGCATTTATTACCTTGAGAAATATCTGACCATTATCTCCTCCATAAGAACATGTCTGTGAGAACATGAGAGCTCTAGGTCTAATTTGCTCACTGATGCACCCTAGTGTCTAGAACAAGGCTGGGCAGTCAGCACTTAGGAAACACTTGCTGAGTAAGTGAATGAATGAGGGAAGTACTGCTATTAACCTCCTATGAATGAGTAAACCAAGACCCCTGAGACTCTGCTGGGGTTACAGATACTACACCTTGGGGCTGGGGGGGGTCATGCAAATTTTAATACTTCTTCGTAGACATCTGTGAGCCTTTAAAAAAAAACGTATAGTTCAGGGGTTCAATCTGACCCACACAGTTACATTTTAATTACTATAACACCAGCAGACGTCTTTTGAAAATATTGAACCGGTACTAGCACTAAATGCTGGCTGGAGGAAAGGCTGGGACAGCCGGGGCTGGGCGCCATCAAATCGGCCCAGGACACTCTCATCTGTGAAGAGTCAGTATGGGCACCTGGTAAGAAGCACCACAGGAATATAGATGCAGCCTGAGCACGGCCTGTCCTGTTTACGCCTCACAACTGCTCTAAGACAGCTCCTACCATCACCCCCATCCGAGAGACGAGAAAGTGGAGGCACGGAGATGCCCTGCCCAAGGGACACAGCTACCATCTGAGCGCCTCCAGGGAGCGTCTCGCTCAGCCCTCAAGCCCAGCCGACAACGAGGTAGGTACCGTTATCTCTACAGATGGAGAAACGGAGGCATGCGAGGTGAAGTAACTTGCCTGAGACCACACAAGGCAGGAAGTGGTAAAGCTGGGATGTGAACTTGGGACAGTCTGGGACTTACACTGTGGAATGATACACAACTGCACTGTCCTCTGCAGGAGCCAGGAGCCACATGTGGCTGCTTGAATTAAAATTAAGATGAAACAAGGAGAAACTCCATTCCTCAGTTACTGTCATCACAATTCAGGGAATCCATAGCTCCATATGGCCACTGGCTGCTGTGCTGGCCAGTGCAGATCCAGAACACGGAATAAACGTCACAGAAAGCCCCACTGCAGAGAAGCACTACATAGTCTGCCTATCCTAGTTAGGGGCCCACATTTAAGAACTGGGAGATTTGGGGGCGCCTGGGTGGTTCAGTCCATTAAGCATTGGACTCCTGATTTCGGCTCAGGTCATGATCTCACGGTTCATGAGTTTGAGCCCCATGTGGGGCTCCACACAGACAGTGTGGGAGCCTGCTTGGGCTTCTCTCTCTCCCCCTCTCTCTCTACCCCTCCCCTGCTCGTGTGCGCTCACACTGTGCTCGCTCTCTCAAACAAACACTAAAAAAAAAAAAAAAAAAATCCCAATTTCTGGCTCTTTTTTTTTTTTTTTTTTTTTGGAGAGAGAGTGCAAGTGTGCGAGCAGAAAAGAGGCAGAGGGAGAGAATCTTAAGCAGGTTTCATGCCCTGGCAGAACCCGACGTAGGGCTTGATCTCATCACCCCAAGATCATGACTTGAGCTGACGTCATGACAAGAGTCAGATCCTTAACTGACTGAACCACCCAGGCACCCAACTTCTGGCTTCTATTGAGAAAGCAGTTCAAGCAACTCCAGGCCCACCTTCCCCAAGGGCCACAGCTGGCAGAGGGAACAGCAGCTGCCCTCCTGAGACAGGAGGGTCTCCGGGCTCCCAGAGCCCCACTGAGCCCACACTCGGCACATACACACAGCAGCCTGGCATCGACCTGTCTCTAAAAGCCCCAGTGCCGCCCTCTCTTCCCTTTTCCACAGATGAGGAATCTGAGGTCAAAGAGGCAGATGCTCTTTTTGTGGGTCACACAGCACATAGGAAGACATGGCCAGAGGGACCCAAGTTTTCAGATTCCCAGGCCAGGATTCAAAACCAGTCCTGATCCACCAGAGAACCTACTCCGTGCTCTGCAGCCGATCAGCCCCCATGGGACGATGACCCAAGAGTCCCGGACCTCACCCTGATGCCCCCATCTGAAGACTCTCCGGACACAGGACTGTGGCATCTGGGATGGACTTTATTGGATGTGGCTGCCCGAGCCATGGTCTGGGAGCACTGGGGCCTAGGGCCCAGGACCTAGGCAGTGAGTCTGCAGAGGCTCAGAAGTCAGGGCTGTTTGGAGCGAGGCCATAAGCGGTTGGTCAGAGAGCCAAAGAAAAGGTTCTGCTTGCTGGACTTGGAGAGCTCGGCCAGGCGCTGCTGTTCCTCCTGGGGTGAGGGACAGAGAGCAAGGTCAGCCTGGGGCCCGCAGTCTCGTCCCAGGCTCCGCCAGCCGAGAGGCCACCTTCCTTAAATCTCTACCCAGCCCAAACCCCTTCCCCAACCCCCTAGAACACCCAGCCCAGACTCAAATCGCAGGGATTGTCATGATCCCCTTCCCCAGGTCCCAGGAAGCCCCTCCCTTGAACCCTGCGAACCTATCCCAGATCCTATTTATCCTAACCTGGATGCTGCCGAGACCCTAGGCCCTTCACCAGACTGCACCGTCCTGCTCCCCAGGCCCCCAGTGCCCAGCCCTCAGCTGTATGAGCCCTGCCTGGATGCTGAAGGGTCCCAGGCCTAAATCTCCAGGGCCTTGTCCTTTGGACACTCAGGAGCTCCAGCCCTACTCCCAGGCACCCAACCCGAAATCTGGTCAACTTCCATCTAGACCCCTGAGAATCTCTTTCCCAAACTCCATCCGTATTCTTAGCCTCACTTCCAAACTACCAGGATCACATCAAGACCACCAGAACGCCTTGCCCCATCCTTTCCGCCAAGTGTCCGGGGATCCCTCTCCCCAGGCTTGACTCAAACCCTCCGTCCACACCAAACCTGGGCCCTCAGATCTGCTCAAAGCTATCGCAAACTACCCTTCTCCAAGAACCACGCTTGGCGTTTCCTGCCTCCTGTTCTCAAGCAGGCTGTGGAATCTACCAGCCCCTCCCCCATGACAAGAGCCCTCCCAGACAGGTTGTGTGGAAGACAAGGTCCACACTCAAGGTCTTACAGCCAGACAGAGACAGGCTGCTCCACCGCTCCTCCCCTGGGAGTTTCGGGAACTGACGTGATGCCCCCCTCCCCCACCCGCAACTGCAGATCTGAGGACCCACCTGCTCTAGCCGGCTCTGCCGCTGTTTGAAAGCCTCCAGTGGGTCATCCTCCAGGGCGTAATGCTCTAGCACAGTCCGGACATCTTCTACACGGTTCAGTGCAATGGCTGTGGGCACAGAAGGCAGGGGTCAGCCAGGCAGAAAGGCCGCAGGGAAGGATAAAGATCAGAGCTACCTGGAACATCTCTCAACACCCTAAAAGGGCTCCCTTGAACATCCCCTAAATACCCCAGAGCACCTCTAAACCTTCTCAGAAGCTTCTAAAGACTGCAAGATGCTTGTGAACCTCCACACCTCAAATATATCCAATTTTACATGGAAAAATAAATAAACAGAAGCCAGAATTAAGCATCTATCAGTCCTCTTGAGAGTCATGGGCTCCAGGGTCAGAGGCCAGGAGGTCAGGGGTCAGCCTCACTCTTGAGGAAGGCAGACAGGTCCAATAAGACCCGGTCATCAGAGTTGCCATCCCAGGGCCGCAGAGCAACGCCATTGTAGGGCTGCAGGCGGAAGGCTTCCTTCTTGCAGTCCACGACTACTACGCGGGCAGGGTCCCGATTCAAACACGAAATGTCCTGGAAATGCAAACGAGGCTGAGTCTCATATAATATAATGATTACAATTACACAGTCCCCAAAACACTCACTTCTGAATGCAGAGACAAGAGACGGCTTCCAAACCTTATATCCATGCACTACCCCCAACTGTCTTGTTTGGAGAGGTCCTATCTACCCCCACTCCCATTCCCAGATTCAGGGGGAAGGGAGAAGAGCCTAGAGGCCCAGCCTGTGCTGGGGGAAAGCTGAAGCCCTGTCAGAACCAGACCTGGGGCAGAAGCAGGATTGAGGCTGGGGTCAGAGCTCTCTCCCTCAGGAAGTGCCAGACCCCTACCAAGTCCCAGAAGACTGCCCACAGCCCCCACGTGGCACCTTGACATGGTGCCCATCCATGTATCTTGTGGCATCCCGGAACAGGCGGTAGGAGATGAAGCCATGAGGGTCCACGCTGTCGATGAGCGGGAATGCAGTCTAGGGGTGGGATGGGAGGGAGAACAAGGTCAGGCTGAGCCCTGACCCTCCCCATCTCCCACCTCACTGACCATCCCTCCCCTGTCCTGAGGCCTTACCATGCCAGTCTCTGACGTAAAGATGACGATTTCATACAAAGGGGCGAGCTGCTGGAATAAGGTCTCGATGCCCGGACGCTTCTTAAACCTCCAGCCAGTGGCCAGCTGGGGAGGCAGTGAGGACAGTGAAAGCAGTGAGGACAGTGAAACCCCAAGACCCAGAAGCCCCCAACAGGATAAAGCTCCCCCCAGCCTGGGGGGGATTCCCAGAACTGGAGGGCTCTCCCCCATCTCTGTAGTTCTTGGGGGCTCAGGAGTACGTAGCTGTGACCGAGGGTCTGGGTCCCAGAGTAACAGCAGACTCCTCCGTAGCACACACTGGGTGCCGAGGCACACTTACAACAACCTACAGGGTGGGGAGTCTCGCAGTTGAGAAAAGCGAGGCAATGAGAGTGACACCTTCTTCCCTGGTGACGGTGGAGCTGGTTGCGGAGTCTCTGCTCCTGACCACGTCATCACAACGCAGCCACCCATGTCTATCTAGTGTCCCCAGCCCGCTGCCTTCCCCGGGACACACCGACCACTCAGGGTGCAGGAGGACGCCAGTTAGCTCCAAGACCAGTGTGTAGGGTGGCTGGTAATATGGCTCCTTCAGAGGGTCAGGGAGGAGACAGGGACTGGTGGGCTCAATGATCATCTGTGGAAGAAGGACAGAATGGGAACACTCAGACCAGGAGGCAGGAGCCGGTGCCGGAGGGATGGGGACCGGGCTCAGGACTCCTGCTCACCTGTCTATAGTCTTTGAAATATTTGTAAGTCCGGCGCAACTGCTGTATCAGAATTGGATCTAGGAGGACACCGGGGCACAAAGGGATTCCAAGATGAGCCACTGCTCAACCTCCTGGACACACCAGAGCTTTATTTCCCTACCAGACACAAACAGGTCTACATACCCACCTGGAATGAAATGAGTTCATTTCTAAGTCCGAAGGTAGAAGGCAATGACGTGACCGCCAGGCAGGAACAAATACATTTATTCACCTGCCCAGGCTGAACGTGAATACTTATCCCCCCACACCACCCCAAATACAGAACAGAATGTTTATACATCTGCCCACTTAAAACTCACAAATGGGGCACCTGGGTGGCTCAGTCTGTAAAGCATCCAACTCTTGGTTTCAACTCAGGTCACGATCTCACGGTTCATGAGTCAGAGCCCTGCATCGGGCTCCATGCCGATAGTGCTTGGGATTCTCTCTTGCTCTCTCTCTGTCCCTCCCCTGCTCACTCTCTCTCTCTCTCTCAAAATAAATAAACTTAAAAAAAAAAATTACTTTTAGGAAAAAAAAAAACCCACATACAACTGTGCTGACGTTACGCCGTCATGTGTTTAGCTCATTTTGAACCACTAGGTTTCCAGGTATGCCTGCTTTTAATGAGTATGCTGAGCCTATCTAAACTACACTAAGTATATACATACAGCTATACGTATTAAGTAATGGTTTTCAACTTGGAGCCATCTCGTCTGCCACTTTCCAGGAAACTCTGGCAATGTCTGAAGACCTATGTGCTTGTCAACAGACTGACATCCAGTGGACAGAGGCCCAGCATGATGCTAAACATCCTTCAATGCACAGGGGACTCCCCCACAACAAAGAACTACCTGCTCCAAAGTACCAATTAAAAAAATCCTGTTTTTTTTTTATTATTATTATTTTTTCAAACTTTTGTTTATTTAAGTAATCTCTGCACCCAACACAGGGCTTGAACTCACGACACCGAGATCAAGAGCTGCATGCTCTTCTGACTGAGCCAGCCAGGTGCCCCGAAAAACCCTGGTTCAAACGAATATACTGAATCTGGTTTAAAGCAGGGAACTTACATGACTGCCTGCTTTATTACAGCATTTTTACTCTAATTAAACCACTATCTATGGACCTGCCTTTTCAAAACCAAAATACCAGGGTGCCTGGGTGGCTTAGTCAGTTGAGCATCCAATTTCGGCTCAGGTCATGATCTCAGGGATTCTGGGTATGAGCCCTGCATCAGGCTCATTGTTGTCAGCCCAGAGCCTGCGTCGGATCCTCTGTCCCCCTACTCTCTCTGCCCCTCCCCCGCTTGTGCGCATGTGTGTGCACGCTCTCTCTCTCTCTAACATTAAAAAAACACAAAAAACCAAAAATACTGAAACCAGTTATGTTAATAAACACACACAATGCATGTTCACCTGCTCAATTTAAATCAGTACGCTAATCTGTTTAATCCAGGAAGACTACCCACTTAAAACTTCATGCTTACCCACCTGCCCAGCTTAAATAATCAATGTGTTAACATGTGGGTTTGCAAACTTCCCCAGCACAAACAGGTGGCCTTCTGGACCTACCAATTCTATTTTTCTCCGGGGAAGGGCCAAGTGTGACAGAACAGACAACTACTCTCTACTATCCAATTTGTTAGAAACTCTCCACCAAAAGCTGGTTAACTAAAAGAGGGAGGAAAGAGACATTGTTTTGGAAATGAGGAGCCTGATGGGGTGGGGGACTGGGAGGAACAAGAGGCTGTCATAAAGAGGAGGGGATTAAGGGTGCAGACACTCAGATCTAAGGCACAGGAAGCCATGTGTTTGGTGGCAGACAGGCCCCTCTTCCCAAGCATTCCCACCATGGACTCCCCTCCCCCATCTGTCCCTGACCATCTGCTCCTGGGCCAGCCAAGAGGACTGGGGCTTTGTAATGCCCCTCCCCCCAAAGCCATCCAGCTGCTGACTCCCCTACCCCCCAATGGAAGGAGGTGGAGCAGGAGGGCACCAGATGGGAAGGGCAACATCCCTATAAATGGCAGAGTAGAAAGGTTCAGGGGACCTCAGAATCTGTGCTTTTACTCACCATTGTCGAATTCATCGGGAATCTGGAAGGTAGAGACAAAAATGTAGCATTTGGGATGGCAGGGGCAGAACCCCATCAAACCCAAAAAAGGAATCTCCGGGACCTTGGGAGTAGGCAAAGGTCCCTGGGAGGGAGAGGCTCACCCCTAGACAAGAAATGAGCCCGAACAGACCAAAGGGGAGAGGACACACAGGATGGGACCCCTGGCAAAGCCTCTGGGTCTCTCTCCCTCTCACCTTGGCGCCAGTTTCATCCACAGAGTTGTTTCCTGCAAGGAAGACAGGGAGGAATGAGTGAAATTAGGGCTCAGTCTCCTGGGTCTTGAGGGAGGAAGAGGGCAGGGGGCCTAGACTCCTGGGTCTGAGGAAAGAAGAAAGAGGCATGGTCTCTTAAGATCAAGAGAGAAAGGGGACTGGTAGTCAGGATTCTGGGTTCCTGAGAGAAGAGGGAGTGGGGCAGGGCCTCCTAAGTCTCTGAAGGAAGAAGGGACTAGAGGGAGGGCTGGAGTTTTGGGTGCTAAAGGAACAGGTTGCTTAGGAGGCTGGTCCAGTCCTCTCCTTCTCATCTTTCCCTCTTCCAACTGACTCTCTATATCCTAGTGCAGAACTAAGACTAGAACCTTCAGCAGAGTGGGTAGAAGCAGAAGAAAGGTCACTTCTCCCATTTCCAAGGTAGATGATGTTCTAGTTGGCTGCCTTATGCAGGGAGGAGCCAGGGGATGAAGGTGGGTGAAACCCTCAGGGGAAAGAGGTTCTACAGAAAAGAGGGCCAAGGGAACAAAATTAGGGAACAGGCATATGCCCCTCACCGAAGATATAGATGACGCTTACAGTCCCACCGGCCCCGAGCAGCCCAGCAAGCCAGAGTGCGACTTTTTTGGCGTAGCTGGGACCCTCTGTGCCTCGCTGCTGCTGTGGACCCTGAGCCTGGGCCTTAGTGCCCGTGCGGCTCCCAATCTCTGTGGCCTGCAATTGAGAAAGAGGTAGGTTAGCTGAAAGAGAAGAAAGGTCAGGATGACTGGGGCACCCTGGTTGGAGAAGAATCAAGGTCGGAAGCCAGGAAGCAGACAACCACACAGCCTCGGGGTGTGGTGTCTCTGGAGGCGCAACCAGGAGACTGGATCTCTTAGAATAGTCAAAAACTAGACTGCCCCGGACCAGGCCCCAGGGATTCAAGAGTTGATAGGCCGGGTGTCCAGGATCCTGTAGGGCAGGGACACGAGATCAGGGAGTCTGGCAAGACACTGGGTTTCCAGGAGCAAGGCAACAGAGGGCACAAAAAGGGACAGGACGGGTAGGTATGGCATTTGGATGCCCGGGGCTCACAGCAGTAGGGTACAGAAGGGAAGGGATGAAAGCGAGGGCAGAGGGGCCATCGGAGTTTTAAGGGCACGAAGTGATCAGCCTGGAGGTCAGAATGGCTGGATCTCTGTCAGTGTAGAGGCAGGTTGAATCAAAAGCGCAAACATCACCACCAGCGCGGGGAAAATACCCCCAAGGCCGCAGTGGCACCCCAGCATCCCGGGCCCCTCCCCCTCAAGTATTACCCGCGCGGCCACTGAAACAGGGAACAGGTGACCTCCCCTCCCCTGGCGCCCACGTGGGGTCCAGAGGAGGTGGTGTTCTGAGGACGCACTTGAGCCCACAGCATCCAGCTCGGGGGCGCAAGCGTTGCCCACCCCGGGAGGCAGGAAACTCCCCAAAACGCGGGCGGCGTTCCATTCAGCACCCTGAGGTGCTGCGTCCCGGAACCCCCGTGCGGCGGCGGTCCGCCCAGAACTCCACGAAAGGGCTCCCGGACTCGGGGCCCACCTCCGTCCGGCTCACCTGGTCCGGGGTCCGAGGGGGCGGCGTCGCTAGCCTCGCGCACAGCCCCCGCGCGCCGAGCCGCAGCTCGCTCCACAAGCGCAGGAACAGCGCCGCCGAGGCCGCCATCTTGCGCTGACGCCACGCGGCCCCGCCCACTCGCTCCCTCCTCTCCCGTCCCCGGCTGGGGCCGCGGCCAATGGGGGCGCGGGGGACGGACGGGCGGACGGGAGCCCGAGAGAGACAAAGGCCTGCGGACGGGGAGCCGCGGGCGTGCTACCCTGGGGCCCGCAGGGCACGCCAACCGGGCGGGAGGCGGTCCGCGGTCCTCCCTGAGTCTCCCTCGGGCCTTGGGGCGCTCCCCCGCCTCTGCAGCAGCACGGAGCGGGGCACCCAGTGCCCGGGGGGTAGAGCTGAGGCCACCGTGAAGGAACCTTGAAGCCGCGAGCTAGACGGTCTCGCCCTGAGGGGGTCCGCCCAGAAAGCGGGCTGCCCGCCAGCCCTCCCAGACTCTCCCTCCCCTCACGTGGAGCCCGGAGGCCGAATCTGCCTTCTCTCCCGTCCTCAGAGTCCTTTCTTGCTCCTCCTCTGGTGACCTTCTAAGGAAGCGCCTGGAACGCCAGCCATTTCACCGAGGGCTCAGCCAAAGGAATGGCGGCCGGCTCTCTGGGGCCAGGCTTATTGGGACAGAAATCAATGAATAAGGGGCTACGGGTGAAGTAAAAGAGTCCATGGGGCGTCTGGGTGGCCCAGTCAGTTGAACGCCCCACTTCAGCTCAGGTCAGAATCTCGGGGTTCAAGCCCTACCTCAGGCTCACTGTGGTCAGCACAGAGCCTGCTTCGTATCCTCTGTCCCCCCCCCCCCCCCCCCGCTTTCTTCCTCCCTCCCTAGGGCTTTCTCAAAAATAAAATTTTTAAAAATCTCTTTAAAACGAGGGGAAAAAGTCTAATACTGCTTATGTAAGCTTTAAAAATGTGGAGAACGACCTTGTAACGTTTAGGGATAAATACTAAGGTAGTAAAAGTACAAAGGCAAAAAGATTTGTAATTCAGGATCATGGTCACCTTTGGAGGGGAATGGTCTGGGGCTGCTGCTTAAAGTGGGTCCTATCTGGTACATACTGTTCCCGAAGCTGGGTGCTGGGGACATGGGCGTTCAGGGTGTCCTAAGACCTTTTTGAACGTGGGTAACATTTTAGAATACATTTCATAACACATTTATTACAAAAAGGACGTATCAAATGAAGGTGAAGGAAGGTCAAGGTACCAAGCCCCCTTCTCTCTCTCCCTCTCCACCCCCAAGCCACCAGACAAGCCACAGCAATTCTGGGGTCATTGCTCTGTGGGCTCAAGAGAAAGGACCATCAGCAGCTGTATCCCGCACCACAGGAGGAATTGAGGTTTTCTAGGCGGTTTACAGATTTTCACTTAACGTAACTCGAGCAACAGTACAACGTGACTAATCACGTGGCAGGCTCTGTTCTAATAATCTCGTGTCTTCTCATACATTCATCCCGAGAACCCTCCATCTGGAATAGACAGCATCATTTTCCAGATGGGGAATTGGAGGCTTAGGTATCATCCAGTTATTTGCCCAGGAAGTAGGTGGGGTCTGCAAATGACCCCAGCTTAGAAAACACAGACACACACACTTTTGACCAAACAGCTTTTTATTGAAAGACCTTAACACAAAAGCAAGCTGGGGAAGGGAGGGTACAAGAAGGTGGGGACCCTCCCCCAGACTCTACTCTGATTCCCATGAACATCAGGGAGGGAAATAGGAACCCAGAAAGGAAAATAAAGGAAATCCTGAACAATCAGATTAGCCCTGGTCCAGGCCCCAAACCTGGCCCAGACCTGTCAGAGCCAAGGGCCAGAGGAGGAAAGAGGACACTCTCCATCTGCCAGATATCTGCCAAAGTCCACCCGCCCTGTGTTCCTTAGGCCTCCAGGAGCTTCCCCAGGAAGCGGAGGTTGAGGATCTTGAGCTGCTCATCAAGATCCATGCGGACGATGCCATCCTCACCATCGATGCTCAACAGGACGCCTGTGGCTTCCCGATCCTCACCCAGGATCACCTTCACCTGGGAGGGGGGGCACAGGGTCAGGGTCTGTGTCAGCAGCCCAAGGCTCCCACGTCCCCTTGGCCCCCCTTACCTTGTTGTTCTTGGTGGGGGTGATGGGCTCCAGGTGCTCACTGGAGATGCTGACAACCTTCTCACTGTCCTTCAGGTACACAGAGCACATGCCGCCCTGTGGGTAGGGACAGCCTGGTCAGCCTGGCCTGTTTCCGATATAGGACTGATGCCCGCACTCAAGGACCATAGGCTCAGGGCTCATTCTAAAAAATCACCTTCCCAAGGTGACACAGGGGCAGGAAAGGCCAAAAGCTGGGCCTAGTTCCTGGGCCTGTGGTGTGTGGGGGCAGGGTGATCAGATCAGCATGGGAAACATTAGAATGAAGCCAACTTAGGCCAAAAGAGAGACCGCTGCTCAGACACCTGACCCTTCATGTCCCAAGTGGGCCTCATCATCTTTCTCACACTTGCTCCTCCTCCTAGGCCTGCCCAGATCTGAGGGATGGCCCCACAGCCCCCGGGCCCCGGCCAGAGCTCTGACCTCAGGTTGGCCAGCTCTTTCACTGAAAATCTCCAGCTCTGAGGTGTGTTCACTGCCCTCCAGAGAGTCTCTGCCACCTCCCCCTCTCTCTTCCCTACAGCCTTATAGTGAAGCCTGACCTCCCCTAGGCTCCCAGCCCCCAGTCTCCCCACCTTAATCCATCCCTGCTAGAGCAACGTAGTGAATTAATCCCAAACCACAGACCTGATGCCACCACCGCCCTGCCTGCTCAGATTCCTTAGGACACAGTCCAAGTTCCCTAGGCGGCCATGTGACCTGGCCCAGCCACTTCTCTTGCCTTGTCACTCACCTTCCCCCCTGGCTCTCTGTGTTCCAGCCACAATGAACATACTTCATCTCCCCAGATGTGCCAGCCTTTTCCTCACCCCCAGGCCTTTGCAAGTCCCCTCTTTCTGGAACACACTTAACCCTTTCCCCAACCATTTCTCTTGGCTTACTCCTATTCATTCTTCAGAACTTGGTGCAGATACCTCCTTCTCCAGGAAGCACCCCCCTGAACCCTCCTCCAAAGTTGAGTAAGATGCCTCCTCTAGGTTCCCAGAGCTCCTCTTGCCCTTGGGACTTCCTATACCCCAGCTCTGGCCACTCAGGCTGTTCCTGTCTGGGGACATGTCTGCCTCCCTCACTAGAATGTGAGATCTGTGAAGGCAGGGCCTGGAGCTGTTTTGGTCTCTGGTATTTTCAAGTAATGTTTACTAGAAGGCCAACAAGGTGCTGGTCCCTCATCTAGGGACTAGGGCTACTTAGGAAGGAAATACAGGCTTAGTAATCAAAGGATCACACCAGAATAAACTTTAAGCTTTTAGGCACCAGGTAGGTAACATGAAAAAAAGTTACATGGGCTTACAAGAGACAGATCTGAGACAGCTTAGGTGTTTCCCTGAAGGATGAATAGCAGTTTACTAGACAAAGGATGGAAGGAAGAGAATCCTAGAAAAAGGAAAGCGATGAGCAAAGGTCCAGAGGCTGGAGGGAACTTGGTGACCGTGAAGAACAGAGAGGCTGGTAATGCTGGAGCAGGGGGAGCACTAAGGGTAGTGGTGCCCGGCACTAAGTTGAAGCCTGGCACAGAGGAGCGCTCAGTCCATGTCACTGAACTGATCTCAGAGGAGTATATTAAAATGTAACCAGCTCCTGGATACCAGTCACTGCTCCAGGCCAGGGGCCCCAGCCATGCACAGGACAGGCAGAAACCCCCGCCTTGTGGAGCCTACAGGCCACACCTTCTGTACCTGCTTTTCCGGGTACAAACAGGCACTGGAAAATGTGGTTAGATGGTTAAAAAGAAAAAAACCAGTAACAACAGAGACTGGGGACCCCAAAGGAGAGGATGCCTGCCCACCCACCAGCCTGGGCTCCACTTACCGTGACGCTGCGGATGACTCCTGTCTGCCCCACCACCTGTGTATCCAGGTAGGTGTCCCGCACCTTCACCTGGATGTCAGTGGTTACCCAGTCGCTAGAGTTCTGCTCAATTCCTGAGCCTGGTGTGTGCGGGTTATAGCCACCAGGGGAGGGGGCTCCAGGTGTCATCGGACTGTAGCCAACAGGACTCGGGCTGGGGCTGGCCTGTAAGTGAAAGAGAGTGTTGTTGGAAACACGTCATCAAGCTTGGCTGTCCCTACAGACCCAAGGCCCATTCTAGCCCACCGCCCTTAAGGGCATGCAAGCTCACCAATACCTGATAGGCCATGGGGGAGGGTGTGGGGTGGTAGCTGGCTGGAGAATGGGTGTTCTGGTAGCCCGCTGGGCTTGGCGCCACCTGGTGGTAGCTTTGGGGGCTGGGGCTGGGCTGGTAGGAGCCTTGAGGGGAGGGGGCGGCATAGGGGGAGAACTGGTCTGTGTTGTACCTGCAGAGTCAAAGACAGAAAGGAACGCTTGCTGGGGATGATGGAGAAGAGGAGAAGGTAGTGGCAGTGGAGAAGGTCTGGGCAAGGGTTGATCAGGGCTGGCCACAGTGGACTCACATGGCTGGCGTCCCTGGCGTCTGTGGGTTGTACTGCGGGTTGACCTGTGGGGATGAGGGATCGGGATAGCCAGGTGTCTGGGGGTTGGGGGTGCCCCCATAGGCCTGTGGGGACGGGGTGGGCTCGTCGTCGAAAGCATACTCGTATTCTTCCTCAGCCCTGTTGGACGGAGAAGTCTGTTAAGAACGACTCTGTGGTAATCACAACAACGTTAACAAATGCTTCCCGAGCTACACTGAACACCTCACAACAGCCCCATCAGAGACCTCCATTTCACAGTTGAGACTGGGAGGCAGAGATGAGGCTGCCTGCCCAAGGTCACACACTTGTCAAATGACCTAGATCACAAAAATCTGTCTCTGAGCCCAGGTCTTTTCTTTCTTTTTTTTTTTTTTAAGTTTATCTTGAGAGAGCGTGCATGCGTGCACCGCTTCCCCCCCCCCCCCCCCCCCCACACACACACGGGAGCAGGGAGGGAGAGAGAGAGAATCCCAAGCAGGTTCCCCACTGAGCCTGACTCAGGGCTCAATTTCACAACTGTGAGATCATGACCTGAACTGAAATCAACTATCAGATGCCAAACTTGAGTCACCCAAGCGCCTCTCCAAGCCCAGGTCTTAACCACAGCCTACTACTATCGTGGGGACTGGAGAGACCATTCTATCGCCAGCCCAGCCCCACCTGCCCTTGGCACGTGACCAGCCTGGGGCTAGGAGCAGAGAATTCAGGGAGGGCCACACAGACCCCACTATCCCACAGACACCCAGCATAACCACCCATACATGCACTCAGGGAACCCTGTCCTCCACCCCAGTTCTCACCGTGATGGCGTGTTAGGGTTGTTGGGGTCCCAAGCACCACTCTGAGCAGGAGTGCGGCTGCCGTCATGCAAGGGTGTCTGGGAACCGTAATGCGGGGTACGGCTGCCTGAAATGGGAGAGTAGGAGAGGTGTGTCTGTCTGTCAGCTCTGTCCTATCTGCAGCTCCCCCACATCGCCCCTCATCCCTGTCCCCTGGGCACACTCACCATCCTGGAGAGGTGTCTGAGAGCCATACATGGGTGTGCGGGAGCCAGAGCCATACATGGGCGTCTGGGAGCCATACATGGGTGTCCGCCCATAGGTTGAGGTCATGCCACCTGGGCGCCGTGAGCCCCTGTGGACACAGAGAACTAGATGGGTGAGAAGGACCCTCTCACCACCGAACAACCCCCTCCTGCCCCGGCCCAGCCCGTACACCGTAGTGAGCCGCTGACGGTCCACAGAGATGGTCTGGCAGGTGGAGTGCAGCTCCACGCGGGCCGTGGACTCCGTGGCATCCTTCACCACACCGATGTAGCCTGGTGAGGAGGCAGGAGGTCAGGCTGGGTAGGGTTCTCTACCATGCCCCTCCCCAGGCCTCCAAATGGCCTCAAAGCTCACCTTTGTAGGGCCCTTGGGAGATGCGCACAGTCTGGCCTATGAGTTCGTTGTCTCTCCGCCCTCGGCCCCTGCTCATGCCGCCGCTGCCGCCACCGGGGCTGCCAAAGCCACCACGCTGACCTGGGGAGAAAGGAGAAGATCACCAGTCCCCAGGGCCATGCCCTCCCCTCACATGCTGCGTCCACAGACAGAGCAACCTCAAGCCCCTTCTTCACCTGCTTGACTCCCCCACACACCCACACTGGTTTAGAAGTTTCCTCTGGGTGGCCTGCACCAGAGCTCGGGCACAGCTGTGACCACTGCGGGCTGCCACCAGGAGCAGTGACAGGGGAGGGTCCTGGTCTTCATGGGCTCAGAGCCACATCAGGGCCAGGCC
This sequence comes from Prionailurus viverrinus, assembly GCF_022837055.1. NCBI lineage: Eukaryota > Metazoa > Chordata > Mammalia > Carnivora > Felidae > Prionailurus > Prionailurus viverrinus. The sequence goes on along the minus strand of NC_062575.1, from coordinate 48,113,246 downwards.
AGCCGAGCAGGCACTCAGGAAGTATGGGCTGAATAACCTCCCTCCTCCATCCCCCAGACACATCCCCGCCCAACTTGCCCTCACCTCCAGCGCTGGGGTGCATGGGGCTGCTGATCCGGGGACTCATAGGGGCAAAGCCACCCACTGTGAAGTTGGTCACATCTCGGGGCTAGGAAAGGGATGGGAAGTCAATCAGCAGGCAGGGCCTGGAGGACCGGCTCCTGGCCCCCATGCCACTGCCTGCCTCCATTTGGGAACAGTTCCTGCCTGAACTGGCCTAGCAGCTATCCCTCTCTCCTTCTGGTGACAATGCCTCCATTTCCCTTTGAGAAAACTGTCACCCCAACACCACTGTGGGCCTGTCAATCAAGAGGCCTGGTCCTCCCCTGGCCAGGACTTTATAACCCTGCATAGCTGGGAGAATTCATGACCCCCACCTTCAGGACCATAAGGAAATCACCTCCTGGTCCCAGCTACCCAGATCCCGGGCCCGATTTCCCTTCTGATACGTGGTTCTATACAGCTTTCCTACAAGTCCTAGGACCTCTGCGTCTGCTGTTCCCTTGAGCTAGTCACATAGCTCTGCGTTCCTTCATTCAGGTCTCTGCTCAAGTGTCACCTCAAGGAAACCTTTCCTTAACCTTCTCCATCTAAATCAGCAGCTCCCATTATTCTCTATTTCCCAGTCCTGTTTTACTTTTTTTCATAGTGCCTTTTTTCATAGTGTCACTTCACACCGTACTGTGTACGTACGTATTTATCTGTCTGTCTTCTAGCAGCTCTAGGACAGAAATTTGCATCTTGCTCGCTGTCGTATCTCCAGTGTCAGAGACCCAACAGGTGCACAATAAAACCAAGTGGATGAATGATTTGGTGAAAAGCTCTGAATGCCAAGAAACTCTGCCAAGGACCCGACACGGACATCTGCCATCCTAATCCTCCACGAGCCCACTGTTGTCGCTCCCAGGGCCAGGGAAGGCTGGGGAGCTGAGCCAGGGCGCCACCACACCCACCTCACCTTCGAGCCCCCTGCCAGGACGAGGTGGCGGGTCTTGCAGACAAACATGCCCCCATTCTCCACCAGTTTCTTGCAATGCAGGAAGGCGAAGCTGCGGAAGAGATGGCGAATTTCGCCCTCCCGGCCCTGGATGAGGAAAGGATGATCACTCTTGTGGCCACGCCGCACCCCAGCAATTTCAGGCGTGGCCGATGGGCAGGAGCTTATACTCACTGAGTGGGGGCCGTCAATGACCTTCACGATGTCTTTCACGTGGATGTTATTCTGTTCTGAGTCCAGGGCCACGGCAAAGCGGTTGTCCTTCTTCCGGGTCACAGCCTGGTGCCTGACAGTCACCACCTTCCCATACATGTTCAGTACCTATGGAGGGAGGGGAGGGATGCTGAGGGGGAGAGTAGAAAGGGGTGACGTGGAGCAGGACTTTCCTAAAGTGGGACGATCCTTCCTTGTGGGAGGTTGTCCCAAGCTCTGCAGGAAGTCTAGACTCCCCGGCCCCGGGGCACGCAGTCTCAGGGCACCACCCTGTAGGCACTGGATCAAACAAAAACGTTCCCAATCATTCCAAAACACCCTTCAGGAGGAGACTCCATCCTGACTGAGGAACCTGAGGAATGGGTAGAGTAGGTATTAACATAATAGCTGATGTCTACCCATCACTCTGTGCCAGGCTCCATGCTAAATTCTTCACACAAGATTTCACTGAAGCCTCAAAACTTCCCTCTGAGATGAATGCTGTCATGATTCCCATTTTACACAAAGGGAATCTCAGGCCCAGAGAGGGCAAGTCACTAGCCCAGGGTCACACAGCATGGAATAACAGGGCCAAGATATAATTCCAGAGTCCAGGGTCCTAAGCATTAGGCTCTGACTCTCCCATCACCAGGTAGGGGTGAAGGCGAGGAGGGCACCTGCAGCACCCAGCCCCTGAGCAAGCACCTGGGTCTACATATTTGATCTCAGGGCTTCAATCACAATTATTAAAGTAGATGCTACCATTATCTCCATTTTAGAGGATACAAAATAGGCACAGAGAGGGTAAACAATAGGTCACTTGTCCAACACCACACAGCCAACCATGGCTCACAGAGCCAGATCTGCCACCCAGAGCAGTCTGGGTTCTTAGCCACCTCCCAGGATGAGGAGCTCGAGGGAGAGGAAGACCCCTACACGAAAGCCCCGCCACACACACACCTGGAAGGTCTCCCGCTCCAGCCGCACAATGACACCCACGGTCTGGGGGTCTAGCTGCACCAGCTCCCCCCATTCATGCTGGCCCCCCACATCCACACCCGATGCCGTCTCTGAGCAGAGCTGCAGGTCCCGGGGGAGCACCTTCAGCTGTGGGAAATGGAAAACAGGTGAAGCAGGGTCCTGGTGGCTCATCGGCCTGGGTCTCTGTTCTGGCGTGCTCCACCCCTCCCCCCCTCCCCCCCACCACCTACCTCATGCATGGTGAGGTCAGAGAACAGAATAACAAAGTTCTCCTCCACTCGCACAATGAGGCCTGTGTCACCCTCAAATCGGCCAGCAATCACCTTCACGTGGTCCCCCATCTTAAAGTACTTCCGAAGTTCCTGGGCCGGGAACTCCAACATGTCCTGGGGATTGGGTGTGGGGACACTGAGCAGGGGAAGGGAAGCCACCACAACCCACCTGCTTCCCCATCTCCAGAAGCCACTCATGTCCTCAGAAAAGACTTCTGCCAAAACCCACCCAGGCTCACACCACCCAACCACAGATTCTTTAGGCCACCTGCCCTGGAGACAGCTGACCTCAGACTCAAGGTATTAGTCAGGATACCCCTTTACTCCACACACACAAAGCCTGTCCCCAAGACGAGACGTAGAATGCCAGACTAGACACTCTTCCTCAGACTAGCTGGAGACAGCCTCACCCCAGACACATCATGGTAGCCTGGACAAACCCTCAGACAGACGTACACGCCCTTAAAGCAAACGAAAACCAGGCAGCCATCTTAGATTATCCACAGGTATGGGCAGTACGGTACCCACCTTGAGGTCCTCGTGCTTGGGCATGATGGTGATCTTGTTGCCATCCACGCTGAGGATCTTGCCCTGCAGGTTGATGAGCTCGCCCTCACACACCTCCACATTGTCCCCAGGCTGGAAGTTGTGTTCCCGCTCCTTCCCTACAGGGACAGATGCAGGGCTGACTTGGGAGCTGCCTGCCAAGAGCCACCCCCTCTTCTTTGGCCTGAGTTACTGACAGGGACCAAATACCTGTGCTCTCAGTCACCACCTCAAGGTCAATGCCCTCTGGCTGGTCCTCAAACTTCTCCAGCTCAGAGAGTGTGGGCTTCACACCCTCCGTGATCTGAGACAAGGAGAGAGGAGAAAGGTCAGTGTCACAGTCCAGATGAACTGGCTGGAGAGGTAGAGTGACTGCCCTGAGGATACTCGTGACTTGGAACGCAATCCAGCACAGATCCAGATAACCCACCACTCTGGGGCCTAGACTGAAGGAGGGAGAGAAAGCTTGGCCTCCCTGTTCCCCACCGTCATAAGCAAGAGGCCCTCCAGGACCCTCACCACAGCAGACATGGCAAAGCTCTTGAACAGAAAGCCCTTCCGGCTGTAACGGTTCCCCTCGAAGATGAGGAAGTCACCATCAGAGGCAACATCGCCGCCCAGGGACCTGGGATTTTGGGGGAAAGAGAAGATTAGAAGGGGGATGAAGAAGAGAGTCTCAGTGAATCTCAGGGTCCTCTGCTGGCGAGGGGGGAAAAGGATCACAGGACGACTGACCCGTCCCGTTCCGCCGCGCCCTGCTGGCCGAGCAACCCATCCCAAGCTGAAAGGCTCCTCCCTGCACTCTGCTGCTCTCTCCCCTGCTTTATTGTTCGCCACAGCCCACATCACCCTCTGAAAATGAGCCACCGTTTGATCCGTCTCCCTGACCAATGGCAACTCCCAAAGAGCAGTTTTTCACTCACTGCTATGACCCCTAGAGCAACGAGCATCTCGCACCCCGGAGGCGCTCGGTGAACACTAGCTGGACAAAGTATTGAACCATGCCAAACCTTCACATGCACGGAGCCCCGGTCTGCACCTGGCCTGGCCACACACCTCCACAACTCCTCCCCCAAAGCCTAGGACATCACTAATGTGACCTATGTTTCCTAGCGAAGTGAGGGAGTGAGGCTCACATAGGGCACATCTCCCAGGGAGAGTGGTCTGAGTCAGGACTCAAATGTGGGGGGTGGTGGGACTCCCAAACCCGTGCCTTAACTCTACTGGCCCTGCCTGTGGGGCAGGAGGACACTCTGTCCCTGCCCACGCTTCTAGAGAGAGGAGGGAAAGCCCACCCCACTCCCAAAAAGGGAGCATAGGGGAGCAGGCTGAGCTCCCCCTGCCACTCACTCAATCCTCTTCTCACTCAAGTGCTGAGTTTGGTGGAGGCCCAAACAAGCTCTACAGGCCGGGTCAGGGCACTCAGTAAAAGGAGGTCCCGTCAAGTGGACAGCAGTGGGAGAAGTGGGTCCAATCTAGGCATGTGAAGTATTAGCCAAGTCCTGGGATGCAGCTCAAAAGGAGTTCTGTAATCCCCCTTTAACAGAACTGAAAACAGGCTGGCGGCTCACAGTGGGTTCCAGAACAGGACCAGTGGCAAAGGGTCACTGCACCTCTTGTTTCTTCCCCTCCTCTCCTGCCTTTCCCATCAGGAGCCCTCTGGCTAGCCCTGAAATGCTGGGGTCACTGGGCAGAGCTCCAGAGCTCCCTCTAGCTGGGGAGGGCGAGGGACACATCCTAATGGGAAGGGCTCTGTACTCCCACCTCAGGTGCCCAGGCACCAGAAGATCAGTGAAAGAGACCTTGTAAGGCCTGACATGTCGAAAACTCCCATTTCAGCATGTGATACCACTAATCACACTTACTAGGAGTCAAGTGCTATTCTGGGTCCACACACTTATTAAGTCATTTGATTCTCCCTACAGTCCCAGCAGGCAGGTGTTGTTCTTTACAGCCCAGGAAACAGAGGTCCAGGGATGTTAAGTAACTTGGCTGAGGCACTGCTGGCAGGCTAACTACTCATAAAGTAGACCATGGATGGGTCGGGGGACCCACTCCTATGGGGGGAACCTGCAGAAGGCACTCTACATCACAGCTGTGGGGACCCAGCCCAGCCAGTCCCCAAGGACATGCACCTGATCTTCTCAGCATCAAACAGCCTCTGTGGAGGTCGCTTAAACTTCTTCCTTTTGGCAAACCAGTCTTTCTGTGGAGGAAAGGTGGCACGGGTGGGAAGGGTGAAGGAGGAGGGCCCAGCCACCCGCAAGGATCAGGCATCCGCCCCCCCGTGAGCAGCGGCATGCCCCCTCGTACCAAGCTCATACGGGCCTTGATGCGGTCATAGTCGATGCGTGGGATCATCTTCAAGGAGATGGTGTTTTGGCTGGGCTCCACATAATCCACCTGAGGAGATGGGGGTGGTCAGGAGGGCCCTGGCCCTCCCTCTCTAACCCCAGACACAGGAAGGGCATGGAGATGGCAGGGACAGGGGGTGATGGGAAAGAAATCACACTGATGACAATCCCCCAAGTTATCTCTGTCCTGTTTCCCCTCAACCCCGAAGCAGACTGTCCATCTCTCCTCGGATGTCTAAAAGGCCCCTCAAACCTAGTGCAACCACAACTAACCTTAGTCACCCCCCCACACCTGCTCCCTGCCAGCCTTCTCCCACTCCGTCATTCTTTCTGGTCTGGCACACGAACTGGCAATTGTTCTGGACTCCCTCCCTACTCTTCCGCTCATCTCCGGTGTGTTAGCAACTCCCATGGGCTCTGCCTTCTAAACCCCTCGTCCCCCCTCTGACCTCTTCCCCCTCCTCTCTCCTACAACCCTGGGCAACCCAGGACTATGGTGGCACAGTCCCCTCGCTGGTCTCTGTAGCCCCATCCGGTCCAGTCTGGGGTTTGGCAGCCAGGTCCTTCTTTGTTGTGGGGGGCTGTCCCCTACACTGTAGGGTGCTAGCAGCATCCCCGGCCTCTATCCACTAGATGCTAGAGCAACTCTCCCCTCAGTTGACAGAACCAAGAAAAGGGACCACACTGTCCCTGCTTGAGAAAGAGGAGTCTATCCTTGATGAAGCTCCCAGAGTAATCCTATTAAAATCCACATTACACCGTGTCCCTCCACCTCACTCCGGAAGAAGCCAAAGCCTTACGACAGGCCACAGGTGCAGTCCCCTCCCTGAGCCCACTCCCGGCCACTCTCACCCTCACACACTCTGCTTCAGCCAGGGCAGCCCTGTTCACATGCTGTTCCTTCCGCTGCAACACTCTTCCCCAAGATTTCCACAAAGCCCCCTTGCTCACCGCCTTCAGATCTTTACTCAGTGTGTTTTGAACTCACTCAGGAGATGGTCATCCATTCCCCTGGATGTGTGCTCCCAACAAAATCTAGGCTCTGCATCACCTAATCTGCCCTCTGCACTAGGAAAGGGCTGGGAATGACAAAAGGAAAAGGGAGGAGGACAGAACAGGGGAGCAGGGGCGTGAACACAGGCCCTGGCCCCTCAGCCACCCTGCCATATCCCCACCCCCGGTACCTGGGCGATGTCGTCCTTATAGATGCCCCTCTTGAGGCGGACCCAGGACTTTGGCTTCAGGTTGGCCACCTCCTTTACGACTTTGAGCACATCTGTCATTTCCTTGATGGGCACCATCTGCTGGTTCCAGTAGCCAAGCCGCAGGTTGCCCACGCCCTCGATGGCCTGCTTCACGTGCGTCTGCTTATAGGCCTCCACGTAGATGTAGCCCTTCACGTGCTCTGGTGCCACCACTGACTTAATCTGCAGGGGCTGTGGGGCCACGCCAGCAGAGGGAAACAGTGAGACGCGACTGCTACTAATGTTAATGGCCGCCACTACAGTGCTCTCTCTTCTAGGAATTCATCCCACAGTGTGTGCAACGACCCCAGGGATAAGGATGTCCACTGCAGGGTTATTGATTACAGCAAAAAAACAAGACGGCAAATTTTTAAATGCCCCCAAAAGGGATTTGTGGTGTCACAAATGTTCTGTGAAATATAGTGTACCGCTTAAAAAGGAATGAATCTCTGTGTAGTGACACAGACAGGTAGCCAACACACACTATGTGTAAAAAGCAACAAGAGGGCGCCTGGGTGGCGCAGTCGGTGAAGCGTCCGACTTCAGCCAGGTCACGATCTCGCGGTCCGTGAGTTCGAGCCCCGCGTCGGGCTCTGGGCTGATGGCTCAGAGCCTGGAGCCTGTTTCCGATTCTGTGTCTCCCTCTCTCTCTGCCCCTCCCCCGTTCATGCTCTGTCTCTCTCTGTCCCAAAAATAAATAAACGTTGAAAAAAAAAAAATTAAAAAAAAAAAAAAGCAACAAGAGTGAAGAGAAATGGAACAATTACACTAAAAGCAAACAGAACGCGCTATAAGACAAAACCTGTCACTGGAGACAAACAAGGGCATCCTAGAATGCTAAAAGGGTCAATCATTCAAGATGTCAGAATTACAGACATATATGAATGTAACAACAGGACCTCAAGGTACACGAGGCAAAACCCGACAGAAGAAACTAGAAAAGGAAAGAAAACTACACACAAAACAAGCAGAAGGAAAGAAATAATAAAGATCAGAATGGAAACAAGAGGGAGAATAGAGAAGTCCATCAAAACAAAAGCTCGTTCTTTGAAAAGATTAACAAATTTGACAAACCTATAGCCAGACTGACCCAGAAAAAGACAAAAGACTCAAGTTGCTAAAGACTCAAAAAGAAAGGACATTGCTACCAATCTTACAGGGTTACAAAACAATACTACAAATAAGTGCGCACCGACAGATAAGATCACCTCAAAGAAATGAACGTTTCCCGTAGAAAAACAGAAACTACCAAAACTGACTCAAAAAGAAATACAACATCTGAATAGAACTACAAGAAGATATTGAATTAGTGATGGAAAAATACCCGCCACTCCCCACACACAGTGTCAGGACTGGACAGTCTCACTGGTGAATTCTACCCAACATCTTACACCCAGCACGGCGCCCAACATGGGCCTTGAACTCACAACCCTGATATCAAGACCTGAGTTGATGCTTAACCGACTGAACCACCCAGGCACCTCACTATCCAACATTTTAATAACACTGATCCTTCACAAACTCTTTTTAGAAGAGGAGGTAACATTTTCCATCTCATTCTGTAGATCCAGTATTAACCTGACACTAAAAAGACATCTTTAAGAAACTACAGTTCAATATTGCTTATGAACACAGATGTAAGTACAGTATCTCCAATTAAATAGTTGAACTGGATCCAGCAACATATCAGAAGGATCATACACCATGACCTTGAATTTTATGTTATGTGAGTTATATCTCAGTTAAAAAAAAAAAAAAACTACTCATTTGTTTCAGCATTGCCTGTGATACCAAAAAATGGAAACAATCTTATATTTACTGGGCATGGAAAGAAAATTAAGATCTTGGCAAAAAGCTCACTGCAGAATAACACATGTACGGCGTAACACCATTTTGTTTTAAAAACAGGTCAAAGTTTTCAACGTGCAGACGATGATCTGGAAAGACATAAACCAACAAGAATTCCTTCTGAAAAATGGGACTTAGGGACGGAGATTTGGGCTTCTACAATACACATGTACTGTTCTGGTCATTAAAAATAATAATCAGTCATAACTCAAGTATCACCAGAATTTTGCCCAGGACACATGACTGAGGTCTGAGTACACTTGAAATGATCTGCAAATCCAACTGTCCACTTGGGCCCACTGACATACACCCACTGCTTCAGCAGGTACAAGCAATGTACTCAGCCTGACACGGACTATATTAAGTAAGAACATTACCGGCTAGCACAGAGTTAGCCGTAGCCCCATGTTTCATGAATTTTGAGCATACCCTTCATTGGGTTTGCCCTTGTTGACAATTATGCCTCTGACAATAACTATATTTACTGAACACAAGCTGCAGGCCAGGTCCCAGATGAAAGCTGGACATGTCCAAAGCTACTTAATCCTAGCAATGCTGAGGAGCAAGCAAGGCACCCAGAAAGGGGAAGCAGCCTGAACAAGGTCAGAGAGGTAGGAAGCAGCAGGAACAGGATTCAAACTCCAGCTGTCTAAAGAAATATCTGTGAACTTAATGTTTATTTTTAAGAGAGACAAACGGGGAGGAGGATCAGAGAGAGGAGACACAGAATCGGAAGCAGGCTCCAGGCTCTGAGCTGTCAGCACAGAGCCTGACGTGGGGCTCAATCTCACGAAATGTGAGATCATGACCTGAGCAGAAGTCAGCCGCTTAACCCACTGAGCCTACCCAGGTGCCCCAAGAAAGATCTGTGAACTTAAAGCAGCACCTTCATGCTTTGTGTGCTGTGAGTGAGCCCTGAAGGGACAGGACCAGCCCTGGCATAGTCACTGCTGTATCCTCAGAATCTCCCAGTGCAGACACCTGACCACGGGAAGAGTTCAGCAGATGGGTGAAAACTGCACAGAAGAGGGAAGGAAGGAATTCTCCCCCTGACAGGCCTGTCCCCTGACACACTCAGCCACACTGTCCTATCCCAGGACTCCTCCCAAACAGTAAAAAGGGGACAGCTGCCCAACAGGGCTGGTGAACAGGCAAAACTCACTCAGGCAGAAAAGGTTCAGGAAGCTAAAGGCTGGGGTGCCTGGGTGGCTCAGTCGGTTAAGCGTCCGACTTCCACTCAGGTCATGATCACATGGTCTGTGAGTTCAAGCCCTGCTTCAGGCTCTGTGCTGACAGCTCAGAGCCTGGAGCCTGCTTCAGATTCTATGTCTCTTTCTCTCTCTGGGCCCCTCCCCCACTTCCCCTCCCCCCCCCCCATAAACATTATCAAAAAAAAAAAAAAAAAAAAGATGTTTAAAACAAACAAAAAAGGAAGCTAAAGGCTGACTTCTGGAGGGCTACAGGGGGCTGCTGAACCCTGTCAGGAATGCAGAAAGAACGAAGACAATACCTCTGTCAGGCACAGAAGAATGCTTCAATCCAGGGAGTGGTTGTTTTCTAGCTAAAGCAGCTCACGTAACAGACAATGCTGTTGACCGTAAGGAGCACCTGGTACCCTTGAACCTATACTGTCCCTCCCTCTGGGCTTTTGCTCTGTATCTCATTTCCCAGGTGCCTGCCTATCTGACTTACCGTGTCTGTGAACTGGTAGGCAATGAACTTGCGCATCAAGGAAATGGCCGTGGCCCGTTCCTCCCCAATCTGGAAGAGAGACAGACTTCAGATGGAGATGACAAGGTGAAGGACAGATAAGGGGACAGAAGACAACAGCAATGCAGAGTAATCAGGCAAGAAAGATAAAATGGAAGAGAGAGAGGAACAAAAAAGATGGACAGATACAGAGAAAGAGGAATGGATGGTAAGAAAGACAAAGGTGGGAGACAGTGAATTAAGTGATGGAGGAGTGAGGAGGGGCCAGGGGCCGGGGGATGAAGAAGCAGAGACAGGACTAAGAGACTGATATGCCAAGGAGACCCAGGACAGAAAGCTGGGAGCTCTCCCTGACAAGGTCATTTCCCCCATTCCCCTGCATCCTGGAGCACACACCTTACATTTGACAGTCCACAGATTTGGATCCCTAGATAGGAGAAGAAAAGGAAACCCTTCAGGGAAATGGCCTCATCACGAAAGACCCGAATCCCCACACCCATCTTTCTTGCTCTCCCTCCACACCCTCTCCTCCTCCATCCCTCCTTCCAGAAGCAGAAGAGGGCAAGCGCCAACATGCCACCTGTTCCCACTATCCACCACTCTGTGTCTGCATAGGCACATCACCCCAATACAAGATTCCCCCATCTCAGCCCGTCCATCCCAACCCCCTTACTTGACTCCCGGAAGCAGCTGCTGCTGAGTGATGTCATCAGAGAGCTCATCAGATCCTCCATACACCCTGGAGAGAGGACAGCAATTGGGAAGGAGGGGTGATGCTCTGTCAGAAGCCTGACCCTTCCCGAGAAGGGACCACCTGCCCCCACCCCATGCCCTTACGTCTCTCCCACAGACGACTTGGCATATTTCTTCATGTAGTACTCGCCCAGTTCTTCCTCTCGCTGGTCCCTGGGGTGTGAAGGGGAAAGTAAACATGAATGAAAGGAGGGTGGGCTGACTTGCTCCCAAGTCCCCCCCTGGAAGCCAGTCTCACCCTCTCACCCACCCCTACCCCCCGCTGCTTACCTCCAGAGGTTTTGTAGGCGGCGAGCCCCAGAACGGTCTTCATCCAGGACGACATTATCGATGTTGGAGGCTGCGAAAAAATGAGCAGATGGGGTAAGTAAGGGGAGGTGAAGGGCAAGGGCGTGGAGGAAGTGATGGGGGCTGAGAGGGCCGGAGCTGGGCCCTGGGGCAGGAGATACCTCACTGAGGAACCCCCAACCCTCACCCTCTACTCTGTCCTGCTCAGCATCTTGCTTCTCATGAAGAAGACTTGGGGACAGGGTCCAACAGGTGGGGACATCCAGCCGTTCCCCATCTCACAGCCGTTAAGTATGCCTTGAACTCCACCCCCCACCACTTATCCCTGCTGCCACAACGCTCACACGCATACATAAACACACACACTTCCCCAGGCCGACGGCTGGATACCTGGCCTCAGAACCCCCTGAACTCTGGACCCTGTATGAGTCAGAGCCCCCAGGGCCAGACAGGGGTCAGGGGTGGAAGGAGGGTACTGTGGGCAGGAAGGAGATGTCAGGATATGGGAGGAAGGTCGGGAAATCACAGTTTTCAGATTCTTACCTTCAATCTCTTCTACTTGGAGGAAGAGGAGGTGGTGGTGGTGGTGGTGGTGGTGGTGGTGGTGGTGGGCGAGGGCAGACAAAGTATGAGCCAAATTATAGCAGCGAAATCAACCAATGGGTTGGGGGAAGGGGAAGGGAGGGACACAGGAAGGTTGAAAATCAAAAGTAAAGGCCAGGCACCAGGTGGTTGGGGGAGAAGCCGAAATGTATGAGGCGCACAAAACGGAAAATAACAGGGAAGTGGGGGCACTGGCCCAGGAAGTGGGGGGTTATCTTGGGACAGAGCCCACCCACCCTACAACCCCCATAAGGGATTCACGGGGGCCCTGGGACCCCAGAGTCCTCTTCCCACAACACCCACCACCCACAACCCCCACCCCCCAACTCATGGGCCTAAAAGGAAAAGGGTACAGAGCTGGTCTCTCTGGCAACGACAGAAAGAAGCGAGGTGAGGAGGGTGGGAGTTGGGGTGGTGCAGGGCATGGGGGTTGGGGATGGGCTCTCAAGACCCAAGACCCCAAAGTGGGCTTGCAGAGGTGGGGCCCACACACACCTTTCTCTAAAATGTCCTCTGCTCCGTCCTCCCACTGGTCCTCATCCTCATACTCATCGTCCACATCTGCAACAAGAAAGCCACGTGGTCAGGGAGGCAGCTGCAGCAAAGGTGACTTCGCGACAGTGGTTCCCAGGAAACATCTCTGGGGGGACAGGCACTACGAATATCCACCCTGCAGATCAGGACTCAGGGCTAGACAGGTGAGGCTCTCACCTGCTGCCCTGGAGCTGCTCCAAGCCGCAGGATCGAGTCTCCGCTGCAGCTTCGCTGCCACCTGGCTCTAAAAGCCATCCCTCCCCTAACCCCATCCAGGAGCCGATTTCAAAAATCAGATCAGGGGCGCCTGGCTGGCTCAGTGAGTAGAACACGTAACTCCTGATCTTGGAGTCATGAGTTCAATCCCCATGCTGGGCGTAAAAATAAAAAATAAACTTAAAAAAAAAAAAATCAGATGGGGTGCTGGGTGGCTCAGTCGGTTAAGCATCCAACTCTTGATTTTGGCTTAGGTCATGATCTCACAGTTCGTGGGTTCGAGCCCCGTGTCAGGCTCTATGCTGGGATTTTTCTCTCCCTCTCTTTGCCCTTCCCTCGTACTCACTCGCACACATTCACACACTCTCTCTCTCAAAAGAAAAAAAATCAGATCAAATTAAGCAAGCAGAAAAGTTCCCTCCAAACTACCAAAACCAATATATAGTTTAAAAAAATTTTTGAACATTTATTTATTTTTGAGAGAGACACACACAGTATGAGCGGGGAAGGGGCAGAGAGAGAGGGAGACACGGAATCCAAAGCAGGCTCCAGGCCCTGAGCTGTCAGCACAGAGCCGGATGTGGGGCCCCAACTCGTGAACAGCGAGATCACGAACTAAGCTGAAGTCGGACGCTCAACCAACCGAGACAGCCAGAGCCCCATTAAAGACACAATTCGTGATCTGTTGGTTTTGTTTATTGTTCCCTTCGGTTTATAACACTATTGCTTACCGAGTGTACTGTATGCCCTGCTCTGTTGTGAGTTCTTGCCACAGATTCCTCATTAATCCTCCTGGTGACCCTGAAGGAGGTAACACCACCGTTCTGATTTACAGTGAGGGCTCTGAGGCCCAGAGAGGTGACTTCACTGGCCCAGACTCTCAGCTAGTACCTGAGAAACAATCTGACTTCGGGGTCCATGCATCTAATCTCTTCACTACATTACATATCCTCTTTTGTATGCAGCCAATGTTACACTAAAAACTGAAAAGTGGTATCTGTACGTGATGAAAAACGCAAAGTGTTCAGAGGATGTATGGGTACAGGTAAGTCTCCCTCCCATTTCTAACGCTAGCTCAGTCCCCTTTACCAAAGGCAACTCTATGACCAGTTTCTTGTCTAGAAAAAACCTGTACTTAAAGAAGAAATGCATATAACACCCCCATTACCTGCCCCATTTTTTTTTTTCCCAATGCAACTTTTTAGCACACTGTTCTGTACTTTCCACTTTTTCTAAGCAATGATACTACCTTGGAACTCTTTCATAGCAGCACATGCTTCATTTACTATTATCCGACTATCTGCCTCATAACTCATTTTACCAGGCTATTACCATCAACAGACATTTAGATCACCGAACACTTACAACTGCAAACAGGACTGCAGCAACTATCTTTGGCCTCATATCTTTATGTACCTATTCGAGTTTAACTGTCAGATGAACTCCTAAAAAAGAGCTGCTGGATCAAAGGGTCCCTGCGTGTTAAATATCAATGGGCCCTGCCACATAGCCTTCCCACAGGCAGTGCCCAATGACACCCCAGAAAACACATGGCTGTCCCGAGCAGTCCACGTCCAGGTCACACGGCATGTTATCCATTCTCTTGATCTGGGCACTTCTGCTACCTAAGATCTTTTCTCTAAGAAAGGACTCGCTTCCCTCAGCTGTTAGGAAAAGGCCCAAAGCTCTCCAAGAACAGGAGTGTTCTGAGCATTTCCTGCCCCTCTGCTCCCTGGTTTTCCCTCAGGTAAGAGGATCCTAAGAAAGGGAGGATGGCATTCCAAGTAGCTCTCCCTTACATGCACGTGGGGAACAGGCACTGTTGAGTATGGCTGGAGGGAGTATCTGGTATGATCTTTTCAGAGACCAGTATTCGGCCACAGACATCAAAAGGCTTTCAAATCACATACATTCCCTTTGCCCAGTAATATGACCCATACAGATTTGCCACATAAAAAATCTTCAGGGCCCATGTCAGATAAAATACCACATCTTCGGGGCACCTGGGTGGCTCAGTTGGTTAAGCGTCCAACTTTGGCTCAGGTCATGATCTCACGGTTCATGAGTTTGAGCCCCACGTCAGGCTCTGTGCTGATAGCTCAGAGCCCACTTTGGATCCTCTGTCCCCCTCTCTCTGCCCCTCCCCCACTCATCCTTCTTTCTCTTTCTCCCTCAAAATAAAAAAACTTAAAAATATTACATCTTCATTTTCACTAACCTCTAACTGAAAGTATTTACATCAATTACGAACAATGGAAACAAATCATGGCAATGTTGGTGAACTCTGATATTTTCATGGCACGTTATACAGCTGAAGATATCTCAAAATATCATTTGCACTCATTGCTACTTCAAAATTAGATTCTTATCAGACCCTCCGCTAAATCTTATTTCAGCGCATTCCTAACGAAACACACATGTTCTTTGAGTATTTAGGTACCGTATGTCAGTATAATTGTTCTCTCTGGAATCCTATGTATTTTTTCCTTGAGCATTTCAGAACACAATTCTAAGAAGGGGCCCACAGACTTCACCAGACACCAAAGAAGTCACAGCACAAAAAAGGTTAAGAACCCCTGGTCTAGGCAATACCTTGTGTCTATGAGTCTAAACATGTATGCGAGTGTTCCCAGCAGTGCTGCTTGTAATAATGAAAAACGCAAACTCCAATGTCCAACAAGAGATTGGTTACCTAAAACAGATTATGGAAAAAATACTATGCAGCCATCGGGAAACAAACGGGTATTTCAAGGATGAGGACGATGACAGCATGAGCACTTAAGTGCCATACGTTGCTCAGGAAACTTTCTTTGAGAAACCAAACAGCAACTCACCCAGGGCCACATGGAGAAGAGAGCAGAGCCAGGCCACAAGGGACCCAGGCCTGTTGGCCCGCACCACCCTGTCCTGCCTACATCGAGGTCGTCTCAGCTTCCCACGAGAAGCACAGACTTCAGTTTTTTAAAGGATGATACTACTGTGACTGTTTTAAAAGGATTGATCTTTGGGGAATATATAAAGAAATATTTGGGGGTAAAATCATATATTTGGGATTTGCCACATCATCCAATAGTGGGCAGGAATGAAGAGGAAGAAGCAAAACGATCGGTACTAAGGTGTTAAGTGTTGACACGAGGTGACGGGACATGGAGGCTCCATACACTATCCTACTACCGTGTGTGTTCGACATTTACCAAAAGAAAAACCTTTTGGAAAAACTCATTCAAGAAATAGAACCGAAGGTACAAGTCCGGCCAACGCTCAGCACCTGCCAGCCCTGTGACATACCAGCCTCGTCCAGAATGAAGCCGCCATGGCGGGGTTTCTTGGGAGGCCTGTCATCATCTTCCTCCTCCTCTTCCTCATCATATTCTTCCTCCTCTTCCTCCTCCTCTTCTTCCTCGGGCTCTTCCTCCTTCTCGCTGCCTGCTACACTCCGCCGCTCTTCTTCTACCTGCAGGGTTACAAAAGGTTGGGGCACCAGGGTTCGGTACCGCAAAATCCAGCTACCAAGCTCCCCAACCCCAAATCTGACCTTAATTCTGGCTGGCTAGTCATAAGCCCCTCTGCTCTGCATACCCTCCCTTCCACCCCAGCCTCTCTGGGAGCCATCCTACCTCAGTGATAGCACTGCCACCCCGTCAACCAATACCTGGGAGCTGACCCAGACTCCCTGCTCCACTAGACCTCCTTGCTAGCCTCCACCTGGCCCGTAAATGTTTTAGCTCCATGAGGTCGGTCCTTGGCCCTTGTCTCTTTCCACTCTACAACTCCCCAGGCCGCCTCATCCACTCCCTCAGCTGGTGGGCATCTCCGTGACTATGATTCCTAGATCTCCGGTTCCAGTCTACACTGCTCCCCAAGGTCATCGCCTGCCTCTTGTTGCTAATTCCGAGGACAATCTTCAGTTGTTACCTACGAGACACTTCACACCACTGCCTACTCCCTCCCTAAAGAAATGCTCTTCCCTTGGTATCTGTCACATCACATTCTCCCAGCTTTTCTCCAACTTCTCTGGCTGGCCCTCTGCAGGCCCCTCTTCCTCTCTCACCCCTCAAGTGCTGGCTTCAGTCCCCAGGGTTCAGCCAGGGGCCCGCTCTGCTTCTCCCTGCATACACTCTCCCACGGGGCCACTTTACCTTCCAGTCCCAGTTCCTGTCTCTGCAGGTGATACCTCATCTGTCTCCAGCTCCCCACTTTCTTCCAGAACTAGAGGCCCCCCATATGTCAGCAGCCTCCACAGATGCCTCCCTTAGATGTCTTCTGAACCCTTCACGCCCACCGTGTCCCACACTGATCTCAACGTCTTCCCCTAGACCTGTGCTGGCTCCCTCTAGCTCTCATCAGGCACCAAACTCTTGACATTTCTGCTTTTGGAACATTGTCCCTCCAAGCTGTCCCTTCTCCCCCATCCCTACAGCCCCAGCCTAGGCCAGATCACTGCCCTCTAAAACCTAGCCCCTTGCCCAGCCTCCTTTCTGGTCTCTTGGCCTCCAAACCAGTCACAAAAGGAATGACCCAGACAAAACAGTGTTCCCCAAACTTCAATCTTTTCCGCACTAACTACATGTCTTCTTGCCAAGTTCACATCAGTTCAACCTGTTTATCTGGTATTTTAAATTCACTCATGTTTTACGTTGAAAAAAATTTAAAAAAAAAAAAAAAAAAGGGGGGCGCCTGGGTGGCGCAGTCGGCTAAGCCTCCGACTTCGGCCAGGTCACGGTCTCGCGGTCCGTGAGTTCGAGCCCCGCATCGGGCTCTGGGCCGATGGCTCAGAGCCTGGAGCCTGTTTCCGATTCTGTGTCTCCCTCTCTCTCTGCCCCTCCCCCGTTCATGCTCTGTCTCTCTCTGTCCCAAAAATAAATAAACGTTGAAAAAATTTAAAAAAAATAAATTCACTCATGTTTTTATTTAGCTTAACAAAGAAACTTTTCCAAACTTTGCAATATTTCAGAAACAAAAACATTTTTAAAGTTAGCTTGTTACAAGTAAAAAGTAACCATAAAGATAAAAGCAAAACAGGGGCGCCTGGGTGGCTCAGTTGGTTAAGTGTCTGACTTCGGCTCAGGTCATGATCGCACGGTTCACAAGTTTGAGCCCCGTGTCGGGCTCTGTGCTGACAGCTCAGAGCCTGGAGCCTGCTTCGGATTCTGTGTCTCCCTCTCTCTCTGCCCCTCCCCACCTCTCAAAAATAAATAAAAACATTAAAAAATTATGATCTAAAATATGAAACTGATCATTTGGTCCCCTGCTTAAAACAGGGCCAGGGTTCCCCACTGCCCCCAGGTAAAGAACCAGCTGCTTAACAGCTTAGACTAGAAGCACACACTCTGCTACTGCCTCTCCTTCTTATCCTGCCTCTTCGGGCTCCCCCTCCCAAGTGCTAGGTCCCAGCCACACTGAACCACTCGTTCCATGCTCTCTCAGTGCTAGTATCATCTGTGCTGGTCCTCTGCAAAAAAAAAAAAAAAACGTTCTTTTGCCTCTCACTCATACTTCAATCAAAATACTCCCCCTTCTAGGAAGTCATGCCTACCCCCTACCCCAGCAAAGTCAGGCACATCCTCTGAGCTTCCTCCATCACAGCCCCGACCACTGTGAGCTCTCTCAGGCTATCTCAGGCATTGCTGGGTCCCCAACATTACCCAGTTCAGGGATGGAAACAGAAGACAACTTAAACATTTGTTTAGTACATACTCCTGACTCATCCACAATGTCCCGCCTTTTAACAACTCAAACGACTCTGAGTAGCCTGATTTCAAGGAACCCTGTCTTCATTCCCCTGGCTCAGTCCCAGCAAAGCCTTCTTTCCAAACCTGGCTCCCTGATCCCTGAGGAAAAGAGCTCCCATTACTATCTGTGTTATCTTGGGGCCGGAACGTGCTCTTACACTGTCTGTCCTCAGCATCCCCTGAAGTAACCGCTGGTTTATAAAACTATCTCCCCTCCAGGACAGAGAGCTCCATGAAGGAGCCTGTGATCCCAGCCTGATAGGAACACTTGCTGAATGAATGAATGAATGAATGGCCAGGTTACTGTGGCTGAGAATGGGGAAACCGCTGATTCCCCCAACAGTGGCTCATCATCTGCCATCCCAACCTTCTATCCACAGGACCTGGTCCTTCAAGGACCATGCTAACCTTTGGCTATCCAAAAAGCCTATCCAGTCCTATCTCTAGCTGGCCTCTCACTGCCCTCCTGCCTCATCTAGTGACGGGAGACAAGTGAGCAGGTGAGTCAAGAGCCTGGTGTGGTGTTGGGGAAGTGAGATTTGCACAGAGCAAACCAGATGTCTCAGCCAGGAAAAGGACCCAGGGATCCTGGCCTCATTACCACCAGGCTTTAACTACAAGCAAAGTGCCTTGAAGCCATGAGTCAGGGAGACCAAGAACCCAGTACTGCTGCTCGAAGCAAAAACCCTTCCTAGCATCCTCCCACTTGCCTCACCCCCACCATGGCTTCCTGACTCTTCCAACTCTTCACTGGAAGCTGAGGACTGCCCACAGGGCACAAGGATTGACAATCAAATGCCTACCGAGGGCAAGCAGAGAACAAAAATAAATGGGGCAGCTCAAAGGAAACCCACGGCACTCTCCGTCTACCTGATGTTTCCTAGGACACAAGTAAAGGAAAACTTCCTTTTACCTAAATCTTCTGCCACAAGGCAGGCATCATGATAAATGGCAACTGATATATCCCAGGAATTGGAGAAAATTCCCCCATTTTAAAGCAGGCTGCCACTTCTTGAGCAAAGAGCTGCTTGCTGGCTCCTCTAATTTTCCCAGAAAAGCAGAAAAATCATGACTTTTACATGAAATCGCCCTTGCAAGTGTTGGCAACTACCTTTAAAAAAACTGATCTATGTTTCTGTAGGTTAAAGGAGACATCTATAATCATCCAGTCATCTCTGTTAGTTTGTAACTGTTGCCTACTAAGTGTAAACTCCCTGAAAGCAAAAATTTGCCTTGTTCTATTCTCTCCAACACCTAGGAAGAACCTGGAACAAAGTTGTAGATGCTCAAACATTCATTTGCTCAATAAATAAGTTAGAAATAAACAGACAAGGAAAATAGCTAAAAGGAGACTATTTAAAGTCAGTTATGTCCCAGGAAATGTTTATTTGATTCCTGAAACAGTGATCCTTTTAAAGCATCAGATCACATCCCTTCTTTGCTCAAAACCTCACGGCTCTGTCACACTCAATCAGGACAAATTCCTCACCAGAGGCTTCAAGATCCTATATGATCTGGCTCCGGTCACTTTCTTGTGGCGCTCACTCTGATCCAGCCAAACTTGACTCCTTGTTACTTTTTGAACACGCAGGCATGCTCCCAACTTGGCACTTGCTGTTCCCCCCTTACTGGAACACTTTTCTTCCACACATGACTCACTTTCTCACCTCCAACACGTCTTTTTTCAAATATCACTCTCTCAAACTCACCCTATTTATTTTTTTAATTTTTTTTTTAACGTTTATTCATTTTTGAGACAGAGAGAGACAGAGCATGAACAGGGGAGGGTCAGAGAGAGGGAGACACAGAATCCGAAACAGGCTCCAAGCTCTGAGCTGTCAGCACAGAGCCTGATGCAGGGCTCGAACTCACGGACCGCGAGATCATGACCTGAGCCGAAGTCGGCCACTTAACCGACTGAGCCACCCAGGCGCCCCAGGCTCACCCTATTTAAAACTGACCCAAGGCTCCCTATTCCCCTTCCCCGCTCTTCTCCAAAGTACTTTCTGCTTTACTAAATGATACACACATCAGTCACGTTTGTTTATGTTCACAGGGGCAAAGACTTTCAAAATGTTTTACTAGTGCAGCCCAAGGACAAAAAAGTGTGCCTAGTACACAGTAGGCACTAAAAATATATTTCTGAAATGACCGTGCATACTCCAAAATAAAAGCTAACAGTGGGTGCTTCCTACATGCCAGGTCCTTTAAACACATCACCTGTGGGGCTCCTGGTTTGCTCAGTCGGTTAAGCCTCTGATTTCAGCGCATGTCATGATCCGATGGTTCATGAGTTTGAGCCCCGCGGCAGGCTCTGTGCTGACAGCCCGGAGCCTGCGCCTGCTTCAGATTGTGTATCTCCCTCTTTCTGCCCCTCCCTAGCTCATGCTCGCTCTCTCTCTTAAAAATGAATAAACATTTAAAAAATTAAACACATCACATGTTATTTCACTGTATTTGGAGCATTCCTGGCCTCTCGCACCTGTCCTTCTGCTTGACTTAGGCTTACCTACTTCTCTGTCACTACCAACAATCTGGAGGCTCCCAGAGGCCAGAGCTCGTTCTGATACCCTCCGAGCTCCCACAGCGGCCTTTCTGTCCCGGTCCTGTCCCCAGGCTCAATGCCTCCCCACAACGTCCCAGCCACACACCTCGGCCTCCTCGCCGTCACTGCTGCGCTCGCTGTCCTCCTCCTCGGAGAAGTTGCTGTCCTCACTGTCCGACATCTTCTGCTCTTGCAGGAAAAGACGGCCTCAGTGCGTCCCCCCAACAGCAGCCCCACCCCTGCCTCGGTTTCCCCGCCGGTTCCCGGAGAGAAAAAAAAAAAATCCCTCAGCGCACTTCCGGCAGCCTGGTTCTGGCAAGGGTGAACCCGAAAGGCTACCCCTTAAGCTATCTGCTACACCTTCCGTGTCCCGGAATCCGGTCTCTAAAGCCTCCCTATGCCCCGGCGACCCCCGGTCCTGCCACCACGGCGTCCTACCCAGCCCTCACCGCTCCGGTTCCACCTCAACCTTCGGTACCAGCAGCTGTTCACACGACGCCTGGCTGGGACTGATGTGCCCTCTCGCGAGAACCTACGCGTCGACCTCGCTTAACGCGAGATTTCCGGGGCTAGTCCCCCGGCGACGCACTTCCAGGACGCCATCTTGAAAGTGGCAGATCCGGCTCAATATAGAGCATGGAGTCGACATCTTGGGAGGGTCAAAGAGGAAGGATGGTTACTCCCCTTCTGGACGGCACTTCCAACCGGGAATTCGTGTTTGAATTTAATAGTGTGGTGTGCCAAGCCGTGAAGAGGCAGGGAATGACCAAATAACAATGAGTTAGCAAATAAATCAGACTTTATCTCCTACCTCCAAAACATTCCTCGGAGGTAAGTGAGTACGCCCATTTTGCTGACAATGAAACTGAAGCTCAGAAAATAAACTGGACAGGGGCAGACCTAAGACTCCTTCCCCCAAGTTTGAGTGACTCTTAAAACTCTTGTTTTCCTTTACAAATCCCGAAGTTTAAATCAATGTGAGTTTACATATTAGTAATTATTTGTCAGACAGATGACAAAGAGGACCAGGCATGATGAGATAAGGAAAAGAAAAATTCACTCGATGAAGAGGGAAAAAATGAGAAACTTTTTTAAAAAGTGTTTTTATTTTTGACAGAGAGAGAGAGAGAGCGCGCGCGCGCGAGAGCGAGCATGAGTCGGGGAGGGAGAGGGAGACACAAAATGTGAAGCAGGCTCCAGGCTCTGAGCTGTCAGCACAGAGCCGGATGCAGGGCTCGAACTCACCGACCAGGAGATCATGACCTGAGCCAAAGTTGGACGCTCAACCGACTGAGCCACCCAGGCACCGAGTCCCCCTCCCCCCCCCCCATCAGAAACTTTTAAAACACATTGCTAAAATTTCTTGCATAAGCATTGAGACACCTGGATTCAGTTTACAGAAATTTAATATGCACCTGGTTACAGAGTAAGATGGTGTGGTCAGGCCAACAGTGGGCTCACAAGACACTATCAGGGAATGAATACACCACAGGTGTGTCTGTGTGAGCACACACTCCTTGATCCAACAATCTCAGCCTGAACCCAAGACAGACTGGGGAGGGGCTGGTCATTCTATAAAAATGTTTTCCCTTCTATGAGCTTGGTCCCCACATGTTTATACATATTTAATAATTAGGCTTCGTGCGTCTAGTGGAGCCCAATGCAGGGCTTGAACTCGTGACCCTGAGATCAATAGTTGGACATGCAACTGACTGAGCCACCCAGGTGCCCCCAAGTTTGATTTTTTTAAACACCAGCTCTTTAAAATAGGATCCCACAGGTAAAATGCCTATTGACACTGCTGCAGAAAGCTATTTACTCCAGGAAAGTGAGGGAGCAGTAATTTTTTCCTCGTAGAAGGTTCTTCCTTGGTGTCTCAGTGGTTCTCAACCCTACCACTATGTAAGAATATGTAAGAAGATAGAAGAGAGATGTGCGATAGCCCCAAAGTGGAAACAACCCAATGTCCACCATGAGGAGAATGGATAAACCAATTCGGGTGCATTCATACCATGGAATAGTAACAAACTGCTGATATGCACGCGAGTGAATCTCAAAAACATCATGCTGAGTGAAAGAAGCCAGACACTAGAATATGTATAGTATGATTCCGTTCATATGAATCTCTAGAGGAGGCAAAGCTAATTCTATACAGACAGGAAGCAGATTAATGGATGTCTACGACTGGACGTGAAGACTGGGAAGGGGCATAAGGGATGATGCTTTGGGGTGATGGAAATGTGGCTGTGTGTATATATTTGTCAGAACTCATTGAAATGCACGTTTAAAACGTATGCTTTTTACTGTATACAAATTACACATCAATAAAGTTGTATTTTCAATAAAGTTGATTTTCAAACTATAGCTGTTCAGGATGCACCAGAGACCAATTATCAACATCTAGCCTAACCATCAGTGTCACCCGAAAGCTCTCCAGATGGTAACTATTTGCAGCCAGGGACATGAGGCACAAGACTCTCCCTGTCCTGTAGGGGTGGGGTGAGGTTGGAAGACACCTGTGCAATGCTTTGTGCCTTCCTGAAAGAGGAGAGAGGAGGGAGTACCTCAGATGGAGAAGAGGGGCAGGTGGGGGCCAATTTACCTAACCCCCTACCCCTGTAGGTCAGAGACTTCAGGCTTCAGATTTTCCTCCTTCTCTCTTCCCCTTGGTTCCATGGGCTCCAGATGGGGGCCTCTGGCCCAGAAGGAGAAGGCTTTGGATTGGCAGCTGGGACTGGAGACCAAGTGCCCTCTGTCTCACACCTCCCGGGCCCTCCAGCAGTACTAGGGAGTCTGTGTCCTCCCAGGCTCATGCTGAGGGCAGGTGCCTAGCACAAGCCCCCTGTAATAACTCCAAGAGCTTGGCCAGAAAGAGGGGGACGGGTCTCTGGGGATGTCCTTCACAGGGTGGACAAGGACCCTGGCCAGTCACCCACAGCCGGGACCCCAATGCATCCAGCAGACGCTGTAGCCGGAACACAGCAATCCCCATGGATCGGCCCTCTTCGAACTGGATCACAGAAAGCTCCAGCCGGAAGCATCCCAGAGTCTCAGCAGGACAAACCTGTGGGGACAGAGTGACTTGGTGTCTCTGGGCAAGGGTCTGATCCCAAATCCCCAAACCTAGGGTTCTGAATTATGTCCTGGCATAAGCCCCTTCACCTCTTTGGGCCTCAGTTTCCTCATCTGTAAAACAGAACTCTGAATAATCCCTATCTTCAGGGATGATGCCAGCCTATACTGTCTGTGCCTGTGTAAGTTAGAAAATGACACTTCTTGGGGCGCATGGGTGGCTCAGTCGGTTAAGCATTTAACTTCGGCTCAGATCCATGACCTTGTGGTCTGTGAGTTCGAGCCCCACCTTAGGCACTATGCTGACTGCTCAGAGCCTGGAGCCTGCTTCAGATTCTGTGTGTCTTTTTCTCTGCCCCTCCCCCCACTCGTGCTCTGTCTCTCAAGAAAGAATAAACATTAAAAAAAATTAAAAACAATAAATTTTTAAAAAATAAAACAATACTCCTTAAAACACTTCCAAGTGCTGATTTTGTCGGAACAAGATATTTCATTGCCATCTACCAGAAATTGACAAAAATATCCAGGATGTGGATGCTGACCTTGTTGTGGGATTCTTGTGCAGTGTACATTCTTCACATCCATACGTGGTGGCCCTATCTACCTCATAGGGTCAGTGTGAAGACTAAGTAAGCTAATATAGTTAAAGCGTTTAGAACAGTACCTGGCAGAGTGAGCACTATTAAAAATGTCGCTATCATCATCAGTATCTGTTGTTAGGTGCCAGCTGCTGTTCTCGGCGTGGGAGACAGCAGCGAACGAAATGTATTTGTGATGGCTGGGAGCTGGGTCAGCAGCTGGACAGCCAGAACACCAGCCTGCTGCCTCCGGCCCCAAACATACATGTGTTCTCAGCCTAGTGGAATTTCCCTAAATTTCCAACTCCAAGTAAAAAGCTAATGAAATACTCACCGAGAGATCATCAGGGGTGTAGAGAGTGCCATCATTTTTGTTTCCCTACAATTGGGGGCAGGGAACAGAATCAGATCTTGGAAGGGAGAGCCTGACCTTTCCTCAAACGTGCCCCACACCCTACCGCCTCCCTGCCTGTCTGCTGGCTCTCCCCTCCATCTTCCTCACCAGCATCTTCATGATGGCAACAAGGAAGTAGAAAGGCTCCCGAGGGCAGAGGGGTGATCCTAGGCCTCCCAAGGGCCGTACCAGCAGAAGGATGGTCCAGAGAGGCCACATGGGCACCCTGCCCACCCCCCAGGCCTTTTCTGGTCCCAGCCCAGGGTCCTGGAAGCAAGAAGTACAGGAACACTTGAGTGGCTCTGTCGGTTAAGTGTCCGGCTCTTGGTTTTGGCTCAGGTCATGATCTCACAATTCACGGAACAGAGCCAGTGTTGGGTTGTACGCTGACAAGCTCGGAACCTGCTTGGGATTCTCTCTCTCCCTCTCCCTCTGCCCCTCCCCCACCACGCACGTGTGCACAGGCAGTCTCTCTCAAAATAAATAAACAACAGAAAAAGAAGTACAGAGAGATAAAGCAAGCTGGAAGACTGAAGTGTCCTGTCCCCTTCCTGTCCATCTCCACTCAACCCACAGATACTCAGGGAATGTTCTTCAAGAGGCCAGGGAAGATGGTGACCCTAGAGTAGGCCCCAGGTCACAGGCCTCCCTGACCCCTCTCCCCCACTCCCCACAGGAAGATATAAGACTGAGCAAGGGTGTGAGGATCAGCCTAGAGAGATTGGAGGGTTGGGAAGTCCCGTCCCCACCCTCCCCACCGCCCCAAGAGATCTATCAGGCAGTACAGCATGTGAGTGCGTGTGAATCCTGTGGCCTGTCTCTCAGTGGGAAACACCTACGCTAGGCTTTAGACATATTTGCAGGTGTATATTTGGGGGGGGGGGTCCTTGCTCTCTTTTCTACTTCTAGTTCTTTTTTTCTTTTTTAAATAAATGTTTATTCATTTTTGGGAGAGAGAGGAGAGAGAATGAGAGGGGGAGGGGCAGAAAGAGAGGGGGACAGAGAACTTGAAGCAGGTTCTGTGCTGACAGCCACAAGCCTGATGGAGGGCTCGAACGCAGGAACCGTGAGATCATGACCTGAGCTGAAGTCAGACACTCAACCAACTGAGCCACCCAGTGCCCCTCTACTTCTATTTCTGTATCAAGTACTGTATTTCTGTATTTCAAACATCTTGAAATCTCCATGCGTGTCTGTACCTGTCTGTCTTCTTTCTCTGAGGGCTGGTCTCTCTGCCTCCGAATCGCCGTCACTTGTGTTTTCTGGGTCCATCTGTAATTGATCTTCTGTCTACCTTCTTTCTCCTCTTCTCCATCGGCCCCTTCTTTGTCTTTCTCCTTCATGTGTGCCCGTCTCTCTCTTGTGCTGTGTATCTGCGTGTGTGTCCTCCCAGGTCAGCCTCTGGATGCTCCCTTCCTTCACCTCTCCCCTCTCCCACCCTTTTGGAGCTGGACTCTGGGCTGGAGGATCCTCCCTCCTCCCACAGACCCACCTACCAATCTCCACCCTGTCTCCATTTTCCAGGCACCAGGTAAGCGACCACACCCCTTTGAACCTTGAACCTTGGATTCTGCTGCCAGGGAAACTGAAGAAACTGTGGGCTCTCTGCAGCCCTGATAAAGAACCCTTTTGACTGGGAAAGGAGTATCCTGTGTGGGGGGGAGCCAAGGGGAACCCAATCCTGAGATTCCTCAGATGGGATTGGGGGGACTGGGAATGGAGAATTCTCGTGGGGAAGGAGCCTGGAGAGTTGGGTGATTTGTGGGAGTGAAGAGATGATTTGAAGGACCCCAGAGAAAGAGGGATTTTAGGGTAGAGACCTTGAAGAGGGGGAATCTGGAGGGAGGGTCTCTAAGAAGTGGAGAATTCTGGGAGAGGGAAATGCCAGGGGAGGCAGTTGCTGGTTAGAGGACGCTCTGAAGGAAACAGAATTCTTAGGAAAGGTTGATTCTGAAGGAGGGGGCTCTGAAAGGGAGAGAAAACTTGTGAAAGGAGATTCTGGCGGGGACGTTCTGGGAAAAGTGGACTGCGGGCAGTGGGAGATTCTGGGGCCCTTGAGTGGAGGAAGATTCAGAGAAAGAGGGGGGGTCTGGTTGAGGGCTCTTAAGAGGAGAGTTCTGGGGGGGGGGAGGCGGAAACTTAAAACGGAAGGAAATTCTGGTGAAAGGTAGATTCTGGGGGAAGGGCTCTAAAAGGATTAAAAACATTCTGGGAGAGAATTCTCGAAGGAGGTGGGTTCTGAATCCTGAATCTGGGAATCCTGGCTGATTTCCTGCTGTGGGTTCCGTAGGTGAGATTCCGATGGAGGAGGATTTGGGGAGAAGAGTGTCTAGAGGGCAGGATGGAGTGTGCAGGGGAGGATGATTGCTAGAGATGAGGGGCCAAGAAGGGCCCTTTCCAGAAGAGGGTGAAAAGCGACATTTTGAGTGGAGGAAGTGGAGGGAGAGTATTAAAGAGCCGAAATGCAAATGAACCGGTCGCTACCAATGAGGACAGAGAATAGGAAGAACAGCCTGTCCTCGCTCTACTTCCGCGACTGCACCCGGCACATTTCAGGCCCCGCCCCTTCCACTCACGGCTCCCTCCTCCTCCGCTCGGGGGCCCACCTTCCCGCCGCGAATCCGAAGTCCCGCCCCTGGCTACAATAAGAGCCGTAAAGCTCTCTCCCGTCGCGACGCAGCACCCAAAGCGCCTGCGCAGACCCTGAAAAGCGGCCGGGGTGGCCCCGCACTTTCCTTTTCCGGTTGCGGCGCCGCGCGGTGAGGATCTCTTGTCTACGTTTGCAGCCATGCCGTCCAAGGGTCCTTTGCAGTCTGTGCAGGTCTTCGGCCGCAAGGTGGGCCGGGCGCCCGATGGGAGGGGCGGAGGGAGGCCGGGGTCTGCAGAGGCCTGTGGGCAGGGTTCTGGGGTCCACACGGGAGCCGGGGGCCGAAGCTCACGTGGTTCCGCTGTTTCTCCCTCGCTTTCCACAGAAGACGGCTACAGCCGTGGCGCATTGCAAACGGGGCAACGGCCTCATCAAGGTGAATGGACGGCCCTTGGAGATGATCGAGCCGCGCACGCTGCAATACAAGGTGCTGGGATTGAGGGTGGGCGTTTGGGTTGAGTAGGGGGGCTCTGGAGAGAGATATTTAAGTGGATTCCTGGAAGTGATCTTGGGAGGCTGAGGGATCTGGTATCAACAACGGGTTGTGTAGAAGGGGGAGTTGGGGGCAGAGAAAATGGGGCATTTGGAGATGGAGCTGTTTTCGGAGGTTTCAGATATTGTGCTAAAAGCTTGAGTTGAGAGTGAAAACGTGGATGTTGCAGATTAAGAGGATGGTTTCAAAAGTGGGATATGGAAGCTCAGTGACAGTTGGGGGGACCCAATGGCAAGAGGAGTTTGTGTGGCAAGTTGATGGGGTCGTGTATCCTGTATACAGTCTAACGTTTGTTGTAACTGGTAGAGTGTGTATACGTTTTTTGAGAACAGTAATTAATTTGTTAAAAGATACGGCTTTAGGTAGGGTTTAGACATTGTAGGTGCTTAAAAAGCATTGGGAGAACAGGACCAGAATTTCCGTTTGTTGTGCTTTGCTGTGAAAGGGGTTCCTTCCCTGCTTGTTTCTGTTTTGGCCTCGGTTTTTTCAGCTCAGAATGGAATGAGTGCAGTCTGTTTTTTGCCTGTTTTACCTGTGTTGTTATTTGAGGCATGTAACCTCGTTTGTTTTTTTTTTTCCCTTGGGTCATCCATAAAATGGGGATCATTTCTCCCTTGAAGGGTTGTTGTGAGGGTAAGTTAGATTGTCCGGGTAAACTTCTTGGCATGTATGAGAATGCGTTTGTTTTTTCTTTAGATTTTGTTGCTTTGTGTTTCATTTTTATTTTAATTTTTTTTGACGTTTTATTTATTTTTGAGAGTGCAAGCGGGGGAGGGGCAGAGAGGGGGACAGAAGATCTGAAGCAGGCTCTGCCCTGACAGGAGAGAGCACGATGTGGGACTCAAACTCAGGAACTGTGAGATCATGACCTGAGCCAAAGTCTGACACAACCGACTGAGCCACTCAGGCACCTTCTAATTTAATTTTTTAAATTTTAGCGTAGTTGACACGCAATGATATGTTTCTGGTGTACAACGTAGTGATAAGAGTGTCACTTTTGGGGCGCCTGGGTGGCGCAGTCGGTTGAGCGTCCGACTTCAGCCAGGTCACGATCTCGCGGTCCGTGAGTTCGAGCCCCGCGTCAGGCTCTGGGCTGATGGCTCAGAGCCTGGAGCCTGTTTCCGATTCTGTGTCTCCCTCTCTCTCTGCCCCTCCCCCGTTCATGCTCTGTTTCTCTCTGTCCCAAAAATAAATAAACGTTGAAAAAAAATTTAAAAAAAAAAAAAAAAAAAAAAGAGTGTCACTTTTAAACGTGAAGAATAATATGTGTTCCAGGCTTAGTTAGAATGTCCTATAACAGTGTCTGAGATCTTTCTGTGTAGCAGATACCAAGTGCTATGGTTTACTCTTCTCGATTGTCAGTTTTATGAAGGTTTTGTTATGTAACCGGTGTTGGGTGTTGGAGACCCAGCAGTGACCCAGGTGACCCCAGGCCCTGCCCTTATAAAGCTCCGAGTCTAGTGGAGGAGGCAGACTGGTCCCAGTATCAGACCCTGCTCCAGGGTAGTCAGGGCTAGGATGGGGGAGCCCAGAGAAGGCATCTGGCTCGAACCTGGGTGGGAGGATAAGTACAGGCTTCATGGCGGGGGGGGGCGGGGGTTAGAGGGATGGGCAGGGGGAGATGGAGATGGGAATCTGTGAGCTGAGAGCTAAGACCTAAAGTAGGTAAAATAAAAGATTCTGGGCACGTGCAAAAGGTGTAGAGCTGGTAAGGGGAGAGCAGGGCACACAGGTAGTGTAGTTGTAATTTGGAAATGTGAGGCTCAAAGGGCTGGGTGGAGAGCCCAAGGGAGGGAAATCCAGAGAAAGCACCTGACATGGCCCAGGAGTGGTTTTTCACTGTTCCAGGCAGGTATGGTGGCTGTAGGGGTTTTCCTTGTTGAGCTAAAGTGCCAGAACTGGTCCTGGAGATGGGGACTCTGAGGCCCAGAGGGACACAGATGGGAGGGCCCAGCTCGGGTTCCCTTCAGCAGTCTGTCATCTGTCTTCAAATCGTCCCTGCTCTCCTAGCCGTGCAGAGAGGTCAGCGATGGCAGAAGCTACTTGGAGAGAAGTAGGGTGCTCGGTGCGGTGGCTCAGCTGCCCAGCCTGTGATCTGAAATCCTGTCATGTCCCTTGTTCCTCCAGCTACTGGAACCTGTTCTGCTTCTGGGCAAGGAGCGGTTTGCTGGGGTGGACATCCGAGTGCGAGTGAAGGGTGGCGGTCACGTAGCCCAGATTTATGGTGAGTTGCCGGAACAGGGCATACGGTGGGAGGTGGCTCTGAGAGCAAAGCCCTACTTCGGGGCTTCCCAAAGCTGATACGTCCTTTTGTGTGTCTTTTTCACAGCAATTCGCCAGTCCATCTCCAAAGCCCTGGTGGCCTATTACCAGAAATGTGAGTAAGAATGGCTCCTTCCCATCGGGTGGGTGGCAGGCAAGTGGAGGACCAGCCCCGCATTTAGCCCCAGAGACCAGGAGGGTGCTTCCAGGGTTGTCTCAATCTTCACTCTCCTCTCATCCGCAGATGTGGATGAGGCTTCCAAGAAGGAGATCAAAGACATCCTCATCCAGTACGACCGGACCCTGCTGGTAGCTGATCCCCGGCGCTGTGAATCCAAAAAGTTTGGTGGTCCTGGTGCCCGTGCTCGTTACCAGAAATCCTACCGATAAACCAATTGTGAGGATTAGGGTTCACCTTTATAATAAACAATCGTCATGGGACTTGAGGTTTCAAGGACTGTGCTGTGGTCGTTTTGTGGTGGGTCTTTGACTAAAAGAAATGCGAGAAACAGCCCGGCTCACTGCCGGTCTGGATTGTGAGGCTTTCCAGCGTTTTCAGAAGACACCACGCCTGGGTTAGTGTGGGTGGGTGGGTGGGGAGGCGGGGGGACAAGCTTGAGACCCAGTCTCCCGCGCTTGTAGTAGAGTCCAGCGTGCGGGCACCGTGGAGGCGGGGTGGTTCTAGGCCATTGGTTGTGTGGGGTGTCCTCATGAGTTGTTTTTTTTTAGTCCTTTTGCTGCTATTGTGATGGCGTGTCAGGGAATAGAGGGGGAAATGTGTAAGATCAGTAAACATTAATAGAAACTTGGGTGCAGCCTGAAGTCAACTAGTAGGGCCGTGATTGGATTGGGAAGGCCTCTTTCCTAATGCCAGTCTGTAGGTAGATAGACTCGAGATGGGGGAGGGGTGGGATCCTTCTGACTGGCTTCAGCCTTCAGGATGTCAGTACTACCTCCCGGGGAAGGGCCCCCTGTGGCCTCTTGAAAGCAGGTCCCGATGACACTCGTTGCAGCGACTGCCTTTACTGGGTTCAGAATGTGGGTCTGAGGACTTGTTCATCTGTTGTGCCTGCCACGTAGTAAGAGCCAACATATTGTAGGCTCTCCATTGCTACCACTGGGCTACACGGTATTTCCATTGTCGAAAGTTCTGCGAACAGCACTGGTGTACGTTTAAGGAAGCCAAATGTTGCTTGTGGATTCAGTTACTTTTGGTTTCCCCTCCCCATTTTTACAGTGAAGCTAATGAGCTTCATTGGGTGGGAAGGGCATCTCCGCCCCATCAGCCCTTGCAGCCAGCCTGGACACCTCAGCCGTCTGTCCCCAGGCAGGGTCCCATGTGCTCCCCCTGCTGGGGGTACTGGCGAGAACAGCGTATGGCATCTGGACATTGATGGAGAGGGGAAGATTTTAACAATTTTTTCATGAAAGAAGGAACTTGAGATGTATTGACCAGTTGTCTTTTCGGTATGTGCCCCACTCCATCTAGTAGTCACGTGCAGCTGGCAAACTGGGAAGCGCAGATGAGAGAACGCTGCCGTCGTTGAGGAAAATTGGACTGGACACGGCACTGATGTGTGGGGAGCGTATGCAAATAGCGTTTCTTACAGATGGACGGTGGGGTTGTTTGGTACCAACCAAGCGCCAGGCTAAGCATTGTTAGGTATACTTGACGACGTCCTCGTGAGGTGGCTGACAGGCTGGTGTCTAAATGTTAGGTAAGAAGATTAGCCTAGTGGCCATGTAACTGCAGCTCATCAAGTTTAAATTGCAGCTGCAGTTAACGGGTTTGGATGGCATTAACCTAAATGTCCTGGAGAGGGCAGGAGGCCACTACCCTTGCACTTTGAGCCTGATCGGTAGCTCTAAAGACGGCTGGGCTTGCAGTGGACGAGCAAGGAAGGTGTTCTGAGGAGGTGTTGGAACTGGGGCTGTGAAGCAGGTAGGAGTCAGGCAGGTGGGAGTAATGGGGGGGGGTCAGGGGTCAGGTGGGGCTTAAGCAAGCCTGGTGTCCCTGGTTTCCTACAGGGTTCAGAGACCCCCTTACAAGACTCCTGGCTCCCTGCCAGAGGCACAGCTGGGATGCATCTTGCATCTGGAAATGCTAAGGGGGCTCGCCTCTCTTTCCCCACTTCAGGCTTTGGAGGAGACGGCCCCTTTCTCCCTCCCTGCCGCCTCCTCAAATACCGGGAATTCCGGCGCCACTGGGAGCCCAGGCCAGGCTGAGAACTTTCCTTCAGCTGGGAATGTGCAGCTGGGGGTGGAGGAGGGGAGGGCCAGAGTCCTGACCCTGGCGAGGCTGCGGTGCAGTAGGCCCAGGCCACTCAGCCCAGGCCCTAGTGTATGGCCCAGTAACCATCCAATAAATAAATACCAGAAGCCAGCAGCTAATACTGAGCCAGGCTCTGTTTGGGATACTTTACTCTGCCAAGAATCACCTAGAGCCCCTGGTGCACTAGGCTGCAAGCCCTGTTCTGGTAGGGAAGGGTTTTCTTGAACCAGGCCTGGCACAGAATAGACAGTCAACAGCTCAGAGCATGGACTCGGGCTACGTGGTGTGGATCTGAGTTCCAACTCTGTTCCTTAGCAACGCGACTGAGCAAATCCCTTATTCTCTCTATGCCTCTGTTTCCTCATCTCCACAATGAGGATCAGAAACCATCCTTGTGGCACACGGGCGGCTCACTTGGTTAAGCATGTGACTCTTGATTTCAGCTCAGGTCATGATCTGGTTCGTCGGTTCGAGCCCTGCGTCGGGGTCCACATTGACAGTGCGGAACCGGCTTGGGACACTGACTTCCTCTGCTCTCTCTCAAAATAAAAAAAATATATAAAAACTTAAAGAAACCATCCTCATGTGCCTTTTAGAGATGAGGATTCAGAGTGAATGAGTTCACATAAAGTGACTAATGCCTGAGCTATGCAGTTAGCACTCCATAAATTTCCACTTTTTTTTGTTAGCTGATTGTTAAAACTTCCGATTCCTAGGCTCCTGCCCTGGAGGTTCTGATTCCATAGGTTGGGACTATTGGGGGATCTGTTAATTTGAACAATGCCCCGATGAGTCAGGCTCAGATACATTTGGGAAATGAGGATATGCTCACTGTATCTTTCCAATGATCTTACAAGGCAGGTACTGTTGTCCTCGTACAATTGAGAAAACCCAGACTCCCAAGGGAGGTTATACACCAACTGGAAAAGTCAGGGCTTGGAACTCAGCTAGGACACTGAAGCCGTAGGGAATTCCAGGAAAAAATAAGTAAGACAATGTGCAAAAAGCACAAGAGGTTTAGCATTCAATGAACAAAGCTAGTATTCCAAAGAAACTGCTTAACTTAGGCAGCTCGCCGGGCATGCCATTGCTGGGAGGGGGCAGAAGGATTCTAACATAAAAGTCTTTGTCTCTGACCTGAATTTCTTTTTTGGGGGGTGTGGGGGCACGCCGAGGCACTCTAGAGGCCCCAAACTAGAGCGAGGGGGTGAAGAGATCCAGTGTGTGTAGGTGGGCACAAGAATTGGAACATTCATGACGTTGGGGAGTGGTTGCCCAGAGAACTCAGATGTGGAACAGACTTCCAGAATCCCAAACACATTCATTCTGGTGTCCGCATGGACTGGTCTCTGAAATTCTGTAGTCCCAAGACCCAGTATGATCTAAGGAGGGATGGGATGGCGATAGAGAACGTTGGATGGTTGCCCTGCTGGATTAGATGGTTGGGTGAATGAGACGTAGGAGCGGCTGGAGGTGACATTGTGAAGGGACAGATGGATGGAGAGGGCTGGTTGGAGAAAACAGGTGGGATAATGGAGGAATGGGTTGGTGTTAGAAAGGATACTAGATGGGGTAGGGGTAGGGTGATGATGGATGAATAGGATAGAGACGGTTAAATAAAGCATGCTGTATGGATTGGGAGATGGACAGGCAGACGGGAGGAGAGGGCTGGGGAGACAACCGGATGGATAGACCCAGGGATAGCTGAGCAGAAGAGATGACAGAACACATGAACTGGATAAATCGCGGAGGGAACGGACTTCTACGTCCACCTGGGACAGAGCTGCTTAACTTGGCTTTCCTGGATGGCATCAAGCCGTTCATAAACTCTCTGAAACAGCACACACCAAACTCTAATGGGTGGTTGTCAGCAACGCTCAAAGAAGTTTGGGATTCCCCCCCACCCCGTACTGAGCCACGGATTCGTGCTGTGTCAGACCTTCCCATTCGTTGTCTGGTCCTCCCCCACTGCCTCCGGAATGGGAAAAGATACAGAACTTCAAAATATGAATGAACAAAATATTAATGACAGCCCCTTCCCCCATCCCTGTTGAGTTAATCAAGGTAAGTAAGGAGAGCCATTTGCCAAAGCAGATCCCAGTTGCTGGGAAGCTGTGGCAATTTTTACACCTTTGTTCAGTGTCTGGACATCTGGGTGAAGTTCTGAGGGTCTGTGGCATCTGGTTGAAGTCCTTGCTTTTCAAGAAGTCTGATATCCTGGCTCACATGTGGAAAGGGGCATCAGGAGCTCCCTGGGCCCTACGAAGGCCCACAGATTCCTGGGTGGGGGCCAAGAGAGCAGGATGGTTTAACCTGACTTGGGCCTTGGCTGGCCGTAGCCGCCCACCGCCCCCGACATGGATGTTGACCGTGGTGGCATAGCTGAGCCTCCTGGCTGGGGGTGGTGGGGGCTGGGGCTGGGGTGGTGGTGAAGGTGCCCGCGATGCCGGGGCAGAGGACCAGGGACCCCGGGAGGCTGGGGGAACTTCTCCCCCAGGCCCTTGTCTCCGAGCGAGGCTTTGGCTGATGTAGGACGCTGCCAGGTATCTTGAGAGGGCAGCTGCACTGGGACCCAGGAGCTGACGGGTTGGAGGAGGGGGACTGTGGGGTGGGGTCAACTCTGAAGACTCTGACCGGGCGACCTGAGACACCGGGTGGCCTCCTGGTTTGGAGAAAACCACGGTGGTTGGAACCGGGATGGGTAACAGGCCCTGACTGTCCCGAGAGCCTTCCTGCTCAGGCAAAGCGGTCGCAGCTGGAACATGAGTGTCCGTGAGGCTCTTCTGCTCCAACAAAGGTGTAAGTTTTTGGACGTGGAGGTCTGTGAAGCTTTGTTCCTGAAGCAGAGGTGCAGCAGATAGCCCCTGGACGTCTGGGAGGCCTCCCTGCTTGGGCAAAGGCGGGAGGGCTTGGAGGGCTTGGGCCTGGGTGTCCGTGAAGCCTTGTCGCCGGGGCAAAGGTGCGGCAGCTGGGACATTCGGGTTCTGGGACAAGGACAGTGGGGCGTCGGCTGGGATCTGACGGTCTAGGCAGCTTCCGTGTGCAGGCACAGCTGAGGTACCCGGAACCTGAATGTCTGAGAGGTCTTGGGGCAGAGGCAGCGGGGCGTTGGCTGGGGTCTGGTGGCTTAGGCGGCCTCCGTACGCAGGCCCAGGTGAAGTACCCGGGACCTGAACGTCTGGGAGGTCACGCTGCAAGGGCAGTGGAGTGTTGCCTGGGATCTGATGGTCCGGGCTGCTTCCGGGCGTAAGCAAAGTGTTGACGGCTTGCTCACAAACAGCAGCTGGGAACTGAACATCCCCGGAACCGCCTTGCTTCGTTGACAGGGTGGTGGTTGGGCTCTGGCTCTGTAGGTGGCCTTCTTTCTTGAGCACAGGAGTGGTGGCTAAACCCATGGCATCGGAACCACGTCCCTGCTTGGGTACAGCTGGGCTGGTCGGAACCTCGATGTCCATGTGGCCTCTGTGCTCAGGCAAAGGCGTGGTAGCTGGAACTTGGGTTTCCAGGTGGCCTTCTTGATCAGGTAAAGTTGTAGCTGGAACCTGACCGTGTGGGGGGTCTTCTTGCTCCGGCAAGGGTGTGGGGGCTCCAGCCACACTCTGTATATTCCAGAGGCCTCCTTGCCCAGGCAAAGGGGTAGCAGCTGGCACCTGGATGCTCAGACGGTCTTGCTCAGGCAAATTTGAAACATTTAGACCCTGGCCACCCAGGCAGCCTCCCTGCTTAGACAAAGGTGTGGCAGCTTGAACCCGGGTGGCGGGACCCAGAGGGACAGATTCCTGGGCACACGTCAGCGGGAAGGCCAGCTCACATACCAGCACGTGTCCAAAGGCAGGCAGGGGCCCTGTGTGCACAGAAAGAACGGAGTCAGGACCGAGATCTCAGTGTGGGCCGTCTCTGCTGACCACACACCCGGACCTCACCTGGCTCGGCCTGCTCACGGGGCAGGGAGGGGGACAGCTGCGGCTGGGCCAGAGCACGGGGCCGGCGGCGGGGCGCGTTGGCCGACGCCCGGGTCTCCGCCCGCTGCATCTGCTGGATCCGTTCGCTGTAAAGCCGGGCCAGCTCTCGCACTCGGGAAGCTGTCCTCTCCGAACTCGGGGCTCCCGCCTTCCCACTCCCGCCACCTCCACCCAGATCCGAGTCTTCCAGGATGAGCAGTGGCTCTGGGAAACCGGGCCGGGTCAGCTGCCCCTGCTCCAGTGCCTGCCAGGCGCTCCGGATTTCTGAACAAGAGCGGAATCCCAGCTCATCTGAGAATCCCTGGTCTCGGGTGACATCCTGGGACTGGAAATCTGGGAAGGATTCCCCTTCCTCAGGATCCTGCTGCCCTACCCTGCCCCCAGAGGACCGCTCTCCTTTGGTGGAACTGCTTCCGGGAAACAGTTCTCTCCTCGTGGCTAGAGCCTCGTCGGGCTCCCGCAGAGCTCCCTGAAGCCAG
Organism: Prionailurus viverrinus; assembly: GCF_022837055.1. Taxonomy (NCBI): domain Eukaryota; kingdom Metazoa; phylum Chordata; class Mammalia; order Carnivora; family Felidae; genus Prionailurus; species Prionailurus viverrinus. Next base: position 48,076,212 of record NC_062575.1, on the reverse strand, counting down.
GAATCACAGGGAAGGGCGGGAGTGCTGGGAAGGCTAGGAATGTCAGGGGCACTAGGTATGGATGGAAGGCAGGGCATTTCAAAAACACTGGAAATGTCAGGGAGGCTGGGAAGGTGGGGAATTTTGGGAATTTCAGACAGGCTGGGAATTTCAGGGAGGTTGGGTACGTCTGGACTTTTGGTACGGCTGGGAACGTCGGGAATTTCAGCCGCACTGGAACTTTCGAGCCCTTCTAGCACATGGAGTGGGGAAGGTTCCCGTTCATCCAACTCCAGCTCTTCCTCCTCCTCCTCTTCTGAAGAGTCCCGGCTGGGAAGGGCTTGGAATGTGAGGGCTTCACTGTCGCCTGGCACCTGGGAGTCTCCAGGGAACGTGGTGATGTCGTGGGGGGGCGGCTGTAGTGGGCACTGGGGAAGAGGCCAAAGATACCATGGTGGGCTGCCCCTCCGGCCCCCCGGGCTGTGCCTCACCGAGCTAAATCCCAAGGACGCCCTGATGTGACACCCAGCTCACCCCTGGATCCCGGAGGCCTCTTTGGTTCAGCAGTTCCAGGATCTCCTCCGTGATCGAGGTCCCGGAGGGTTCCAGCGTGGGGGGGCCAGTGTCCTCTAGGTCCTCAGGGGGTCCGGAAGCTGGAACTGGTGGCTGAGGCTCCAAGGGGGGGTAGAGCTCCCCCTCACTGCCAGCATGCTGTGAGCAAGGAAAGAGGACGGAGGGCAAGAGTCGAGGGCCGCCCATCTCTTCCTCCCAGACTCAGGAGTCCGGGTCCCCAGACCCTGTGCTAGGGTATTTCTTACCTTGAGTCTAGGCTTAGCTGGGATGGAGAGATGAGAAAGAGAAGAGTGAGATGCAGAATCTGGATGATTCCTTGCAGCCGATCCGCTGCCCTTATCAGCCCTCCCCCACGCACACGGGGCATCTCTCGGGAAGAGATAGACAGAGAGGCATGGACCCGGCCGGGCTAGGGTGGCCACTTACCATTCTGTGCAAACATAACATACGGGTCCTTTACTGGCTCTGGGGAGAGGACACAGGAACGTCAGGGGCCCAGCTCCCCCCGCCCGCGTTCTCTCGTCAACTTTCAGGTGGAGGACACTCACCAGACTGTCTGCGGCCACGGCGGGTAGCAGAGGGTCCTGGAGACGGAGCTGTGGGAGAGGCAGAGGAGAACCCCACGATGAGCCCAGCTCCAGGCTGGAGGGGGCAGGCCGGGGGTACAATTCCTGGGGGAGAAGCGGGGGAACCTCAGGGTTTCATCTTCTTTACCTGTGTTCCTTCGTCCAGGGGTGAAATTTCTAGCATCCCGAGGTCGGGGAGACCCAAGAGGGGGTGTCGGGGGCTCTGGGATGGGCTTACTTTTAGGAGCACCTGCGGAGAGACATTGGGAACCCCGTGATCTACTTTTCCTTGGAAGTCATCCTCCTATTTCCACATCCTCCCAACCCAAGGCCCCAACTCACAGTGCAGGCTGTTTTCAAGGAGAACTTGCTTTGCCTGAAAGAGACCAGGGTGAGGGGCTGTGTCGCCGGGGGCTGCCTCCGAGCGCCCCAGTCACAGTCCTATTAACGGGTGCTACTCTGTATGAGGCACGTCACACGACTGGTGATTATCAGTAGTCACCACAGGTGTGCGAACTCGGTGCCCTGACTCCTCCAGGTGAGGAAACCGAGGCCAGAGAGGTAGCGTCACTTGCCCAAAGTCACACAGCAGCGACGTGGTGGAGCTGGGATTCAAACCCAGGCAGGAATTTATTTTTATCTACTTGTTTTTTTAAAGAGTCGGCATCCGTCTTACTTGCTTTTTTAACGTTTTATTTATTTTTGAGAGAGGGGCGCCTGGGTGGCTCAGTCGGTCGAGCAACCGACTTCCGGCTCAGGGCATGATCTCATGGCTTGTGAGTTCGAGCCCCGCGTCGGGCTCGGTGCTGACAGCTCGGAGCCTGGAGCCCGCTTCGGGTTCTGTGTCTCCCTCGCTCTCTGCCCCTCCCCCACTCATGCTCTGTCTCAGAAATAAGTGAACGTTAAAAAAAAATACTTTTGAGAGAGTGCAAGTGGGGGAGGGGCAGAGAGACGGGGACAGAGGATCCCGTGAAGGCTCTGTCTTGACTGCAGCGAGCTCAATGCGGGGCTCACACTCATGAACCGGGAGATCTGAAGTCAGATGCTTAACCGACTGAGCCACCCAGGTGCCCCCCTCCTTTTCTTTTTAAAATGCAACTTACTGATCACGGTCTAAGCGAGCCCCCTACACTCAGGGTCTCGTAGCACTATGGGAGGGGGGTGGTCCTCCAGCATTCCGAAGCCCCTTGGATATGGCAGGAGCTGTACCTTGGCGGGGATGGAGGCGGGGTGGTTCTCAAAGAAAAGGCGCTGGAGACAGTGAATCCACAGCCTCTTCTCTTCTTGGTTCTTGGCCTGGGGGTGGGATAGGGAGTCGGGAGCCAGGTGGAAGGTCTGGGGGCTGAGGGGAACCCTGACCGCCCAGCCCCACCTTGCACTCACCTGGAGCAGATGCCTGTGTTTGGGAATGGTCAGATCGGACACCTTGAACCCTAGAGGATCTCGAGGACTCTCGCTCACACTCAGGTTGCAGCACTGGGTAAAGGGGACAGAACGGGGCAGGGAGCTCAGAGCCCCGAGACTCAGTGTGTATCTGGGTTCCTACCTCCTAGAAAGATATGCCCCATGAGATTGTGGGGCAGGTCCCCTTACCCCCTGTGGAGCCCCCCCACCAGGCTGGGCTCTGCTCTCCCTCACCAGTCCCTCGCCCTCATCTGGGTCCAGATGTGCTCCCCTCATGAAGACGCTTGCCTGGTGGGCAAATCCAGCCCCCCCCCCCCACCGGCCCTCACCTGTATCCTGATGCCCTCACCCTTCATTAAACTTCACCCCCATCCTTGGACTCAAGAAAACATGGCCCTCAAATTGAGGCTGGGTTGTTCCTCCTTTGCAGACCCCGCCTGCCCCCAGCTATCCCGTAGGTACACGGGTGTAGGTATACAGAATACACCTTGCAGGTGACATCCTGGTCCTGCCCCCAACCCTGAACTCACGAAGATATGGCCCTTGTAGGTGTACTCTGGCCCCCGGCGTTTGGCCACGAGCAGCATCCGTGAGAAGAGAAAGAGCAGCCTCTCGCCCCCTCGAAGTCGGGGGCCGCCCCCTCCGCCACCTCGGAACGCGCCCTCTAGCACCAGCTCCCCGAAAGCACTGAGCTCCGGGCCAGTCCAGCCGCCAAGCCGCCGCTGCACTTCCTGCCGGGCCGCCAGGTGCGCAGGGCACAGGGGCGCGCACACACACCAAGACCAGGAGGTTAGCAACAAGGTTGCACTACCCCAGCCCGTCCTCCGAGGCCACCCCCACCAAAGGCCCTCGTGCCCACTGCCCCCATCCAGCAGCCCCAGCCCACCCTGGGGTCACCTGGAGGCGCGCAGCATGCTCCTGCTTGCGTTTCATGTCATTGATGTACCAGGCGACCGCTGTCATGGACACAATGGCCTCCTCCACCATCTCACGGCCCCCGGCGCCCGGGCCCTCTGCCCAGTGCTTGCCTAGCTCCTGCCAGGCAGGCACCCAGGGAGGGGAACAGAAATAAGAGAAAAGGATGGTAATGATAGGAGACAGACAGATACCGAGGCAGCGACAGAGGTGGCGACCCAGAGGAGGACAGAGACAAACAGGCAGAGACAGAAAGAGGAATCAGCTGGAGCCAGTCCCCACTGGTGGCAAGAACTGGCCCCCGACTGCTGGCCCAGTTTCTAGGGACTTGTCCTGGGTCCACCCTGCAGCTGTACCACCAGGCGGTCAACGGCCAGGACCTTGCCCTCCCCGAGCAGCACCCCCAGGGCCACGGCTGACCTGCAACAGCAGATGGTACTTGAGGATGCGCTGAACAGGCTTCAGCAGGAAGCTCTGCAGGGGCAGCGAGTGGCGGAGCTGGGCCTGGCGCTCCTGCAGCCACAGGGCTGCCGGTGGGGACAGCGACAGCTCCCGGAGCAGGGCTAGGGAGCTGGGGGCGGGGCACAGGTCAGGGGGCTGGCAGCCCCCAGCGGGGAGGGCGCGGCAGGGCGTGGCCAGGGTTTCAGGGGCTGGCAGGGGTCAGGGGCAGCTTAGGGAGAGCTCGGTTAAGGTCATAGGCTGGCAGGGGCTGGAGCTGGATGGGTCGAGGTGGAGGGAGGTTGGCTGGCACATCAACTCAGCGGGCAAAGGCCTGGGGCCCAGCGGGGGCTCCTCACTCCTCACCCCTCACCTCGGGTAGTTCATGCAGTACAACGTGTAGATGTCAAAATCCTCACTCTGTGGGTGACACAGCAGTTAGGGAGACCTGAGGTCCCAACTCCCCGGGACCCCCCGCCTTACCCCAGCCCCATCCCGGACTGAGAGCCCCCACCCTGACTCACCCTTTGCACGAAGCACTCGGCAATGCCCCCTGCGCTGCTGCTGCCCTCCAGGTCCTCCAGGAGCTCACTGTGGGGGAGAGGGCGAGGTCAGGGACTGCCCTGTCCCCACAGCCCCCCGTGGGACGACTCCAGGAGGCTGGGGACTTGGTGGCTGCCAGGATCTCTCAAGGGGCTATCGTATCCGAAGGGAGTCTTCTGATTGCTACGTGGGGAGATCACAACCCCGCTCAGACTTTGTCCATGGACAGCATCCCGTTCCTCAGCCCCAAATCTTGTCACAGCTGCCATGAGCCTAGGGGTCTCGTGATATGACCCAGGGAGAGGGGTGTCACGGCCCTCAAAGCTGGGATCATCTTAAGAGGCTGCTGTGATCCTGAGATCTCGTCATGTCACCTCAGAGCTCCTGCAATAACGTGGAGATCGATCTCATCAAGACACTCAGAGGGGTCATGATCCTTGGACACCAGCATCTTCCTCAGTGGGTCCAGGCCAACCATCTGGTTTGTCTGGGACTGAGGGGTTTCTCGGGACGACGTGGTCATGCGAATCCTCACGCTATCATGATCTTTAGGCCCCCCACGTGAGCCGTGGGTTCACAGTGATCTCAGACCTGACCTCGTGCTGAGACCCATCCCCGTACTTAGATCTCATCTGGGTCCTCAGGCTCCTATCCAACTCCGCCTCCACCACTCTGGTTCCTTCACTCCCCATCATGATCCCTGCCCGATGTCACTACCTCCCATGTACCAGCCTGGAGAGGGGGTCGTGGGACTCCAAGGTTTAGGTTAGGATACAGCCCGCCTCCCCTAGCCCTACCAGCTGGTGCCCCTGCCCGTCCCTCCCGCCTCTGACCTGCTGAACTCGTAGATGTCCTCGATGTTGGCAAATAGTATGCCCACCTGCTCCGTGCTCAGCCCTAAGACCCCGCCATCCAGCAGAGGACCCAGGTAGTCCTGTGGGGATGACTGGGGTTATGGGGGGCGGTGGAGGGCTGGCCTGGGTCCCCACTGTGCTCGGGTACCCGCCTGCCTCACCTCCACAATGCTGCGAAGGTCCCGGACATAGGCCCGCTCTGTCTCCACGATCTCGCGAGCCACTCGCTCTAGCCTCGAGGGTTTGGCGGAACCCGGAGTCCCCACAGGTGACAGATGCAGGCGGATGGGGGGTCCTGGAAGGGGCTCTGGCCTAGAGGCTGAGCAGGCTGGGGCGGGCCCTGGAGCCGGGTCCCCCTCGGAGCCCACCGTGCTCAGGGATGTGGAGCTCCCAGAACCTCGGGGGGAGGCCATGGCAGGGGTTGCAGGGGCTGCCAGGGGTGAGAAGCAGGAGATCAGGCCGTCTCCCCAGCTGAATGAGTGCGGCCCTACACTCACCCACCCCAGGTCAGCATCTGCCCCTCCCCTCCTCCCGGGGCTCCCTTCTCCTCTTGCCACTGCACTGCCTTGGTCCTGTCCTGTTCTCTCCCATCAGGATCTTCTCTGGGCTTCGACCTCCACTTTTCTAATCCACCTCCCTGTGTCAGCCTGGGAGATCTTTATTAATTTGCCCGTTTGACCCTGTCACTTTAAGTATAACCCCTTCATGCCCTCAGGAGAAAGTCCAAACTCCTCAGATCCACACTGCCCTATGCAACGTGGCCATCAGAGACTTTTCCAGTCTGTTCTCTCCCCACAGACACACCACTTCTCACACTCCAGACTCCAGTCGTATTCGGCTGCCTTCAGTTACTTAAAAACACAGCCTTCTCTCCCCTCTGCACATACTTTTCCCTCTGTGTGGAATACTCTTCCTTGCTTTTCCCAACTCATTGCTGCTTATCTTTTAATTCTATTATGTCTCCTCCTCCAGGAAGCCTCCATTGAGTTCCCATACTGGGCTCCCACAGTGAGAGGAAAGGGCTATCACCCCCACCCCCACCCCTGCCCAGGCTTAACCGCTGGACTCTGGGTGTCCGCCTCCGGACTGTCACCATTTAGGGATGGTTCCATCTGCCCCACCAGACTTGGGAACTCTGTGTAGGCAGAGCTGGGACTGTCTTGGTCACCCTATGTGGCCAGCACTGGGCCAGCCAGTGTCTTGAATGAAGGAACAAATGCCCAGCAAGCTCCACCCTCCCTTGGACTCTCACCTGTCTGGGTCTCACACACAGCTGCGCAGTCACACACTTCACCTGTGGGGCCACGGCCAAGGCTAGGGCTGGGTTTGGACAGGCTCGGTCCGCGGGCTCCCTCGGGCATGGCTGAGTGGCTCAGCGGCTTCTGCGGAAAGACCCCCTGCTCGGATATCAGGACCCCATCGGCTTCCCCACCGCCCACGCTCACAGATTAGGCCAGAGAATTAGGAGTGTGATCTAAGTCCAGGAGGGACCGGAGAGTAAATAATGGGGCAGACAGAGGCATAGTGATAGAAAAAGGGGCACCAGGAGAGATAACACAGAGAAAAAGATGGAAAGGTTGAGACAAAGAAGAGTGAAGCTAGGAGTCTGGTCTGTCTGGGGCCGGAGGCTCAGGGATCCTGGGAACGTTTGGGCTCTGGCTGGAGCCGAGGGCGAGGGGCAGGGCTGGGAAAAGCCGTGGGCGGGAGGCCGGGAGGTCCCTGGGGAGGGCGGAGGAGGCTGGGGGACCGGATGCCAGGGTCCTGCAGACGGCTCCCTCCCCCGCCCAGGGCTGCGAGTTGGGGCGCTGGCCCTGAGCCCTCGACCCACTCCCCTCTCCAGCCAGTCCCTCCGCGATACGCTTACGGTCCCCACCGCCTCAGCGAGGGTCCCCAGCGCCTTCCCACACCCTTTCAGACCCAAACTCCCGCCGGCGCCTCCGCTCGCCCCCCGCCGGCACGCCCCCTCATTGTTCAGCGGCAGCGGCGCCGCCCCCTCCCCCAGCCCTTCGGGGCCCCTCGCCTCCCCCCTCACCTCCCAGGGAGTCTCCAGCCCCGAGCCGAGGCTGCCGGATTCCTATTCAACCCTAGCACGGTCCCCGGGGAGACGCAAAGCCGGACTCCTGGGTCTCTGCAAGTCAGGGGCGTGAACTTCGGGCTCTCAGCCTCCGGGAACCAGAATCCGAGGTCTCTCGGAGAGTGGGATGCAGCGGTCCGAATCTCCTGGTCCTCTCAACGGGGGATGCTGGGAGTCTCGACTCTTGGGTCTCAGATGGGGTGCTGGGGACCCAAGTTCCTGAGTCTTCTAGATAGGGCCGTGGGGCGACCGGATTCCTGAGTTCCCCTAACTCTAGGAGCAGGGATTAAACCATCTCCAGGCGGGAGCGGAGGGGAGTCCCCAGTTCCTGGGTCCCCTGGAAGGAGTGGGCGTTTCAGCACCAAAACAGACCGGCCGGGGTGCTGGGAGTCCGTTTGCCAAGTTCGGATGCTGGGCTCGGATATCTGGGAACCGTTGGAGGTAATCACCGATCTGGGATCCTAAGTTCTTTAAAACGGGGTGCAGAAAGGTCGGCCTCCAGGAACGCGCGGGGCTGACGTCCCGGACTCCCGGCTCCTCCAGGAGGGGGCGCTGGGCACCTGGATATCTGGGGTCCTTTAGCCTGGACGCGGGGTCCCGGGCTTCGGGGTCTCTCAGGGAGCGGTGCACAGACTCGCGACGCCAGAGTCCACGACTTTGGACCCTTCGGGTTCTGGGATGAGTACCGCGGGGCTCCGGCGGCGGCAGCGCCACATCTGTGGCGGGAGAGTCCGGTCCCAGCTGTGAGGCGGGGGGCGGTCGCCTAGGGCTTCCCCTCCCCCCCGAGCCGCCCCGGCGCACATCCTGTTCCCGCCCGCGGGGGGGAGGGGCTGCCTTCCGGCCAGCCAGCGGGTAAAGGGTTAAGACCCCTCCCCCCTGATTCTGAATATTCATGAGAAGGCGAGTCCCAGAAAGGCTACACGCCCACATTCCAAAAGCTTCTGACTTTTCCCTTTTACAGCAAGGGCCTTCAGGGCGTGAGAATCCGGAACTGGTAACGCACTTTCTCCCATTGGTCAACCGGACAATTCTTATTTGCATATGCAGTAAAGGCGGAGCTGTCCAGCGGGGAGGGTCACGTGTCCAAAAGCGACTGAAGGACCTCGCGGCGCGAGGGTGCGGCCGGAGCTCCAGTGGCGCAATCGGTTAGCGCGCGGTACTTATACGACAGTGCGAGCGGAGCGATGCCGAGGTTGTGAGTTCGATCCTCACCTGGAGCACCTTTTTTTCTGTTACCAGCATTTTACAAACGTATACGTCTTGTAAGTGAACTAAAACATCTACATCACCACCGAGGGGAGCGAGCATTCGATCTTCGGAGCTTTTGGGTTAGAAAGACTCCTGGAACTAAGGCAGCTGCCCCGGAGTGTTCTGTACTGTGGGGAGGTGCCCTTTCCATCCTGGCCGCCAGAGGGTGGTATCGCCTCTTATATGCCTGCGAATTCAATTGGGTCTGCAAATCTCAGTTTAAGACTTCTGTAGATGTGTCGGGTTCTCCTCCACAAACTGTCCAAGGCATTGCTTTTTTTTCTCCATCTTCTCCCTCTCTCTCTCTCTCTTTTTTCCAGTTTCATTGAGATATAATTGCCATATAACATTGTATTAGTCCAAAGTGTACATGATTCGATATATGTATAAATTGAGAAAAAGAGTTTAGTTGACATCAGTCACGTCACATATTTTTTTTCTCCTGTGTCTTGGATTTTTCACTTTCCCTTTTCCTCCCTCTTTCTGAGTTGGTTTGTTCCTTTCAACAAATAATAAACGTGCACTATGTGACTGACTCCTGTTTAGGGTTTAGGTGTGAGTGATAGAGCAGTGAACAAGACAAAGTCCCTGCCGTTGAGGATTTGACATTCTTAGCTGGAGAGACAAGTTTCTAAAAACATGAAAACTAAGTATATTTTATATGTTAGGTGGTGGTGAATGTCGTGGAGAAAGTAGAGCAAATGAGAAAGAGGATGGGGTGTTGGAGGTTCGGTGTGGGCTGCAGTAATAGTAGTCAAACACCATCTCACTCAGAAGGCATTTGAGCAGGAACCTAATGGAGGGGAGTAAGCCATAGGGATAACTGGGGAATATTTCAGGTAGCCATAGCAGCCTGTGCAAAGGCCCTGTGGCTGAAGCAGGTCAGGTATAATGGTGGAGCAGCTAGGAAGCCAGTGTGACTAGAGCAAGAGTAGCCAAAGGTAAGAGTCAGGCCACGTAGGCTGGTGAGGTCTTAGGACTTTGCCTTTTATGTGATGGGACTCTGACTCAGGTGTCAGGACAAGTTCCCTGTGGTTGTTTTGTTGGGGAGTGGGGAGAGACTGAGGGCAGGTCCTGGGCCAGGAAAGCAGGAAGGGACTGCTATGAAGGTTCAGGTGGGAGATGATGCTGGATAGGACCACGGTGGGGGCCACAGGAGGAGACAGATACATTTAGAAGGTGAATCAGACAGAATTGCTGTTGGACTGGGGTGTGAGTTTGACAACGAAGAGTCAAGGGGACTCCCAGGTGTTTGGTACCGGTAGCCGCTGGTAGGGACCATTTTCTCAAATGAGGTTCGCTTTTGTTTTTACCAGCAGAGACTGTTTTTGCTAAGGCAGGGGCCAGAGATGTCAGTTTCTTGTACCTCAAGTGTCTGTAAATGTCTCCTCATGGCTTGTTCTTGCTCTCTGCCTCCCCACTGTCTTTGGGTCTCCGCATTTCTATATATTTTTTTCCAACCCTCTTCTAAGTTTGGGGATCTGAGCCCTTTCCCAAAACTGAGGCGCGGGGGGGGGGGGCAGCTTCCTGGAAGAGGAGATCAATGGTCAGGGCCTGCCAGTGTGCCAGGAGAGCGAGCCAAAGAGGAGGGCAAGAGGAGGGGAGGGGAGAAGGCAGAGGAGGGGAAGCGTCTGGAGAGGGAGAACCCCGACAGGAGACAGCAGAGGGGTGGGGAGGATAGGTAGAACCGAGGCGACAAGGAGTGAGAGGCAGGGGGGGGAAGGGTGGAGAGGGCAGGAAGAGGGGAGAAGGGAGAGGAAGAGAACTGAAGGAAAGAGAAAAGGGGGTAAAGGACAGGGGGTGGGGGCTGGAAGGGGAACACAATAAAAAGGGGAGAGGAAGAGTCGGAGAAGGTGAGGGGGGAAGGGTGGCGCAGGAGGGTAAGGGAGGAGGAACTGACGGGGGGAGGGCGGGAGAGGAGAGGGAAGCGGGGGGGGGGGGAGGGGGGAAGGGGTAGGAGGGGCGGAGGCGGCGGCGGAAGGGGGGCGGGGCGCCGGCGCTGACGCGGGGCGGCTTCCGGGCTCGGGGCGGCCGGCTCCCCCGCCCCAGGGTGGTTCCCGCCGCCTGTTGCCTTGTATGGTCCGGACGCCGCTGTCCTCAGGGCCCCGCCCGACGCGGCCGCGACCCACACTCTTGGCCCGGCGAGCCCGACCCCCGGCTCGGCCCCGCCTGGAGCGCGGAACCTCGAGCTTCCGAGGACCCCCAAATGCCGAGATCCCGCAATGCCGAACTTTTCGGGCCCCGTCGGGCCAAGACTCTGCAATTCCGAGGACCTGGGGACCCGGAAAGCCAGAATGCTGCATTCTGGGATCCCGGAAAGTTTTCTGAGACACCCAAGGGCCTCGAATTCTAAGTCGCCCAGACTACCTCTGAGATTCTGGAATCCGGAGGCTTTCAAACTGCCTCCCCCAGGGGGTTCCGAAAGGCTGAGTCCCCCAGGCTCTCACGTCCTGGAACGCCGGGTAGTGGGATTCCAGGACGCCCCGACTTTCGGGACGCCCCCTCCCCCACTCGCCGCGCCCGGCCGCCCCCGTCCGCCCTGGGCTCGCGCCCCGGCACATTCCGTCCTCTCCGCCCCGCCCCGCCCTCCTCCCTCGGCCCCGTGGGGACGGAAACATGCCGTCCCCGCCCGCGCCCGGCCGAGAGCTGGGTCGAGGAGCCCGGCTAGACGGGAACGCCTGCACCCCCGCGCCCCGGGAACTGGCTCTCCGAGTTCTTGAGGTGACCTCACCTGGCCCCGCCCTCTCAGGTGGACGGCCGGGCCAGGTGACGTCACTTCCTGCCAGGTAAGCGCCGCTGGCTGCTCAGTCGGCCGGGGTTTCGGTGGACCCTGTCTATCCCTAAAAAAGGTGCCCCGCCACCCTCCCCGCCCCTCTTACTGCTCCGAGACGGCACAAAATCCAGGATTCAAGTTTACACACAGATTCCTTTTATTTAAAAATTCCAAAAAACACAAAAATAAACTTTTAACAATATATATTACTTAATATATTATTATAGTATACTTATAACAATAATTATTCCATCTTTTCCAATATTACAAAAATGAAGAAGAAAAACACAAGGGAAGCAGACGACCCAATATATATAAATACTATAAAATCTATTAGAATAAATAAAGTCGTCATAAATAAAGGGCCCAATGGCTGGGGGGATGGGACAGGGTGGGTGTTTGGCAATGGCTTTGGCTACTTGCTTTTGGAGGGAAATTTTGAGCACCAGGATTCCCCCTCAGGGGGAGGCTCCAGTCGCCACCAGACACTGGAACCTCAGGGTCTAGGAGAAATGGGGAGGGGGGGGGCAGTAGGAGCCTATTATTCACAGCATTGGGAAAGAGGGGCGGGTAGAGGGCTCACTGCCTTCCTCAAATCTGCTACATTTTTTTTTTTTTACAGGACCCAGAAAACACTCCTGCCCCCAACACCGTGAACACCGAGCTTGCACACTGGGGACCTGCCCCAGCGTGGGGTCAGGGGAGTGGGTTAATGCACTTTGGAAGTTGGGGGGGGGAGGCTACTTGACTGAGTCCCCCAGTTCCCCACAGCCCCAGGGCCCCTGTGGAGCCCACAGCAAAACAGAAATGGCCCCCTTGAGATCCAGCTGATCTGTACCGGGCAGGCACTTCTCACTCAGAAACAGAGATTCGATTGAAGATGGGGAGGCGCCGGGGGGCTGCAGGTGGCTGAGGTGGCCCAAAAACCCCAGCCTCGAAGACGGGTGAGTCGGATCCCCCCAGGCTGCTGCCACTGCTGGCATATTCATCAGGATCAGATCCCAGGGAGTGTGCAGAGGGGCTCCGAGCCAGGCCACCCAAGGGCCCCCAGACGCTACCCGGTGTAGCCCTTCGGCAGGAGGGGCAACAGGCTGGGGTGGGGTCCCTTCGGGCCACAGGGGTCCCAGGGGCAGCAGAGAAAGCAGAGGGTGAAAGCGGAAGGTCCCCAGGTGGTGGCGGTGGGGAGCTGGAGGGAGAGAAGGAGCATGAGGACAGGGAAGGGCCTGCCAGGCCCGCTGGTGGTGGTGATGGTCTGCGGCCGGAGGGCAGGCCTGAGAAGCTGATGCTCTGGCGAAGCACATGGGGGTGGCCTGGGACAGCCAGATCCTCGCTGGGGTTGTGGATGAAGTGGCAGCGTGAGCCGTAGGGGCAGCGGCCCTGGAGGTAGAACTTGTGGCAGAGTTCTGTCTTGTACTTGGGGTGGCGACTGGCCTGGCGCAGCTCGCCCAGACCGTGGGCAAACTGGCACTTAGCCCCATAGCGGCAGCGCCCGCTCTCTGAGAAGGTCCGACATAGCTCAGTCTTGTAGCGGGATGAGGTGGTGGGGGTCGCAGTAGGTGAGGTGGGTGAGGGTGACAGTTCAGGGCCTGGGCGGGGCGCCAGGGGTGCGAAGCCTGGGGGTGGCGGGACCCAGCCACAGCTTCGACCCTCCACCAGGCTGGTGGAGCGGCCAGGCAGGCGGGCACCGACCCCAGCCGGGCTGTTGTCGGAAGAGCTGAGGCTCCAGAGCCCGGAGGAGGCCCAGCCTGGGCTGGACTCAGTCTCTCCGTGGTCAGATGGCAGGTCAGGGCTCAGCGACAGGAGGCTCTGTGGGAACAGGGACCGGTTAAGACACCGAAAATGCTGGGTGACGCCCCACCACAGCTGCAGGGCACCTAAGAGCTTGCCAGTCCGGTTTGTGGGCTCCCGGCCCGAGCCCCACCTGCCCACGTTAAAACATGGGCTCCCGATTTGGAAGTTCTGAGTTTACTCGCGACGGAAGCCCCTCCCGAGGCACCCAGGCACTCCGGCTCCCCCGGCTGGATCAAGAGGAGACTCCAGCCTTCCCGAAGAGGACAGGCACGCCACTGTCCTCTCAGTTTTGAGCCTCTGGGCCTCTCGGGATCTGACCCCCGCGCCTCGGGTTCTCCAGTTTCACAACTGGAGGAGCAGGCAAACTTCACCCAGGCAGGGGCCGGGATCTCGTCGCTTTTCGAGTTCCCAGAGTTCCCCGCTGGGTCAAGGGGTGGAGAGACAGAAGTCGGCTTCCCCTCACCCCGAGACTCCAGCCCCAGAAACGCCTCCGCGCAAAACCGCGCCCTCAGCAACTACTAAGGGGGTAAAACCAGGTGTGGGGCCATTTCCGCCTCCAGACAGCCCTAGTCTGAGAAAAGTCTTCCACTTTTCCACCTCCAAGGGCCACCCCACCAATGTCTGGGCCGAGACCCGAAAGTCGCAGGCTCCATTTCACCTCTAGAGGATCGCACAGGTCGGAGAAGGGAGGCAGGGCCCCCGGGCTGGAGTGTGAGGCTCTATGGAGCTCCAGTTTGAGAAAGGAGCCGGAGGTCCCGGGCCAGAGTTTTCGGCGCTGGGAGCCCTAGCTTAAGAAGGGGGTCAGGCATGCGGACACCGGGGGTGCCGGTCGGCAGGGGCTCACCTCGTAGATGGCGGCGAGATCCATGGCGGCGCGAACGGCCGATGGGCTGAGAAGTCGGCCAAAAGTGGGAGCGCTGAAGTCAGGCTGCGGTTGGCTGGTGGAGCCGGTGTTTTTATAGAGACGAAGTGAGGAGGCGGGGCCAGTGGGGCCTGCCCGGGTGGGTGGGGCCAGGAGGGGCGCTTCCCGGACGCGCGCCCCCAGCAAGGCCCGCCCGGCACCCCGCCGGGACGCGCGGGGAGGCGGGCCCACGACCCGGCGGGGAGTGCCCACGGTGGGGGGCGGGGGGAGGGGTGTCGGCCCAGTTTTCAAGGCTGGAGACTGAGGCGCGGAGAATCGAACTGAGCCGTGGTGGGGGCAGGGCTCCTGGGGGAATTGACCTGGGCAGGGGCCAAGAGGGCGTGCGCGGGAGAGACGGGGGGGGGGGGGGGACGGAGAGAGACGCAGAGCGAGAAAGAGACAGAACTGGAGAGACCCGAAGAGAAAAACATAGAGACAGGGAGGGAGAGACACACACTGGGAGACGTACACTGACAGGGTGAGACAGGGCAGGGAGAGGAGGATAAGTTGGGAGACAGCAAAGACATGGTAGAGCGTCCCAAAGAGACAAACTTAAGGAGACAAGCCAGAGGGAGGGTCACAAAAAGAAATAGAAAAAGAGGGAGAAAAACAAGCAGAAACAAACACCTACATACAGAAATCCGTAGGGAACGGAGAGGGGACCAACAGGCCAGGTGGGGGATTCTGAGACCTGCCCGCCTGGTTCGGTCTCCCTCCCAAACAGCCCAGATTCAGCGAGCTTGATCGCCGTCCCCTCCATCCCCACTCGCGGGGGCGAGGGTCCCGGATACCTGGCGAGGCAGGAAAGGAGCCTCTCCTGCTCACGCAGAGCACGGCACTTCCGATCGTTTCCTCTGGGCTAAGCACCGTTCTATGAAAGTGCTTTACAGACGGCAACTCAAGGAGGTTATACACCCGTTTTGCACACGAGGAAACCCAGGCACAGAGAGGCCAAGTTACTGTCCCAAGTGCGTGTTAGTAAGTGGCAACAGTCTAACATCAGGGTCTGGAATTATGTAAAGAGTGTGCCGCCTGAGAAGCCTCCAGATTGGAAAGGAGGAGGTCTTTTATTGTGGTGGAGGGTTGCCTCGACGGAAAGGAAAGCTGTTTTGAGGTGGAAGAAACGGGTCATCCCCCAACTGATGGTCGGATGGGTCTCTTTTGAATGAGTGTGCCTTGAGAGAATTCTTAATTTGCGAGGATTCCTCCCCACATTGGCAAGTGTTTGATGGTCAGGAGGGTGCCCTGAGTGACAATCTGTTAAGACCCGGGAAGAAAACTTATTCTTAAAGGGGGTCTTGGTGAGCTGGCCGCCCTGAGTGAAAACAAGGGGGTAGAAATCATAGCCATAGCGTGCAGTCATGAGGGTGGCAAGCTCATTGTTGCAGGCTGTGGCCGCGGGCTTGTGTTGAGGTGGGAAGAGTCTGCCAGGCACACCGGCTTGCCTCGTCGGACCCAGCTCGGGGGAATCCCTGGTGCGGCGCTTTCTGGGGCTGAGGGGCCTTCCCGGCCGGTCCCGTGAGCTGGGCGGCTGCGGGCGGCTTTGGCACGGTTGCAGCCTCCCGCTTGCCCGTGACTCACTCGCAAGGGGCGGGGGAGGGGGGCTTCCTGGAAGCCGTGACGAGGAGGCTCGACCCGGACGCCCGGGTTCCTCTCTCGTAACCAGGGCTTCTGTCGCCTGTAAACACAGCCTGGAGGACAACGGGGAAAAGGGAAAGGGGAGGTGCCTGGCACCCACCTCCCCGCTGGGCTCCAAAATCCCAGTGCCGCTAGTAGGACGGAGGCGGCGGGAAAACGGGAGGTGGGGGATACCCTGGGGTCCCCGGAGTCTGGCTCGGCTCTGGCCGCGATCCTGGAGAAGTTTCGATTCCCTGGAGACAGGGAGCATTTCCCATCCCTGAGTCAGACGGACCCCCCCTCCGCTCCCCTATCTGCTGAGTCATCGGCCCCGAGAGCCAGGACGCTAGGGATTGGAAGACGCTCAAAGAGGCTGGAGAGGGGGCTTTGCGCGGGGAAGGGCCGACCATCCACCGAAACACGGACGGGTGGGAGCCAAGGGCTCGGGCCTCGGCCCCTCCTTTTTCAGATTTAGGGGTCCGGGTCTCCGAACCATCTCTTCGCTCAGATCCAGACCAGGCCCCCCAGGCCCTCCTACAACAGACCCACAAGTTCGGGCGCCTAGCCCTCCGTTCTCTCAAGCCTGAGTCTGAGCCCCCAGCCCCTCCTTCCTCCGATTTGGGAGTCTGGCTCCCATCCCCCTTTCCACCCCGTCCAGGCCCCAGTCGCCCCAGATGCCCCAGCCCGGGAGGAAGTTCAGGGCAGGCCTCCTCCCCGCTCCCCACGTAGCCAACGGGAAAATCCGTGGCCCCAGCGGCGGCCGGGAATCCCCTCTGGAATGACGGTGGGGAAGGGGATGGCCGGGGTCCCCCGCGGGGTGCAGGGGGGCAGGTCCTGGGCGGGCAGAGGGAGGAGGGAAGGGGCGGAAACCAGCGAGGCTAAAAATACGGCGAGCACTTCCGGCCTAGGGGGGAGGGGAACGGAGAGCAGAGTTTCCAGAAAAACAAGCGGGGACGGGAAACGCGGGGGTGTGAGAGCCGGTGCGAGTGCGCGGGAGAGCAGGGGTGCGTGTACCCGCGGCACGTGTGCGCGCCTGGTGTGACTGGGCGTGAGCGGGGCGGCCGTGCGTGCAAGTGCGCGGGCCAGCCGGTGGGCGGACCGTGGCCGTCGCAGGTGACGGTGTGTGCACTGCGGGCGCGAACGTGTGTTCCCTGATGTGCCCGGGGACGCAATTAGAAGTAGGTGTGGGACACGAGAGTGTGCGCCCCGTTTCCTGTGTGAGGGCTGTGTACTTACGGCTCCGCCTGCCACGGCTGTGTGTATAAAGGTGCGAAACCACCCGTGCCTTTGTGGTCGACGACGCTGTTGACTTTAACGGCCTCTGGCTCTAGGGGGTGTGTACTATGCTGCGGCCGTCCTCGAGGTGTATTCGCAAGAACTGTGACCCACACACCCACTTGCACATCTGTATGTCGTCACTCTGAACCACAGCGGGGTCTGGAGTCACCAAGGGTGTGTAACTCCTTGAGGAGTGCACTTGAAAGCCGTGTGTGTGTGTGTGTGTGTGTGTGTGTGTGTGTGTGTAAAGCCACCTGTGTGTCACCGTAGGTGGCCGTGGCTGTGTGCCAGCTCCCTGTAGCTCTTTTGTGTAGTGGATGGTGTTCCCAGGTGTCTGTGTCCTTTTTCGGGGGTGAGGCTGAGAACAGGGGAGGCTAGAATCTGGATGAGGTTCCTCTGAGGCCCAGTCACAAGGTAGTGGCACTGGTGAACTTTGGTTCCTGACGTCTGTATCGCACATCATGGGGAGGGTGGCTGGTCACTGTTTGCCACATCCGGGGGCACAGCAGACACACACACACACACACACACACACACACACACACACACACACACCCACCCTTCTCTACCTGAGAAGCATGACCTATCCCCAGCTAAGGCTGCTTTTGATAATATTGAGCTGAGTGTAGGGCTGACTCAGCCTGTGATGGGCAAAGTCTGCGATGGGGTGAAAGATAGTGGGTTAAGTGGTGATTAGAGAGTTGTTTATATATTCATGTGGTTGGATTGTTCCTTTAGAGTGTGTTTGTGGGACTGTCACTGGGTCGGAGAGCCTGGGGACACTATGATTGTAGGATGGTGGGTTATGCTGTTCTCTGCTCCGGAGGAGGGGTGTCATGTGCGCCCGTGACCCCATGGTCTGTTTTGCTCTATGTGGCTGTGCATCTCACGTACACCCTTCCCTGGAGTTGTGGTTGTGCACCAGCCTCTATAATCTCCCTTTGGGTCTAATAATCTGGTAAAAATCTCCATGAAGGTCCTTCATGACCTGCCTTAACTTCTGTCCGTGCCCTGTGGTCAAGGCCTCCACATTGTTCCATAAACACATCAGCACATTCCTGCCTCATGGCCTTTGCACTTGACATTCTTCTCCCGGTGCTGCTCTCTCTCCAAATGCCCACATGCCTATTCCCTCTCCTTCAAGTCCGCTCCAATACCACCTTCTCAGTGAGGCCTTCGTGAGCTCTGTCAAGGACTTTTTAAGTAAGTCTTATCATCTATTTAACAAATAATACATATAACATTTATTTATAGGCTATAATAATAATGAGTACCCATGACCCACCACCCAATCTAAGCTCTAATGTCTTACTAATGTCTTTTAGTAAAGTAACATAATTCTCCATATGCAAATCTTGCATTTGTGTTAGATTTATTCCTGTAGATAGCATCATCAACTAGTGCCCGAGACCTCCACTGCCCTTCCTGAGGGTCAGCCCAACATGCCAGGCACTTCAAGAAAGGAACTTTCTAGGATGTGTTCACACACACACACACACACACACACACACACACACACACACACACACAGGGCTGGCCATTTCCCAGGACTCTAGTGTGGGGACTTGGGCTCTGGGTGAATCACAGGTCTTCACAGTCCCAGGGTTTCCTTGCAGATGTGGGGTCTAGGACACATCTGAGCAGTGACACAAGAACCAGGGCACAGAAGGTGTTGGGTGGGGCAGTCCCACAACCCGGCTGACTCACTTGAGCCTTTCACACCCCAACAGCTGAGCTTGGGCTTGCCCAGGCCTGAAAGCCATGGCTGAGCTCTCGAAGCTCTCGTTCTTGGGGAAGTGGAGAGCCTGGTGGGCTCCTCCCTCCCTGAAGCCCCCTCCCCAAGGCCTGTTTCCCGGAGCTGGGGCCCAGGCGCCTGGGTTCTTCCCCAGGACTGATGATTCACCCCTACTGGGCCCTTTTCACTTCTCCTTTGGGGCTAAAAATACAGGGACCCAGGCATCCAGCTGGACCAGGCTTCACCACGGATTGCACAACGCCCCTAGTTTGAGTGCTGCTGACGCAGGCTCCAGGTTCGAGTGGGGGAGTGAGTTGCTCCCAGACTAGGCATGCTGAGGTCAGGGCCTAGAACCCTTTCACTTCCCCTTTCCTTGGCTGAGGACCCTGGGGGCTGGGTTGACATTGGAAGTGTTGGGGATCCCTGGACTTGGTTGTGGCCCCTGGAAATGAAACTGCTTCCCCTAGCCCCAGTTAACCTAGGGCTCCCAGAATCTGGCCTCCTTCATAATAGACAGAGTCCCAGTTAGGAATTGGGGGCAGAAGACAGCAAAAGGGGGCTAGGGTAGAGATGGTCAGAGACAGGGAGACAGGAACACAGAAGCGCAGAGAAAGAGAGAAAGAGAGAGAGAAAATGGCTAAAAGAGAGAGAGAGAGAAAGTGAAAAAATGGGAGAGAGAGAGAGAGAGAGAGAGAGAGAGAGAGAGAGAGAGAACAGACACATGCCTTAGAAACATACAGGACAGCTAGAAAAGGGAACAAAATCAGAGAGACCACCCCCAAACTGGGACAGAAGCAGGAAGGATTGAAGGAGAGGGAGAGGTCAGGGATCCTCGCCCAGGCCAGGCTGGGGGAGAGCCCCTGGAAGAGGTCATCAACAAGCAGTCCAAAGTGCATCCTGGGCTAGGGAGGACAGCAGGCCCCTGGGCGAGCAAGGCCCCGCCCTGCGAGCTCCCTGCTAGCCTCTGCTGCCCCCTGCTGGCTGTGGCCACAGTGCTCCGGCGGGAAGAAAAGTCAAAGACAAGGCGGCTTTGAAGTCACTCTTCATTCCCTCCCGGTCCCCTTCCCCTACGGCCTGCCCCACTCCCAGCCCTGCCAGCTCACAGGGTGCCCCCAGGGCCTGTAGGTGGTGCAGGTGTCTTGCCCGTGACCTTGTTGGCACAGTCCAGCAGAGCGGTGTGAATGTCCTTGGCACAGGCAATCTGGGCTTTGATGACTGCCAGGTACTGCGGGTAGGGCAGGCTGTCAGGCTGCACAGCGTCCGGTTTGGTGGCTGTGGGCACCAGTGTTGGAGAGTGCTTGGCGCTGTCGCAACTCTGGGACAGGCACTCATGTGCCAGGCGCTGTGGGCAGGTGGGCAAGGTACGGCATCAGTGTCGCTCGCCCCGCCTACTCCCAACCCCACCCCAAGGGCCAGCCTGGGGTAGCTTGCTCAGCCTCTGGACTCCCAGGGTCTTGGGGTCAGAGCCTGGCCCCCCTGCCAATCACTTGCTGGGTGATTTCCGGCGTGCAGCCTGCTCCTCTCGGAGCCTGTTTCCTTCGCTACCTCATCAGGCAAGGACGAGAACGCGTGTGAACAGAGAACACGAGAACAGTGTGAGAGCCACGGGCACTAGCACGTCACCTTAAGTGCTAACTGATGAATGTCGGCCAGCTATTACCGTGACTGTCCTAACTGCAGCCTTTGGCACTGGCAGTGACTTCTCCGATGACACCTGCTCCTGGGTTTCCTCCTTCTTCTCTGGCTGCTCTCTCTAGACACTTCTTACTACACAAGCCTTAAATGGGGGTAATTCCCAGGTCCCGTCTCCTCTCCCACCCTCAGGCACCACTCAGTTCCCACCTCTGCGCTGACACCACATCTGTGTCCCCGGCCTCCCCTGGAATTCCAGAGCTCTCATACCCTCCCCACCAAAACGCTCCTCTTCCTGGGTCCCTGTCTCAGGAGCCTGTCTTGGTGCGGCCTAGCCCCCTTGAGTCCTGCCATGGTTGCCTCCTGGGGCTCCAGCCTCCACTCTTGGCTCCTCGAACCCATCCTTCGTTGGGCAGCCAGAGGCCTATTCCTAAAGAAGCCAGCAAGCAGGTCCACGGTCTTCTCTGCTTAAAACCCTCCATGGCTCCCCAGCGCCCACAGGGCTATATTCAAAACCCAACAAGCCCTAATGCCTCCTATACCTCAGTAGCAAAACTGAGTTTCATGACATTCCTAAAGGAGAGTTCAAGCAACAGCCTGTTCCTTCTGGCTGGAACACCTTTCTACCACCACCAGGCTTCTCAAATTCTGGTTTTTCTTTCAAAACCTAGCTCAAAATGATGATGACGACACTACAGGAAACATTTGCCACGTGCTAGTACCACGTTCAGCTTTTTACATATGTGACCTTGCTGTCTTTCCCCAAAGTTAATTTCTCAAAGGAGAAACCCAAGGCTCACAGGTGGCAATTGGTGGTCCATCTGATTCCAGAGGCTGTGCTCTTAGCCACCCACTCTCCCCAAAACTCCTGTGCCTCTTCCATTTATGTCTCAGCCTCAGCTCAGATGTGCTTTCCACCAGTAGCCCTCTCTGAGGCCCCTCTCCTTACCCTACCTTAGGCAGAGTCAGGTTCCTTCTCTAGCCTTCTACACTCCCCTGAGCTTCCATCGCTTTACTTTTTTGTTTTTTCTCTCATTTTAATCCTGACACCTCCCCTATCATATCAGGCTATGTGCCTCCCCCATCATAGCCCTGACTTGTGTGGGCTGGGCTTTTCCTATCACAGACCTGACCACCCTGAGCTGTCATTGTTTGAGGACATATGTCACCCCAGTGAACTGGAGGCTTTGTGAAGGCAAGGATCAGGACAACACTGTGTCCCCAGCATCAGCTGATGCACACATCTGGCCCACAGGAGGTGCTCAGTGTGTGTGTGTTGACTGACTGAATGAGGGTTCCTGACGACCTGGGGACTGAGGCAGGATTGTGGTGCCCCAGTGTCTAGAAGGCCCCTTACCAGGCAGAGCTCCAGCTGGTCACAGAGTGCGTAGAACTCCTCCAGACACTTGTCAAAGCGCTGTATAGGTCCGTCACTGCTCTTTCTGTAGTCCAGGAGAAGAAGGTGACTGGAGAATGGATTTCCAATCTCTGGGATGTCAGTGTCTACCCAACCAAGTATCCACCAGGAAACCAGTTTAGGCCCAGAAGCCCCAAGGCAGGGCCTAAGGGACTGTTTTAGAAGAAGCAAAAAGAGCAAGGCCAGACGCTAAGGAGTGGGGCTTGAAAATAGAAGGAAGGTGGGGGGAGGTGGATGGGAATCCGGGTATGAGTTTCTAAGACTAGGAAAAGGGAACTGTACTCACTGTCCGTTGTCAATGTTAGTGTTCTGAATCAAGTTCTGGGCTGCGACTTTCATCAAGGTCTAGTTTATAAAAAAATACAAATGCACGAAATGGAGAAACAGAGGGGGATGCTTTTGGTAGATCTACAGTCTTCCTTAAGATCTATTCAATTTCAAGCCTTCTCTTCACTTGGCACGTCTCCTCCTGTCAATCCAGAGTAGCACCTGTATTTTCCCAGAAGCCCGCTCTCATCCAGGGTTCTCGCCAGTAATCTCCCCGACAGATCTTAGATCCTCCCTCACCCACCAATCACGGGCAGAATCTCTGTACAGGCTGGTCCCTTCCTCAGGCTTTAACAATCAGAGCCTTTTTGCCCCTTCAAACTCCCTCCCACTCGAGTTCCGGCCATTCCCAGGCCTAACATTCGCGCTTATCCCGCTCACACTGTAAATCAGCAGAGCTTCGCTTTGGCCTCATCAAAAGGGCCAACTCATATTCCCGTTCCCTGCCTAACGCTCCTTTGCTCTCTCCCACACTACAGAGTCCCTCTGCCCTCCCCTGTCCCCCTTGGAGTCAGAGAACCAAACCCTGCAATCTTCTCGCCGTTCCTAGCCAATCACCTGCAGGCTCTCCTTCAACTGTGGGATGAGCATCTTATAACGCTGCACTGGATCGAAGTCCTGTTGCTGTTGCTGCAAAAGCCCGCTCTGGGCAGGCCCCACTAGCTGTGCTGGTGGTTGCGGCTGCTGCTGGGGACCCGGGCCACCAGACGAACCCGGACCCGACACACCTGCAGCGGACGAAGCCGCAGCAGCCTGCTGCTGGGACGCAGCCATCTTCCTCGCTTAGCGCGCCGGAAATACGCCACAGGCGTGTCTCTCCCGGTTTCTTTCTAGCTTCTGTGTTTCCAGGCCCTGTTTGCTCGTTAGCTCCTCCTCCCAAGCAAGTCAGCCAATGGGGGGAAAGAATGACTACCCGCACTTGACGCTCAAATAAAACGTCATACGCAGATACCGATTCACCAATCACAAGAGGTTTTTCCTCCTTCGCTCCGCCCTTTACCCAGCTATTTACCAATCCGATTGTGGGTGTAATACGGACTCTATTTCCCAGAAGGCCTCGCAGCTTGAGGCTACTTGTCGGGTCCTCAGCGTCTTGGCGGCAGTTGGTGGAGACGGAGCTGCGAGTCCGTCTTTGGCGCTGCCTGCGCGTTTACCTGAGTCTCTACAGGAGCTCTTCTCACCAGCCCACATCATTCCGACCCTGCTTCCTCAGAGAGCGGCGCCAACCCGAGCCTTCCCTCGGATTAGGCGTCCGCCGACGTCGGTACACCCTTCCGCCTCTCCCCGCGGCTCAGCAAGGACCCCGTCCGGGCTTCCTTCGCCTTGTCGCCATGGCGCCCACCATCCAGACCCAGGCCCAGCGGGAGGATGGCCACAGGTAGGCGCCACGCCACCTGCCTGCACCGCTTTCCTCTGGGTCTATTCAGGTTTCGGCGAGGCGGGGGGTCGGGCTCGGGTATCCTCCTACAACGTCAACAGCCCCCTAGGTCTGCCCGTGATGTCATACCCCTCCCGCGAACGCCGTGACGTCACCGAGCGCTCACCTTTGACATAGGGGGGTAGGTTCCTTCAGGGGTGGGGTGCTGCTCCCTTCTCCCTGCCATGGAGTTCAGGGATTAGACTCTTGGGAGACTAAGTAGAAGGGATTGTGCTTTTAAGATTCCAGTCAAGCGTTTGGAGACCCCCTTTTCCAAAATCAATTGAGTACGTAGTTGTATTAAAGCACTTGAAGACATCCCCTCCAAAAGGGATTGAGCAGCTGGCTTCATTCATGGAAGCATCTGCAGACACTTGTTTTTAAAAGGAGTTAAAATACTAGACTCCCTTCATTAAAGTACTTGGAGCACCCCTCCCAAAAGGGATTAGCATTTGTCACCCCCTTCTCCCCTCTTTTAAAAGCTTGGAGCCCCCCCCCCCCCTTCTGTAAATCCTGTTCATCTTTCTGTCAATGTCTTTCTCTCTTACCTACCAGGCCCAATTCTCACCGGACTCTGCCTGAGAGGTGAGCCCCATTGTGTTTTCTCAGAGGGATGGGCCCGTGGGGGCTGGGAGCAGAGGTGGGGCAGCAGGCGCTAGGTTTTAAGCTACTGTATTCCCAGGTCTGGAGTGGTCTGCCGAGTCAAGTACTGCAATAGCCTCCCTGACATCCCCTTCGACCCCAAGTTCATCACCTACCCCTTTGACCAGAACAGGTGAGACTGACATGGAGGATGGTGAAACAACCCACTTTGAACAGGAGTTCCTTGAGAGAAAGAATTGCTTCTCTTGTTGGCCGCTTTTTTCAGAGGCTAGAACACTATCTGGCATATGGTAGTAGGTGCTCTATAAATATTTAATGAATGAAACCATCGGTGTCTAAGTCTTTACCCATTGAAGAGCCAGCCTTCTCACTCTGAAGAGGGGGGGAGGGGGGACACTGCGTTTTGAGTTCTTCCCTGGAGAAGCTTGGGCTCTGGGAAACAGGGATATGAAGGGTAAAGCTGGAATCAGGAAACCATAATAGGTTTGTTTCCCCACCCAGGTTCGTCCAGTACAAAGCAACTTCCTTGGAAAAACAGCACAAACACGACCTCTTGACTGAGCCAGACCTGGGGGTCACCATTGACCTTATCAACCCTGACACCTACCGCATTGACCCAAATGGTGTGTGAGAAGGCAGGGAGGGCTTGCACTAGGCCAGCAAAGGCTAGGACCTCCCTCATAGTCTTCCTGGCCCCTTGTTCTCCTCTAGTACTCCTAGATCCAGCTGATGAGAAGCTTTTGGAAGAGGAGATTCAAGCTCCCACAAGCTCCAAGAGGTGAGTGTGTGTGTGGAGGGGGGACTGGAGATACGGGGGATCTATGATGGGAGGAGGGTGATGGGTCCTTGGTGCCTAATACTCCACCCCAGATCCCAGCAGCATGCGAAGGTGGTGCCTTGGATGCGGAAGACAGAGTACATCTCCACTGAGTTCAATCGTTATGGCATCTCCAATGAGAAGCCTGAGGTCAAGTAAGTTGTGGTGGGTAGAAAGGGAAAAGTGGAGATTTCAGGTGTGTTCAGTGACTCCTAAAAGCCTCTCTTTACTCCTAGGATTGGGGTTTCTGTGAAGCAACAGTTCACTGAAGAAGAAATATACAAAGACAGAGATAGCCAGATCACAGCCATTGAGAAGACTTTTGAGGACGCCCAGAAATCAGTTAACTGAGGGACCGGGATGGGATGGGGGTGGGAGGCAGACCAAGGTGCAGCTCCAGAGCTCCGCATCCTCCTCCTCACCCTGTTTTTGACCCCACCAGATCTCCCAGCATTACAGCAAGCCCCGAGTGACACCGGTGGAGGTCATGCCTGTCTTCCCAGATTTTAAGGTCAGATCCAGGGCAGGAGGCAGAGAGAGGTAGCCTGCCATCTCTGCTCGTCCCAGTCTAATCCCAGTGCTCTCCGTCCCCAGATGTGGATCAACCCATGCGCTCAGGTAATTTTTGACTCAGACCCAGCCCCCAAGGACACAAGTGGTGCAGCTGCGTTGGAGATGATGTCTCAGGCCATGATCAGGTAAGTTAAGTGGCCCCACTGCCCACCTTGACCTGCTTCTCATTGCCCCTTTGTCCTCACTCTTCACTGCTCTTCTCCCAACCAGAGGCATGATGGATGAGGAAGGGAACCAGTTTGTGGCCTATTTCCTGCCTGTGGAAGAGACACTGAAGAAGCGAAAGCGGGACCAGGAGGAGGAGATGGACTATGCACCAGATGATGTGTGCGTGGGGTGTGGGGTTTTGGGGACTGAAATTGGGTTTTCTTTTCTCCTTCATAAGGAAGAAATGGAGCTGACCTTGTTCCCCTCACCAGGTATGACTACAAGATTGCTCGGGAGTACAACTGGAACGTGAAGAACAAAGCTAGCAAGGGCTACGAAGAAAACTACTTCTTCATCTTCCGGGAGGGTGATGGGGTTTACTACAATGAGTTGGAGACCAGGTACTTGACACACTCCTCCCTCGGATTAGCCTGGGCCTGTGCTTTAGAATCAAGGTCCTGGGGTATGTGGGAACTACCTTGGAGGTCACTTGTACGTAAGGATTGGTCGTGTGCATTCTCAGTAAGAGCAGCAGAAGCCTGCTCAAGCATGTGACCCGGGCCTGGTTTTAACATGAGAGCCCAGAAAGAAATCTCAAGATTGAGCTTTTTTGTAGGGTAGATAGCCAAGTTTCTTCTGATGTCAATAAGAGACTTCACGTGAAAGTAAACGTAGGCAAAAAATACAGAGTAATATGTAAAATTAGCATAAATAGTTTAAATGAAATCCTAGATAACCCAAATTAAAAATGTGACCTCCTGCCCAACTCCCCCGAGAGCTAAGTTTATTCCTGTGCTAGAGCCCGTGGTATAATTTGAGGGTTGGGAAAGGAAGTGTGATCCTGGGTTTGTTGAAAGCAGAGGTCACAAATTCTGATCCTATGTAAAAGGTGGCACAGTGGGCTGGGTGGGCTCTGGGTGACCTGGAGCTCTTGGCAGCCTCCAAGAGGCACCATGACCTAGCCCGGCAAAGGGCTCCAACCTATTGTTACTATGCTATGGGGGTTGGGGGAGGGGAAGTCCCAGTGGGGCCATAGATTAACATTTTCCAGAAGCCAGCAATCTAGATTCTGTGCTTTTAAGTGTTGGTAACTAATTCGCCTTAAAAATCTCTTATGGATACTCCTATATGTGTATGTGTGTGTGTGCGTAGACGCTTTAGAAGTACAGGAGATTGTGGAACTATTATCCTTCCTTTCCCCTGTATCCAACCCCTAAGTTTAGTCCCCTTATCGAACTCGCATTTATTCTGGTCTGTTCTGGAGTAAGCAGCGGTAAGGAAGTAAGAACCAAGTCAGACTAGATACCAGAGTGGGGTCTTCAGATGCATTTTCTACACACACCTCTCCACCACCGTGCCCGCTGCAGGGTCCGCCTGAGTAAACGCCGGGCAAAGGCTGGGGTTCAGTCGGGTACCAATGCCCTGCTTGTGGTCAAGCACCGGGACATGAACGAGAAGGAATTAGAAGCCCAGGTAACAAACATCACTGGCCCAGGGCACCCGTAGAGAGTGGTGGTGGGTAGGGAGAGACGCAGAGGCCTGACAGAACACCCTCCTTCCCCTCAACCATGCTGCTTCCAGGAAGCACGGAAGGCCCAGCTGGAGAACCATGAACCTGAGGAGGAAGAGGAAGAAGAGATGGAGACAGAAGAGAAAGAAGCCGGGGGCTCAGGTAAAGCTGGACAGGCCGAACCCCAGGAGCCCTGGGAAGGGTGGGAAACTGGGAACTGGGTCTCACCTCTCTCTGCTCCTTTACAGATGAGGAGAGAGAGAAGGGCAGCAGCAGTGAGAAGGAAGGCAGCGAGGATGAGCGCTCAGGCAGTGAGAGCGAACGGGAAGAGGGTGACAGGGACGAGGCAAGTGACAAGAGTGGTAGCGGCGAGGACGAGAGCAGTGAGGATGAGGCCCGGGCCGCTCGGGACAAAGAGGAGATCTTTGGCAGCGATGCGGATTCAGAAGACGATGCGGATTCTGATGATGAGGACAGAGGCCAGGCCCATGGCAGTGATAATGATTCGGACAGCGGCAGTGACGGGGGTGGCCAGCGGAGCCGGAGCCGCAGCGCCAGTCCCTTCCCCAGTGGCAGCGAGCACTCAGCCCAGGAGGATGGCAGTGAAGCAGCAGCTTCTGATTCCAGTGAAGCCGATAGTGACAGTGACTGAGTCCCAGGTCCTTCAGGGTTGGTGCAGACACGATTACAATGCGATTATTATGCGCAGGAAGGCACTTTTCTTCGGGTGGTCTATTTGCGAGCCCTTCGCTTTGTTCATTTCCCTCCTCTGCAAGCCTTGCTGTTAATAAAGCCAGTGTCTTTCCCTTTACTCCCCCATCCAGCCCTATGGTCTCATTCGGCTTACACCTCGCCTTCCCCCCACCCCAGGAGCTCCAAGGCCTCAGGTCAAGGCCACTAGGTTTTCCATGAAATGTAGCATAACAAAGGTCAGAATCCTTTTTTTTTTTGTTTTGTTTTTGTTTCTTGTTTTTTTTTTTTTTTTTCCAAAATAAGCCCAGACCATTAAACAAGTGAAACTCCAACAAGTAAGTCTTCTCCAACAGCGAGAAAAACTGTACAGTTACTCAAAGCTGATTCTGCCAGTGGGGCTGGGGATAGGAGGGAGGGTGAAATCATGGTGGGGGGGGGGTGGGGGGCGTAGGGGCCTGGGGAGGGGCTGGAGCAGAAGAGGGTCAGGGTCCTGCCCGTCAGAGTGGGGCCGCCTGCGTCCTGCACACTCTGCTGTCAGGTGGGGGGGGGGGGGCAGCTCTTGCCTCCCGCTGGGTGTGGTGGGGGGTGTCCCTCACCACCTCCCAGTGCCAGGCAGAGCCTGCTCACCCTGATGGGTAGCAAAGAAGACAGGACTTGGCTGGGAGGCGGTGAGGGTCCTGTAAGAGGGACACCCTGCTGATTCCAAACGAGGTGGCCCCTGTCCATCCCACTTCCCGGGGCTATTGGGAGGGGGACTGGAGAAGCCCTGGGAGCTTGAGGGGAATGAGCAAAGGCACAGAAACATGGCGGGGCCGGGGTGGGGACTTGCATAGGTTGATGAGTGTGCAAGAGGTACATAAATAAACCTGACACCCCACCCAGCCCGGCACTGGGAGAGGAGGTGGGGACCTTAGCAGATCCCCAGGGCCACCCTCCCCCCTGGCTTCCTCCCCCTCCCTGGGCTCAGAGCTGAGGGAGGGCCAGACCAGGAGGGCAGAGGCAAGAAGGTCTGGGGAATGGGGTGAGAGTGCAGGGAGGGCGGTGGTTTTAAAATTTTTTTTTTTTTGGTTTTTTGTTTTTTCCCAACATTTTGTATCTTTAATAACATACACAATGGTTACCAGCCATATTCATAACAAAAGTTATTCATAAAATGTATCTAAAAATAACATTTTTTTTTCCTTTTCGGTGTGAAAAGCTTGAGAATGTCCCAGTGAGGGGGGTGGGTGGGTTGAGTAGGAAGAGGGGGTTGGAATAGGGGACCCTGGCTTCCCCACAGCCTGAACCCCCAAATCCCCTCCCTCCACCTGGGCCCCAGCACAACCCCTCAGCAGGAACAGAGACCAGAGGGTTTGTATGATTCCACGGCTGGGACAAATCTCTGGGTTATGATATAGTGTTTCACTTAAGTGAGGTCATGACAGAATGGGGGGTAGGGGAAGGATGAAAGAAAAAGCGGGGTGGGGAAAGAAACCAAAAACCAAACAATCCCCTTTCCCTTATTCCTTACCCCCAAGTCTTTAGCAACCAGACCCGGGAGTGGACAAGGGTGTGTTGGTTGCGGGAAGGGGATGTTAAGGCAACAGACTTCCTGACCTCACTCGCTGCCCTGGCTCCCGGCCTTCAACCACTGCATCTGGGGAGCCCGGGCTGGGGGGAAGTGGGGAAGGGCTAGGGGGTCTGGAGGAGGGGGCTCTGCCCTCTCCCCTTGTAAAATTCAGGCTCCCCCTGCCACTTTCTTGGCTCAGAGGCCTGGGGATTCTAAAAATGAGAGGGAATGATCAGAGAGAAAAACCGTTAAGAACTATATAAATATGCATCTTAAATAGGCCTAAGAAATTAATTGTAGAGAACCTCTGATAAACAGGGCAAAAGGAAGTGAGGGAAAGGAGGGTGGCTCCTGTCCTTGCGAATGACGAGAATGGGGAAGAAGGTGGAGAGGAGAGGAAGAGGCTCCTCCACTCATCCACCACCTTCACCTCAGCCCCTCCCAAATAACATCCAGGAGAGCAGGTTATGTACCCCACTTCTCTCTCCACAAATGTCAGATGGTTCTGAGCAGGCTCCACAAGATAGGGGGGAGCTGCTCCCCTGGGAGGGGCAGGGGGCCAGCAGTCTGGAGGAGGCAGGGGTGGGCCGGGGCCAGGTGGGGGAACGAGGGAGGGAAGGAGGGGCAGTCGGGCTGGCCAGTCCCTGCCCCTTTATCCTGGCTGCCCCCTACCTCCCTGAGCCTCAGCAGAGACCCCTTGACGGGCCTGGGAGTGAGCAAGGCGTGTGCCAATGTTAAACAAAAGTTAAAAGGGTGAGAGAGTAGAAAAATACTAGAATGTATAGCTGAGCCAGCCCACCCTCTCGCTGTCGCGGAGAAGCCCGTTGGGGGTTGGCCCCCGCCCGCCGCCCAGGGAGCCTATGGGTGCGCTGGGCTGTGGGTCCCGTCAGATGGTGGAGGTTTTGTCTGTCCCATCTGTGATAAGAAAGGGAGGAAGGGAGGAAGATCAGGAACTGGCGGGAGGCCCAAGAAAAGGCGCTCGGGTAGCCTGTCATCCCAGTCAGGCCCTCCCTGGAGGCTGGCCTCCCCTAGGGACCCCTCAGGTTGCTCTGAGTTGCTCAGTTCAGAGGTGGAGACGCTGCTGGGTAGGTGGGAGCTGGGTCAGGGAAAGAGGAAATGCTCACCACCCAAGGCGTGTTCTGTCATGCTCAGACATAGAGACTCCAGAGTGGGATTGATCTCCAGGTCAGGCCCAGGGACCGGGCAGTCTGAGGGCGAGAGAGAAGGGAGGCATGAGGACTGAACTGAGGTGGGAAGCAGAACCCAGGAGACAAAGGACTGGATGGGCTGGCATGGGGGAGGGGCTGACAGGGATAAGAGGGAAAGGAGGGAGGGAGAGAGTGGCAAGAGACCGAAAAACTGCGCGAGACATGGCACACGCCAGACGGAAAGTATGACCGGGCAGAGATGAAGGACACAGACGGGCCTGGGTGCGTCATGGTGCAGGCAGAGGCTTAGCAATACAGACAAAGCCTGATCAGCCGACCGAGGAAGTGATGTGAAGCTGAGGGAGCTTCCTGGAGGCCACACGCTACATGTTGCCTTAGGCACAGTCTGGGCATCTGCCCCAGGCACTGGGCAGCCCCGGGCTCCTGGACTCTGTATTTGGTGCAGAAGCTTCATTAGAACCCTTCCCATCCCCACTTGGACTTGCTTCTCTGGGCCGGATGTCATCTGGGCAGGCCCAGCAGGCGGGGCAAATCAGGACAGCAGCCATGGGGCTTGTCCTCAAACCACCTCTCAAAAGGGTCTCCTGTTCTGGTGAAACAACCCACCTCCCTGAGCCGCCCTGTCCCCACCCCGCAGTGCTTAAAACCCTTCCCTTGGCTCCTCACTGCTACAGGGAGGAAGCCTGAGCTTTCTGCCTGAGTTCAGACGACCTGCTCCCCTCTCCAGCCTCACCTGTCGTCACATTCCCAATGAACCCTGAGCTGAGACCATGTCAAGACACCTAATTGTCTCTCCTTAACAAAAAAATGTTTTGACCTTGGGCAAGTCACCTGAGTGTCAGATTCTCGACTGATCTGATGGGAATGACACCAGCGCCCTCATGTGTGCAGCCGGGAGGCTGTGATTTGCCAGCGCAGGAGAGCTGCTGGACACACAGGGCAGCACAGAGCACGCCCGTAAAAAGAACGGTTTCAATTTTTTGCTCGTGCACTTCATCCATCCAGCCATTTAGCACCAGTTACAGAGGCCCACCACGTGCCAAGTCCTAGGCTAAGATGAACACAATGGCAGGGCCTCTGCCTATGACAGATGGCACTTCATGTAATCTCCTAAATTAAAAATCTCCACCGATTTGGCAGTTTATGACACAAAGGGCTTAGGGTCACCTGCAAATCTAATTAAAAAAATTTGGGGGGGGGGGCGCCTGGGTGGCTCAGTTGGTTAAGTGTCCGACTTCGGCTCAGGTCATAATCTCACAAACTCAAAGTTTGTGAGTTTGAGCCCCTAAATCAGGCTCTGTGCCGACAGCTCAGAGCCTGGAGCCTGCTTCGGATTCTGTGTCTCCCTCTCTCTCTGCCCCTCGCCCCTCCCCTGCTCATGCTCTCTCTCTCTCTGTCTCAAAAATAAATAAAACATTAAAAAAAAAATTTTTTTTTTTGAGCAAACTCTACCTCCAATGTGGAGGGTCGAACTCACAACCACAACGTCAAGTGTTGCATGCTCTACTGATGAGCCAGCCAGGCGCCACCCTCAGCCGCAAACGTAAGATCTCTCCAGAGGCAGCCCTTTCCAGACCAGCCGCATCTGCCTCTGCGGCCTCGATGGCCGGCAGCAGGCCCAGCACGGCCCAGGGCGGGGTCACCCCCACTTGACGAGCAAGGCAAGGTTAGCGTTCCTCTAACCTCCCCTTTGCCCACTTCACCTCATTCTGCTCTCTCACCTCTAGGCTGGCCTGTGAACCGAGAGAAAACCGCTCTCTTACATCATCCTTTAGTGTAGACCTGATCCAAGAACTGACTCTTGCCTGGTTCTGGCCTGAAAGAATTCCCACTGGTTCCCAGTGCACTGACAGGCAGGACTCCTCTCCACAGAGGCCTTGACGCTCTGTCTCATCCCCTCCACCCCTTCCAGACTGAGTATTTAATGAACTTCTAAAGAGATGGTGATAGAGACCAAGAAGGACCTTAAGATTGCAACACAGGGAGGGAGAGGTGAGGAGATGCAGGGCTGGGAGTAGGGGAGAGAAAGACTGAGAGAAAGCAGACAGGATCTGAGAAAGAAAATTGAAGTGGGATGGGGGAGGGTACAAGAAAATCCACGATGTGGGAAGATGGGTGCAGAGTGGCGGGAGGTATAAGGAGAGGTGAGCAGATGAGAAAGGACAGTGGGAATCGGATTGAGAGAAAGGCCACCTAGGGTGTCGCTGAGGCAGAGCCCCATGGGTAGGGGCAGTTTACCTGGAGGGAACATGAGAATGGCCTGGGGCGACGAATGGACCGGGAGGGAGTGGGTGCGCTGCACAGAGCTGCGGCTCTGGCTGGGCATGCTGTTGCTGCCTCCGGGGTTGGCAAACCACAGGTTCTGCACGGGGCACAGGAAAAGAGAAAGTGGTGAGCTGAGAGGGAAGAGTCCCAGGCCCAGGAGCCATGGAGCTGGCACAGGAGCCTCTCCCTTCCACGCCGGGCCCAGATGCAGAGATATGGACACACACAGCCCAGGCACCACCACCCCAAACCCAGAAGTACCACGTCTTCTGCTTCCAACCGGCTCACCTGTCGGCCCTGGCCCCCAAGACTGGGGCTAGTGAGGGCATGTCGCGGGGAGATGCCCCCAATGCCCGAAGGGCTCAGAAGGCCCATCCTGCCGGGCGGGAGGGCCCGGGGAGGCATGGGGAACTGCCGCTGGGTCCGCCGGGCTACCCCCATCCCCACAGAGCCAGCTATGGGAAGCGAGTTGGAGCCGAACGCCCAGCTGTGAGACAGAAGGCAGGGTGTCAGTTCAGGTGGATGGGGATGGGGCCCCTCTGTCCGTCCCTTCCTCACCTCCCCCCACAATCCCCATGGGAAGGACAGAACACAGACCTGCTCCGAGCAAGGACTCCCCGTCCAAGCCCTTACATCACACACGCTCTCTTCTCCTGCCCCAAGGTACCCCCAGGATGGAGACAGGAGCAAACAAAGGTCTCCTCACATCCACTTACAGCACTTCTCCTAACTTCAACTCTCAAATGCGATATTTGCTATTTGGGGTGAGAAGGGACCTCAGAGCCCCCTGCATGGAGGCGAGAACAAGGGACAGGCAAAGGGATGGGTGCTGCTTTTTGCCAGCTCGGCACCCTGTTCTGGTGGTCAGAACACACCCTGATTTTCTTCTGGGAGAGTCTTCACTGGGTGACTCGTATAAGGCCACTCAGCGGATTGAATGAGGACAACCAATTCCCGGCCCGCCACGCCAGTGACCCTCTCCGCGCTCTCCATCCACCGAGGGCCCAGGGAAGGAAGGTCCCTGCGCCCCAGCCCCCACCCCCCACTCACCCTTTCTGCTGCCGGTAGCTCTGCATCTCTAGTGCGGCTTTGCGTGGGAAGGTCCGCAGGAGCTTCAGCACTTGCTGTTTCCAGGACAGCAGCCGTTTCTTCTGCGTCTCCGTGAACGCCTAGGATTGGGAGGGCGAGGCAGGGAGGGTATGCTTTCAGATCTGCCTTCCACTCACCCACTCATTTACTGACCGCCTGCTCGGTGCCAGGCAATGCTGGGACGCAGGGATGACCTGTGCACATAGAGCTCACAGTTTAGTTGAGAAGATAATACACACGTGATCTAAACTGTGACGAGCCCTGTGAGAAGCCCAGGAGCAGAAGACTGATCTGCCGCGAAGGCCCAGTGAAGGCGTTCCTGAGGTGTATACGCTGGAAATGAGAGCCGAGGGACCAGCAGCAGGGAGGGGAAACTGGCTCCCAAAAAAGGAATAGGTATTAAGGCTCTGAGAAGGAGAGCACAGGGTACCCACTGAAGCCAACACTGGTGAGAGACGAGGGTGGGTGCCAGCCGGGCAGGGCCCTGAGGACCACATGAGGGATGTGGATCCTGAGAGGGACAGGGCAGCCTTTCCCTTCTTGGGACTCTAGAGAAGGCCTCACCTCATGAGTCAGGCACTTTTCAATGAGCTGGAGGTAACTGGTGATGTTCTCCTCGTCTGGTCGGGACACCAGCAGCTGGGTGCACACTGTGGGACAGGGGAGAGGAAGGTCGGCCCCAGCACGTCGCCTGCCATAGTCTAGCTCTCCCGGTCCTTGCCGGCCAGCATCGGAGGAAGAGGAAACTCAGGCTGGATGAGCTCTAGCTATGTGCCAAGCACAGCCCCTGGCTACCGTTAGGATATAAAAGCCCACCAGAGTGGTACAGAGAAGTTGAATCATTTGCCCCAGGTCACACAGCTAAAATGATATGGACCCAAGTGTAAAATCTGCTATGCCATGCTGCCTTAGGAAAGGCTGAGCCCGTTATGAGTTTCAACATATCCGTCTGTGGACTTTAGTTCCTTGTGAAAGAAGCCGTGGGTTTGCCTCGCACCGACTGTACACCACTTCCACCGACACACTGTCTGGTCTTCTGCTCGGGCTAGAGACACTCTGAAGGTAAGTAAAAGTTGTCTCGTACCATCAACCTGGACACACCTGAGGGCAGACGTTCTGCTCTGGACACACTTGCTACTTTCAGTCTCAGCTACTCTCTGAAGTGATCTAGTTCCCAGGGTACTCTGAAAAAGCTGTTCCTACCATTTAACTTGGATTGGATCCCTGATGACTGGTTCACTTGGCTCCCTGTCCCCGAACTTCTTGAGGGGCCTTGGGGGGGTCTCACCTTTGCCCATCACCCGTGTAAACTGGCTGGGGATGTCTCCGTCGGCGACGGGAGCCGGGGCTGGCTCACTGCCATCAGTGGGAGCCGGAGCTGGTGGAGGGGGGTAGCTCTCTGCAGCTGGAGGGTCCTTGGCCTCAGTGCCCTTGTCTGTGCCGGGGTGAGCCAGGGGAGGCTCAGCACCTGGCAGTGGTGGCTCCCCCCGGCTCCCATCCTTGGCAGTAGGGGTGGCAGCAGCGGCAGCAGCCACGGTGGCTTGGAGGACGCTGTAGGCCTTGATGGGGGTGATAATTATCTGCTGCAGCTCCTGCAGAGCGTTTCGCAGATTCCCTCCTTCCAGCACATCCTGAGTAGGGAGGACACAGACAGGGTCACATGCTGACCCCCACAGCTACGTAGAATGACTATACAAGCGAGGTCAGACAGAGATCGGAGAGGGCTGGTGGAACCCTGGGTCCTAGCACTTAGAGAAAGAAAGTAAGGGCACTACACGCTCACACATACGTACACATCTGTATATGCATATCCTTCTTCCCCCCTCGAGGTGACGTTCCATGGGGCTCAAGGAGGTCTGATGCTGGGGTCTCAGGGTCCCGCCAAGAATGGGACCAGATTCAGACCCAGAGATTCAGATCAAGACACTGGGGGTGGGGGTGGGAAGCAGAAGTCAAGTGGCAGGAAAAGGGGACAAGGAATGCAAATTGAGGCAGATACGGAAGGGGAGCGAGTGGGTGAGAACCAAACGGAGAGAGAGATCATGCACACAGGGAGACATTCAGACATCAGACACCAGAAATACCACTAAGAAATGGAAAAGAGAGGGAACAGAAGGGACCGAGTTAACAAAGTCTGGAGACAAAGACCAGGACAAAAAGGGGAGCCTCTCAGCCACAAGCAAGTGACCCCGGTGATCTGACTTGCTCCTGGCCTCCCTCCCTAGGGCTGGGGCCACTGGACATCAGACCTGAGGGCTGTGAAGGCCCCAAGGGGAGGCTACCCAGAGCCAGTGGGCAGCCGGCTGGCCTCGAAGACGGGGATACCAGGTCCTCACCTTCTCCAGGGACTTGAGGACGCTCTGCCTCTCACGCAGCTTCTGGATGCTGAGGGCTATCTTGTGGCGGGCACCTTTGGTGACATTCTGTGGTAGGGGCAGAAGGGGATAGATACTTTGGGGTGCCCCGACAAGGCCTGAGGAGATGCAAGAGGCTTGGGCTTCAAGAGTACTGTCAAAATGGTGTCACCCCCAACACCTTCCCTGATGGTCCCCTTGGCTTCACCTGAGACTCCAGGT
Source organism: Prionailurus viverrinus (assembly GCF_022837055.1). Lineage (NCBI taxonomy): Eukaryota > Metazoa > Chordata > Mammalia > Carnivora > Felidae > Prionailurus > Prionailurus viverrinus. The sequence goes on along the minus strand of NC_062575.1, from coordinate 48,039,739 downwards.
GCTGCTCAGTCAGTGTCATCATCTCCTCGTAGCTCATCTGTGAGAAGAGGGCTGCGTACTTGTGCAAGCGGAGGCTCTTGAGCCATGAGGGTACATCTGTGGAAAAGGAGAGCAAGAGGTCAGGAGTCTGGCCCTTGTGACCAGGGCAGAGGGAGGACTGTGGGGAGGAACCAGGAATAAACCAGAGGCGACATTAAAGATGCAGAAAACTGGGAGGAGTAAGCGGAAGCCAAGGGTCCAAAAGCCACTTCTTCTGCCCAGCCACACCCTTGTAGGTGGCCTTCCCTGACAGCAGGACATCTGACCCTCCTGAGCTGTTCGACTGGATATGTACTAGGATGGCCTCATCGATGTCCCTAAAAGTCTTCCTAGAAGCTCTGTTCCATCAGCTACCACTCTGTCCTGGCTTCCTTGTCAGGGTAGGGTGTCTGAGGGCACGGATTTCTCCCACATCAGACTAGGGCCTGTGGGGATCTCTCTGCTCAGTCTTGAACCTTAAGGGCAGGGACTCTCTCCTCCCCTCAGACCTGTCCCTGCCCAGGGCAGGGTAGAGGGTGACAGGAAGGTGGAAGCTGGAAGCCTCCAGCTCCCTTCTGTCCTTTAAGCCATGCAGAAGCCTCTCTTCAGAGGGTCCTAGTGCTGCCCTCCCCTGTCATACCTTTCATGCCACTGCCGTCCTCCTGGAAGGTGTTCCGGCTGGAGCCCTGCTCCTCCGTCTGCTCACTGCCAGAGGAGGCCACGCTGCTCTGGGGTGAGAGGGGTGCGTGGTCGGGCGTGGTGAAAGCAGCCCGGGCCCCGAGCTCCTCCGGACTCGGCCACTCACCAGGGGCCTGGGGGCTCGTGGGGATGAGAGACATGGAGCGCTTCAGCGGGCTGGGGTGAATTTGGCAGGGGAGACCTGGCCAGAGGGGGAGAGGCAAGAGGTCAGGCTTGGAGATCTGACCACAGGAGACTGTGCCCCCCTGGTTGGTGCCATGGATGGCCGCTCAGCCCCAGAATCCAACAAGGGGAAGGGACCCTGGGGTGTGAGGGGAACCACCTCCCAGATACTGCTCGTTCCCTCACTCCCCACACCCAACCCATCGGCAAGCTCTCCGCCACATCTCTGAATCTCTCTACTTCCTCTTCCAGCACTCTGGTCCTAGTCACTGGTGTCCCTTGTTGGAATTACTGCCACAGCCTCCTTATTGGTTTCTTGCCTTCCTTCTTGCCTCCTACAGCCCCATTCACCTCACAGAAGCCATGTTGATCCTTCTAAAAATGCAAATCTGACCAAGTCAATCCCTTCCCTTCACACTGAGCATAAAATTCAAACTCTTCCACATGCCTACAAGGCCTGGCAGGACCTGGACCCTTTGACCTCTGACCTCCCACAGCTCACCTGTCAGTTCAAGCCTTTTTAACTTTTACTCCCCCACCCCCACCCCCCATTTGTTCCTGGAACACTCAAGCTGTCCAACCTCAGACTTGTGCACTTGCTTTCTTCTTGTCTTCCTGATCTTGGCAGTTGGCTTCCTCAAATCTCATCTCAAGCAAGCATGACATCTCTTCCGAGGCCTTCCTTGACTAGCTGCCCACCACCAATCTTGGTTACTCCATCATAGGATACTTACTTATCTTCTTTACAGCACCCATGACAAACTGAAGTGATCTTACCTAGTTATTTGTTTACCTGCTTATTAACTGTATACCCCCCTGCTACGATACAAGATCTGTGACAACATCTTTGTATTGTCAGTAATTACAGTGGAGCCTGGCCCAGAGGAGCTGCTTCATTAGTATTTGTACAGTAAATGAATGAACGAAATAAACTGCTTCCTCAACATCCCTGTCATTGGGTCTTACCACCTGCCAAAGTTTTTTTCTGGTACTGAGCTAAAATCAGCCACCCATGAGGCCCAGTGACTCAGGGTGAATCGAGGCCTTCTTCCACAGGATGTTTCACACCCTCCATCCATCCCATTCCTGAGGTAGGAAAAGGGATTCAACTTGATTTGAACCATTCTCAGGACAGGGCAGGTTTCCACGAGCGTCCAGACCTTCACATGGAGCTATTCCCTCTGCCTAGCTCACTGTTCTTCCGCCCTTCCCTGACAGCCACTTCAGCCTTCGCTCCTCACTCAAGTGTTACCTCTTCTATGACTCCTTCCTCTGCATTCCCTGGGGCCCTGTATTACTGCCTCAAGCCTAGCATTTACTGCCTCCATCACTAGTCTGCCTCTTGCACTGGACTCTGGGCTCATGTAGAACAGCAACCCCACCCACGCATTTCTGTATTGCCATGACCAGGTGCAGGGTTATGATACACAAGAGCCCTCAATTTCATAAAAGCCAAAAAGAGGGCACCTATGGACCTGAGGGTGCCTCTAAGCTTGGCATAGGGAATCCAAAAGTACCCAAAGTCAAAAAAAAAAAAAAAAAAAAAAAAAGACAAGGAAACGAAGCCAAAAAACCTCACCCTGGGTAGGTGAGAACATCAAGGCTCAGGGAACAGAAGCCCTTTGCCCCAGTTCCCAGAGCAAGTTTGGGAGGCACAGACCTAAGAACCCTAGTCTTGTTTCTGATGGAAAGGCTGGAATTCCTGTCAGTCCTCCACTGAAACTCAGCCCAGGAAGGACAACCAGCCTGGTACAGGCTCCAAAGCACCTTCCCTCATCTATGACAATATCTATGTTCCTAGACAGGAAATCACCTGAGGGAAAGGGCAATTGCACTGATAGCCCCCTAAGGCTAGCCTCCACCTCTGCTGTGACCTCTGGGGTCCTCTGCTCAGGGCTCCTTCCAAGGCTCTGGCCTTCCAGAAAATGGCACCTTCTAGGCCCTAGGGGACTTGGTATAGGTTTTTCTTTTTTTTCTGTGGCCTGTCTTGGTGCCTATGGCTTCTTCCTCCTTCCCTCTCAGCCAAGAAGAAGGCAGGCAAGGCTGAGAGGGCAGGAAGTTATCTTGATTGGAATGATCGTGCAGTTCCCGAGGAGTGCTGCTTGGCCAGGCACTGGGGTGGAGGCTGGCCACAGCATGAGGGCTATAAAAACAGGAATGCCGGCCGGAGATCCAGGGCCTCACACTCTCCGAGAAACCCTGGTCTGTCCTTGGCAGCACCCCAAACCCACCCTGCCTGCCCTTACAGGCCAGTCCTTGCTGCTCCCCACTCAAAAATATTTTAATGGTTTCCTGTTTCCTGCAACTGCTTGAAATTGAAAAGCTTCACCCTATCCTTCAAGGCCCCCCAGAATGTGGCCCTAATATACTGAGATCTGGGAGTCAAGACAGATCTGCACTGAAATTCTGGCTCCGCCACCTATTAACTTTATGATCCTGGGCAAGTCACTTTATTTGCCCCCTCTGCCTCTGTTTCCAAGTAATGTCCTTGGCACAGGGGCAGGCACATAGTAAACGTGGATGTTGGCTACTGCAATTACTCATTTAAATCCCTGCACCTCTCCATCCCAGCCAGACATGTCTGCATACTCCAATTTGCCACCCCGTGCCTTCCTTTCATGCTATGTCCTCTACCTGGAATGCCCAATTCCTTTCACTCTTCTGGTTCACACCCCCTTTCTGACAATGTTCTTGCTTAGTCCTTTCATAGCTGCTATTCCTACTGGGGGGAGGAAGAAATGCATGGGCCCCCTGCATGGTAACCCCTCCCATTGATGAGGTCTGAGCATCTATGGGAGGGTCACTTTTAGGTGGAGGCAATGTAGCAGAGTAGTTACAAGTATGAGCTGTGGAGCCACACTGCATGGATTTCAATGCTGGCTATACCACCTGGGGCAAGTGACTCTTCTGTGACTCAGCCAAAGAATCTGTATGTATAAAGTTCTCAGAACAGCTTTTGGAAAAGACCGAATGCTCAATAATCTTAGCTAGAATTATCATTATTAGTATATTTTCTCCATCTGGACCCAGAAACTATGATGCTCTGAGACTATAAAACAAGGTCTAACACCCTCTGGGTTGCCAGAGTTGCCAGAAATGCCCTCCATCCCTGTTTTCCCTGATTCTTACCAACACCTAGGAGGGAGGCAGGTGGCCAGGACATCCATATTAAACTAGGGAAAGAAAGATACTCAGGGGACAGAGGGTGTGTACCAGGTGCCACAGAGCTGGGTACCAGAGACCCAGGGTTCACCCCGCCCACTGGCATGGATGACATTTCACTGCCACTCTCTTGACTTGTTTTAGCCAGTACCAGCCAGCCAAAGGGGACCAGCCATCTTGAGGTGAAATCTTGGAAACCTCTCACCTGGAGTCGGGTAGTATTATCTCACCAAGTCTCGGAAATCCCGCTTTCCCTTACCTTGTTCGTTTCCACTAGTATTTCAAAAACTCACTAGAATACCAGCTCCTACTGCTCACCCCAGCCTCTGGGGTGCTTACCAAGATAGTCCTTTTTAGACCACTTGGTTGGAGAACAGCATTGTGGCCAGAGGCAGGCTCTGGTGTCAGACTTCCCAAGTCTGAACCGTGGCCAGTTCTACTACTTGTTATGACTTCTCCTCTTTGGATCTCAGTGTTGTCATCTATAGAATGAGGCTGATGATAAGGTTGTGACCAGGACTAAACGAGATCATGTCAGAAAAGTGCTCACAGCACAGTCAATGCTCAACACTACCTACCGTTACTACTACCATATAGAGTGAATTACATCTTATATATAAACAGGCTTACAGACACAGATTTCTCAGAAACAATGCTATTAGCTAAAACCACATCCACAAATCCACCATGTCTAAGCTGGAATGGACCTTAGATTTTGGCCATTAACTCAATACTTTCAGGGGCCAAGCAGGTGTCAGACATGCCCAAAGGGAGGTGGTGGGGCCAGAGGCCAACTGGGGTACATGTGCAGGGTCTGAAGGGGGTGGACAATATTTAATCCTTCAACCCCTTCTTACTGCTGCTATAGGAATACAAGCCTTGAGTTTTCAGATTTTTTTTTTTTTTTCCTTTTTAAGAGAAGCTGAAATCTGGAGTTTTAGGGGAAAATTCTCAATTTCTTATGTCACCAAATTTATTTTAAAGCATAAGACAAAACCAAAGTTTCAGTGTGTTTGGGCTCAACAAAACAAGTCTGTAGGTCAGATATGGTTTCTGGAATGTCAGTTCACAACCTCTGCACTGCCTCATAAAGCTGAGGCCCGGATAAGTTATGAGACTTGCCCAGGACCAAAGAGCAAGTAAAGAGAGAGAGCCCAGTTTGACCTTTTTCAAGTAGGTATGGCCTCCTGGGACCCCCACTCCCTCACCTGTGTTTGCATTGCTCCCAATACTGTTGATGGCTGGCGGCACTGAGCTGGATGGGTGGAAGGGCACGTGTCCATTTTCCCGGGGTGGTTTGTCCTGCCAGCCTGGCCCTGCCTCCCCAGGGCCCAGCTCTGCAGGGCCCCCCCATTCATCTGAGCCTTGGCGTGAGTGGTAGGTAGGCTCAGGCCGGGTGCGGAAGCCGCTGGCCAGCCGCTCTTCCAGGTGGCTCAGCCAGAGGGCCAGTGCATTGCGGTCCTCCAGTGTGGTGGCCGGGTGGATGAGGGCGTAAGAGAGCAGCTGGCGGCTCTCCTCGATGAAGGCATTGCTCTCGATCGAGTAGGCCAGCACTTTCTGCAGCAGTCTCATGTACTCCGACTTGGCCTCCGTGTTGCCTGGCTGAAGCAGGGGCAGGTGGGACAGCAGGAGGGATACCACCTTCTCTTTGGACTCCTGCTGCCACTGGCTGACGATGGCTACAGAGGGAACAAAGGGAATGTCAGAGAAGCCAGGGTAGGGGACTCCCTCAGCCTGCTCCCTCAGCTCCAATCTCTTTTCCCTTCTCCCTTCATGACCCCTTGACCTCTGAGCTGGTCCTTCATACAGGTGAGACCAAATGCACTCACCCTACTTCCAGAGTAATTTTTCCTGGTTCCAACACTCCTACTCTCCAATACCTGCTGTGGCCCCCCAATCAGCCAAACTTGCTGCTCTGGAATCTGAGCTCCTCCTGCTGTCCCCAGGCCTGCCCTTCTCGTTGTATCCCTGTTCTTTATCTCCATGGCCTCTATCTCCTTTCCCCTATCAGAAGAGCCTCCTCCCTGACAGCGGATGACAATGGAATACAATGGTTAAAAGTCTGGGCTCTGTAATCAGACAGTTTGGACTCCAACTTACTAGCTAGATCTTGGGCAAGTCATCTTGAACCTCACTGCACACGGATTTCCTAACCTGAATAGTTTTGGGGATAATTACAGTACCCAATTCACAGTGTTCCTCTGAGATCCAATAAGCTGATAAAGAATGGAAAATGGCCAGGCATATAAAAGAATATATTTACTAAATGCTTGTTGTTTAAGTGGTAGAGACCAGCCTCTAGATTTTCCTCTTCCAATTGGTCCCATTCACCCAGACGGATTTGTCTTCTCAAAAGCACACCAAATGTCATGTTCCTGACCAGGAGCTTCCAATGGCAACCAACAGACTCAAGTTCAGGAACTCCTAGCCAACAGCACCTTCATTTTTAGGGCACTCGCCACCTCCTATTCCTCCAGATAAAGATGTGGGATACCCCCACATTCCCTGGGGCTCTCTCCACATCACATTCATCCAAGTTTCCACACTTACACTGAAATCCAAGGCTTGAACCTACAATAATATCTTTCCTCCCATTTGAATTCTGTCTTTTAATGGACTGCCTAAACCTGCCCTCCTCCAGGAAGCCTCACTGGCCAGTCCATGCCACAGTGATCTGGTGACATCTCCTTCCTATCCCACAGTGTGAGGGCCTAAATCTGTCTCATGGAGATGAGCCAGGTTTCCCCTTTTGACCCAGAAGGTCACTCCCTAAGTAATAAGGCCCCAGACCCGCCACATAAAGGTGGCCTTGGGAAGGAGCTATTACAGGTCTTCCTTGAAAACCTTGTTACCACTTCTGTGACTAGCTCAATGGACTGCAGGGTGGGAGAAAATGCTACAGGGCAAAGGAAACACTTAACATCTGTAGCCCTAAGAAAATGAATCATACACAACTCCCAACTCACCATATAACTGCACATTCTCTTGGCCTGGGACTCTCTGCTCTAAGCTGCCTAAAGAACCTCTGTTTAAGTGCCCAGGGATTCATCTATTCATTCAGAGTCATCAATTCCTGCTATGCCCATAGTACTGGCCAAAATAGAACAGTAATACTACACAATAATAATGATAATGAATAACATTTATTGAGCACTTACTATATTCCAGACACTATGCTAAGAACCTCACCTCAACTCTTTTTAACATTGCCATCTTATGTCTGCCCCTCCCCCACTCATGCTCTTTCTCTCTCTCTCAAATATAAATAAACATTAAAAAAAATTAAAAAACAAAAAAAGGGGCACCTGGGTGGCTCAGTCAGTTAAGCGTCTGACTTCGGCTCAGGTCATGATCTCGCAGTTTGTGAGTTCGAGGCCCACATCAAGCTCTGTGCTGACAGCTCAGAGCCTAGAGCCTGCTTCAGAGTCTAGTCTCCCTCTCTCTCTGCCCCTCCCCTGCTCATGCTCTTTCTCTTTCTCTCAAATATAAATAAACATTAAACAAACAAACAAAAAACACTGCCATCTTATGGATGAGGGACTAAATTTCAGGAGGTGGAATCACTTTCTCAAACAGACAGAGCCAAGACCTGAGCCCAGGTCTGTCAGCTTCTAGAATTGGGAGGAACATTTACCAACAACACTGTACTAGTTCTTCAATGCCAAATCTCTTGTTCTCCACCCCCTTCCCCCTCCGCCATCCTTGGCTTTCCTGATCTCATGCAGGACCTACCACTCAAGGCTAGGAAACCTTGTTGAACCAGCTTCCCATGACTACAAGGCTGTCTCTTAGGTCATCTCCATATCTAAGGATGTTTCCAAGGTGGGACAGGCCTTCCTGACTTGAGGAAGCCTTCACCTTTCCCACCCCCCCACCTCCACATGGCACTAGATCATACAGGAATGAATACCCTGGTACCCCATTCCCCTGGCTTAATCCCTGAGTTTTTGGCTCTTGATGAGGAGAAATAGCGTGATGAAGATCAGGGACAGAAAGTCAAAGACTTATATCCCAGCTGTGTTATGCAGTTGCCTGGGCAATACACTTCCTCCTCCTCTGGAAAGGAGGGATTACAGGTCTGCTGAGAGGATTTAGGGAGACAGTGCATGTAAAGCACCTGACAGAGTCTGCCCACAGTAAGCACTCAGTATGACTCCGTGATTGGTGTTTTTCTCCCTTCTCCTCCAACAGTCAGCCTACTCCTTCCAGCCCTACCCTGATGTTCTCAATCGCTGTTGTTTAGGCCTTACAGAGTAGCCAGAGGCATCTGGGACAGAGAGAAGCCTTGTCTAGTCCCTCCCCCACCCCAGGATACTGCCAGGACCCCAGGGCTAAGGGACACAGCTTCTCCTCTGGTACTGCCAGGGGACGTGACAGAACAGCCCCAAGGGTTGGGCTCAATGAAGGACCTTGTTCTACCATGGAGAAAGGAGAGAGTGGTTTTGGACGACTGGAGGCTGACCCTGGGGAAATGTGTGCTCATGTGTCTGTGTAGCGGTGTGGTGGGGAGGGCGGGCCTCCCATGACTGGGAAGCATCAGTGAGCGCTGGATCTGGTCCAAGGAATTTGCGCAGCCTCAGGCCCCTTGGGGTGAGCCCAGCTGGGGCTGCAGATGACGGGTGGGGATGAAACTTCGTTTCCTGCTCAGATCAGAAAAGTCTGGCCCAGAGTTGGGGCACAGCGGGGGCCCAATGAATACCTGCAGAATTGAACCCAGATGGTCTCCTAGAAGGTAGTGGTGTCTATGTGTGTATAGCGTGCCCTCTCGAGGATCCCCTGACCTGGGGTGACCCTGTTTCATATCCTAGCAGAGTATACTGAGTAAGGGCACAAGTTCAACAGGCAAACTTGCCTGGATTCAAAATCTACCTCTGCTTCTATGAGCTAGGTCAACATATTTGTGGGCCAGTCCTTTAACCTCTCGGAGCCTGGTCTCCTTTTCCGTACAGTGGGGGTAGTAAAAGCCACTATGTCACAGGGTTGTTGTAAAGGTTCAATGAGACAATCATGCAAAGCACCTGACATGTGTTAAGTACTCCTGTCATTTTAAACGTTATTATCATTGCTTTTGGTTGAAGATCTAGAGCCCACGCTGTTTCAGGGCTGTGGGGAGCAAGTAATATGGGAGGGCACATCTGGGACTCCCCCTTAAGATTCCCAACAGGGGTGGGGGATTTCGTGCAGTTATTTACCAAAAACAGACATATCTCTGGTTCCTCTGAGCTAGACGTACAACAAGCAATGATGAAATTCTGGAGGTGGGCGGATGGGGGAGGGGGCTGGGAATGCCATGATGCCAATGGCTGCTTCTCACCAAGCTGCAAACCCAGATTCTGCAGGCACGGAGAGGACCAGAGACACTGTGCATGAGTACCCTCCTTGGCCAGGGGACCAAAGCTAAATAGGTCATGACCCTGGGTCCTGGCAAATCATAGGAGCCAAATATATCTTGGAGACTGCCACAGAGCAAATCCATTTTTACGTGCTGGGCTGTTGCAATAATCGTGGCAGCCTCAGGCACTAGTCACAGGGGCTGGGGTTTGGCTGCAAACATGCCCTTCTCTATCTCACCCCAGCTCACACAAACATGGGGGAGGGCCAGGGGGCTCACATTTTTGTTTGATGAACTGTGTCAGTAGAGCTTGAAAGGGAGGGTGGAGGCATGAGAGTTGAGCTCTGGTGACTCATTCAGCCACGGCCCCCTCCTGACCTCAGTTTCCCCACCCAGATTCAGTAAGCCAGATAGGGAGGAGCTTAAACCTGCTGGATACAGGGACTCTGACTCAGAGGACAGGAGGAGGAAAGAAATGCAGGCAATGTGGCCTAGGAAGCTGAAGGACCTGGGAGGGAAGGGGATTTCAGCTTCCCTGGCTCTATTCTTTTGGTCCAAGTCAGCATCAGGAGGAAAGAGAGGACTAGCATTACTGTTACAGCTCCACACAGGCAGGGAAGACAGCACTGGGAGAAGCAACAGGGATGACAACAAGGGGAAACCTGGGGCCTCTCCTTCCTGTTCCACAGACCCTTAGGGTATTGCTTTTCTGTTCCTGGGTATTGTTTCAGATTCTGCTTCTATGAAACCAATGCTGGCTGCCTGGGTTTGGGGGACTTCCTTAAACCCTCCCAACTGCTTGAGAGGAAGAGCCCAGACCAGATTCCCCTTCTACAGCCCCACCTCCCCACTCCCAGCAGGTCACCACCTTCCTGGGCCCACCCAGCATCAGCGTCAGTATCAAGACAAGTGGTTCTCCACTGGATGCACGCAAGAGCCAACTAGGGAGCTTAAAAAATATTAGACTCGCTGGGGATAGGACCCAGGCCTCAGATTATTTTTATAGAGTCCCTGAGTGATTCTGACATGAAGCCAGGGTTGGGACTCGCCTAGATCAAGCCGTCTGTACTCCCTGCCTTTTTTTTTTTTTTAAAGTTTATTTTATTTGAGAGGGAGGGAGAGAAAGAGTGTGCAACATGCAATGAGCAGCAGAGGGGCAGAGAGAGAGAGAGAATCCCAAGTAGGCTCCGTGCTATGCTGCCAGCGCAGAGCCTGATGCAAGCCTCAATCACACAAACTGTGAGATCATAACCTGAGCCGAAATCCAGAGTCAGATGCTTATCGAACTAGCCACCAGGTCTCCTATCTGCCCATTTCTTTCTTTCCTTCCTTCCTCCCTCCGCCCCTCCCCCACTTTTTTTTTCAAAAGAGAGTGAGCACAGGGGAGGGGGCAGAGAGAGAGAAAGAGAATCTTAATCAGGCTGCACACTAAGTGCGGAGCCTGACACAGGGCTCGATCCCTCAACCCTGGGATCATGACCTGAGCCAAAATCAAGAGTTGGAACACTCAACTGACTGAGTCACCCAGGCACCCCCCATCTCATAAAATATTAAGAGCTATTCCTTTAGAAAAATGTGCTGAGCCCCCAAAGTTATATGCTTGGCTGTGGCTCTACCTTCTTTGGTACATTATTTCAGAGCCCAAGAGGCACTTGGAGAGTTATGGATCCTCAGGCTCAAGAGGGGTGGAACTGGTCCAATGCACAAGAGGTTTTAGTGGCAGAGTTGGATCTAGAACTCCTGGATGTTCTGATTCCTATTCTCATGTCCTGTAACAAATGAATCATCCAGCAGAGCATCATCTCTCAAACTGTCTAGTCAGCAGAAGAACTTGGATACGTGTTCCCAGGCCCATCCCCTCAGGATTCTGATTTTAGGGGTTGGGTCAGGGTTGGGGCGGTGGGGAGGCTGGATTTTAAGAGTCACTTCCCTCCCACCAGGTGATGTGGACAATGACGCAAGTTTGGGAAACACAAGGGAATGGGAAGCCCATAACAAACAAGGGAAGAGAGAAAGTCAGAGGATGCACAGTTCCTCCCACAAGGTAGGCCTCTAGGCCCAGGAAGAAGCTACTTCCTTCACAAATAAGGCAAGGGGGCTGTTCTACTTGAGGGAGGGACCGAGACAGGAGACACAGGCCTCCTTAGTCTTGGAGCCCCCATGTCTATTATTATTATTATTATTATTATTATTATTATTATTATTATTTTAGTGTTTATTTATTTTTGAGAGAGAGCAAGCAAGTGTGCACGCAAGCAGGGCAGGGGCAAAGAGAGGTGGGCAGAGGACCCAAAGCAGGCTCTGTGCTGACACCAGTGAGCCCAATGTGGGGCCTGAACTCAGAAACTCCAAGATCATGACCTGAGCTGAAGTCGGATGCTCAACCGACTGAGCCACCCAGGTGCCCCAGAGTCCCCATGTCCATTAAGAGTCATTTACTGGTCTGTAGAATTTGCCTCTGTGACCACTTCTCTCTCTAGTCATGCTCTGCTCTAGTCCTGGCAGGTTTCCTGCTGACTCTGATATACACCATAGCCCTCCTTCTCTCATTCTACGTTTTCCCTACCTCTCCATCTAAGTACCAGCTTGTTATATATTCTTGCCATCTGACCTGGGGCTGCGGCTGAAGACCTTGATTCCTATTTTCATTCATCGGTGAATTCGTTCCACATCAATTCTCAACCCTGGCTAGGCATTACCCCCAAATCCCAGTGCAAACCATCTGGGATGAGCATCAGGTTCTTGGTATAAAGGGTGCCGTGTCTTTTTAAGGCGATGTGGTAACCAGGAATCTTTTACATCCACATCACTTCAAACTAGCAGTTCCACAGAATTCTAGGAATTTATCTTAGAGATGCTTAAAGGGTACTCATCGCAGCACTGTTTGTATGAGCGAGACCAAACAGACCATAAAGTAGAGCCTGCTGGTCAGGAGCAAGAGCTCTAAAGTCAAATTCCAGTTCCACCTGTGACCAGTGGTATGACCCAGGGCAAGTCACTAAACCTCTCCAGACCTCAGTCTCCTTGTCACTAAACCTTCCAGACCTCAGTCTACTCATCTATAAAATGAGGGAACAGTAAGACTAACTTACAGAGCTGTTGTGAAGACTAAATGAGTAATAAACGTAAAGAACTGTTTGATACCCAGGTAGGCCTCTATAAATACCTATTCTTCCTATTACGCAGCCATTAACAATGAGGCATATACATGTGTGCTGAATATGAAACGATCTTCAAGTTACACTGTTAAATGAAATTGGTTAATATGCACAGTGTTCTACTCTATGTATCAAAATGATCTGGGCGCCTGGGTGGCTCAGCTGGTTAAGCAGCCAACTCTTGGTTTCAGGGCTTTGCGCTGACAGTGTGGAGCCTGCTTAGGATTCTCCCTCTCCCTCTCCCTCTCCCTCTCTCTGCCCCTTCCCTTACACATGCTCTTTCTCTCTCAAAATAAATAACTAAATAAACTTAAAAAAAAAAAAAAAAGGATCAAAACAGGGGTGCCTGGGTGGCTCAGTCAGTTAAGCATCCAACTTCAGCTCAGGTCATGATCTTCAGGCTCGTGGGTTCGAGCCCCATGTCAGGCTCTGTGCTGACAGCTAAGAGCCTGGAGCCTGCTTCGGATTCTGTGTGTCCCTCTCTTTCTGCCCCTCCCAAACTCATACTCTCTCTCTCTCAAAAATAAATAAAACATTAAAACATTTTAAACAAATGATCAAAATAATGAAAAAGCTGAAGGGAGACTATGTGCATACTCATACATCACAGAATCTCTCACAAAACATACACCAATTGGGAAGACGGAAGTATGGAAGGGAGGAGATCTCACTTTTTACTTTTCATAGGGTTTGATTTTACAAGTTTTGAAAACAAATGCAAAAATTAACATGCTCTAATAAATAGAATAAACACCACTGGTGATTCTGAGATACAGACAAGATTGGTACTTAGTGCTCATCCAACTACCTTCACAGGATGGGGTGGTAGGGAAGTGTGACAAAGCTGCATAAGAAAATGGCCTGCCCCACAGGAGCCCTACTTGGGGGCACAGCCATACCACAACCAAGAACTCCTGCCACCAATGTCAGAGCAGAGATGAGCCCTCCCTGGTGTGGAGGGGTGTGAAGCTGCTGAGCTCTGAGCCTGCTGTAGTCTTGCTAGATTCTTGCTCTCACTGTCTGCCAGAACTGGGACTTAAAGCCGGTGTGAGTCCTGGCCCGAGGAGCCACCTCACCCTATAACCATGGTGCTTCTCTGACTTATACGTAAATATTCGGAAAAATAAAGGGGATTGTTATGAAGGCAATGGGCCTGGGGAGATGAGGGAAGCCAGGCAACTCTGTGGCTCCTAGCAGCCCATGGGGATTTCCTTACCTATGAAATGGGGAAAATAACAGTACCAATTTCATGGGGTTGTTGTGAGGACTAAATGAGTTATTCACAATAAAAACAATTGACATTTACTGAGTGTTTACTACATGCCAGGCACTGTTCTCAAAGCTCACAACGACCCTAAAATGTAAGCATAGTTACTATCTTGGTTTTAGAGAGGAAGAAACCAAGGCTCAGAAAGTTACTTTGTTATATTGCAAATGACAGACCTGGGATCTAACCCTAGACAGTCTGACCCTAGAGCCACTAAAAAACACTGCTTTCCAAGTTAGTATATAAGTACAGCCAGTACTTGGTGTGTCCTAAGGGCTTAACGTGAGCTATTATTATGGGGGAGAAGGTGGGAAGGGTTTGGATGCACTGACACGGAGTCCCTGGGTCCCCTTTCCAGTTAGCTTCAAGTACGCACGAAATGTCCTCTTCTCTGGCCTCCATCTCTCTCACCCATCACTGAGGTCAACAGCTCTCCATCCCGCCCTGTGGAAGCCTAGAGGCCAGAATGGCTTCAGCAGTGTGTCCTGAGAGGGTTCTCTGGCCTGACTCCTGTCTATGACTGGGGCCCCTGAGAGAGTTCTAGAGAAGCCTGGCTCACCAGGCTCCTGGTACACACTCTACTGAGTGCTTAGGGAACTGATACGGACTATACCTAAATTCAAAATTCTCTTGAAGCTATTTATGCCTTAAGTCCAACCTACCTTTGTGCCTACAGAACAGTTTAAGATTACTTGTGAATTTCTAAAATTCTCTCCTGGCTCTGGTGTCCCAGAGCTTGAGAAATGACTTATTCGTTCAGCTTCCAATCCCCTTTCGTAAGTAATGACCTTAGTCCCTTCCTCTCAGTCGCCCAGACAAGCCACCCTACATAGCTCTTCCTCTGCTATAGGTTGTTTCCAGTTTGCACTGCCATCCGCCAGTAGCCCCTCATTTCATGCCTGAGGCTATCTGGCAACAAAGCCCCAGGAGACCAATGATGATGACTTGGGAGGTCAGGGACTCCCCCTCCACCAACAAGCTGAGAACCCACATTTCTCAGCACATTGTGGGGTGGGCCTCCTCAGCCCTCCGATATCTGCTCCTGTTCTGGGGTGGAGACTCACCAGCACTGTTGGCCTCCGACTCTAGCAGGTGGATGTCATTGCAGTCCGCCAGTGAGTGCTCCAGGCAGAGCTGCAGGAACCGGGCCTGGGTGCGAGTGACCCGCTTCAGAAGTGACAGCAGGGCCACCGTCTGCTCACACTCATTCCAGCCCTTGAACCAGCCAGCGAGGATGCCCACCTGGTCGCGGAACATCATGGTGCCGGGCCTGGGGCCAGGGTGGGGGGGACGGCGGTGGCGAGGGCCAGCGCCGTCACATGGTCTCGGCTCAGAGCTCCTGTTACCTCTCCCCTGAGGGCCAGGGCTTGAGGACGTTCCCTGGCGTGGTGGCAACGGGCGGTGGGGGGAGGAGGAAACCTGCTCACATCGGGGGAGGTCTTGGTCCAGCCACACCTCTCCAGGCTCCTAGAAAAGGAAGGAAGGTGGTCAGACAGAATGAAAGGGCTGGAACTGGCCTGGTGAATGCAGGTTGAGAGGGTAAGGAGGCTTTATGCCTTCCTCTCCTAGGGTGTCTGCTCTGCTGAGCTCCTGGGAGAAAGAGGAAGCCAACACCAGACACTAAACCAACTTTCCCACCAATCTCCAGATGTAGAAAAAACACCTGATTGGGACTCAGCAAGACTAAGGAGAAGAGGTTGCCCCTCAGTCCTAGCTATCAAAGGGCCAAAGGAAGCAGAATTAAGTTGGTAGGATTTTCCAGCAATGGGAAATAGGAGAGGCTGCACACTACAGGGAAAGATCTGAATTAATGGAAACCTGGCCTTATGTGACATGTGACCCCAGCACATGCCCTGACCTACCTCTTCTGAGAGTGGGAAAGAGTGATTGCTCACCTGCTAAGAGGACTCCATGGAGTTTATGTATGTCAATCTAAGACTCATAAAGCTAGGATGTGAGTGGGTGGTGACCTCAGTGGAGATCTCGAGTATGCAGATAGCTAAGTGATCAGTAACTGCCTAGGTGCCCAAGGGTAGGGGCATGGACAAAGGCTTTTTCAAAGATTTGGGGGAATCCTACCTCCTTCAACCCAGCTCTACCACTCTGGAAAAGGTGCAGCTCTGATCTCTAAGATCCCACTCATCTCTGCTGTGAGGTGAGTCTCCCCCAGACCTCTTCTTCATTCCTCTGAAGGCTACCCTGACCCAAGTCCCCTGGCTTCCAAAGATGCCTGTCATCCAGACTCCTAAGAGCACGGAGGATGCCAACTTGAGAAGGGTCACATCCAAAGTAAAAAAACTCCCAAGCTAGAAAGTGTCCAAATTCCTCTCTTGGATGGGAACTACACAGGAGCTGTGTTAACTGGGCAGACAACAGGCCTATTCTTCAGTTGACTGATTTCTGGACACTACTCCGAAGCCTTTTTTTAAGTGTCTCGAGCTCCAGGTCTCTACTCGCATTTCCTGGTCTGTCCCACAACCAGTGCCTTGGCTCTATCCCCAAACCACATTTGGCTCCACAGACTGAGAACTCCACACAAAGACCCACTGAACTTGCTGGGCTCATGTCTTGCCACCTCCCTGAACTTCCATCCTCTTGCCGAAGAGCGCTGTGAGGTGCATCTGACAATGGCTGTGACTCACCTGGCAGATCCTCTCTGGGACACCTGAACAAAGCAAACTGACCCAGATGTCAATCCCTTTGCATATAAGGGCAAGTGTAGGGGAAAATGAAATCTTTTTAAGTTTATTTACTTTTCTGATTAATCTCTACACCCAATGCGGGGCTTGAACTCAAGACTGTGAGATCGAGTTGCACGCTCTTCCAACTGAGCCAGCCAGGTGCCCCAGAAATCTTTTTATTATTTTTTATTTTTTTAAATTTATTTTGAGAGAGAGAGATGGAAAGAGAGAGTGAGCATGCATGTGCAGAGTAGGGGCTGAGAGAAAGGGAGAGAGAGAATCCCAGGCAGGCTAGGCTCCCTAGGCTCCCTCAGGACAGAGTCCAATGCGGGGCTCGATCTCACAAACTGCGAGATCGTGACCTGAGCTGAAATCAAGAGTTGGATGCTTAACAGACTGAGACACCCAGGCACGCCAAGACATCTTTAAAAAGGAATCAAATGTTGCTCCTGGCTTAAAATCCTCCAATGATTTCCTAAACTAAAGCTAAACTAAAACTGAATGGATCTTGGTCTACGGGTCCCTGCAAGACTCCTGTGGCCTCTCCAATTTCATCTGGTACAAGTTTTCTATACACTAGAACTCTTTCTTCAGACCTATTTATGGTTGGCCCCTACTTGTCACTCAGGTCTCAGCTCAATGTTACTTCCTCAGAGAGAGCTTCCCTGACTATCGGATTTAAGGGGTCTGTCACACTATTTAGGCTATTTCTTCTATATAATTTGACACCCTCAGATATTATTTATGTTTGTTATTTCTCTTTCCACCAAAAAGCAAGCTATATGGTTACCCAGTGCCCAGAATGGTGACTGGCATACAGACGGTTTTCAGTATGTATTTGCTGAAAGAATGAATCAATAAGGTGAGCATGGAAGCCACAATTGGGATTTCTACAGCCCCGGAGATGACAGAAGAAATGGCCCATAGGATGGGAAACAGACTTGGAAACTCTGTCCTAAGAGAAGTTTGAAGGCACTGAGGAAATTTCCCCGGTGGAAGAGAAGACTTAGAAGGAATGATATAGCTGACTTTGAATATCTGAAAGGGTAGCACACAGGAGAGGAATTAGATTTGTTCTTTTGCTCCAGAGGAGAACCAGGGTGGATGGCTCTAAGTGAGAGGGGACACGGGAAATGTTGAGAGTCAAGACAATTCAGTTCTAGTCTTGCCCTAGACACTGATTCACTTTGACCTGGAGCTAGTCCGCTTCCCTTCTCTACAATGTGTAAGATAAGGAGTCAGACTGGATCAGACACGACGAATGGGTTTTACCTCACAGGCTAACTCCCAACGACTGGTAGTGGCTGGTTGGGGCACTATGGTGTGAAGGATCCAGAAGAAATGAAGCAACAGGAGTATCCATCAAAGGGCAAGGATTAATCAATTGGGGCACACCTCATACAAAGAGATATTACGTAGCTATTAAAAACATGCTTGATTCTGATAGCATACAAAAAACATAGCATGTTTACATCTATATATAGTGTTTGATCTTTCACCACCAACCTGCAGGGCTGATCATAAGCTCCATGGTAATACATACAATACAATGCCATTTTCATAAAAAGAAAAAGCCATACAAAAATCCTTACACACCTCATTATATCTACATGTGTATGCGTATAGAGAAATGTGTATAAAGACACCCTAGGCCGTTCGCATTGGTTTACCTCGGAGAGGAGGAATTATTAACAGTCTCTTTATGTAACTTTGTAGCACTTCACTAGTTGCAAGTAAACACGTATTACTTCTATAATTTTTAAAGAATTAAAAAAAAATTTTTTTAAGGCTGCATTCTACTATCTGGCTCAGTGAGAAAGAATACTGTGACTGATTATCAATGTTTGCCCTGGATGCAGGATGGATGAGTGGTAGTTCACATGCCTGAAAAATCAGTTTCTCTTCCTACCTCCAACATTTTGTGGATTTCAGCCCTAAGGAGACAGCATCTGCCTTAACATAAGGAAGAATTTTAAAATAATATATCTATCCAAGAATGGAACTGGCTGCCACGTGAGGAGGTAATAGCTCCCTGGCTGCTGGAAGTGGTCAAGTGGAGGCTACATGAACATCCCTTGGGAGTGGGAGGGATTCCTTCACTGGGTGGCAACTCATAGGATAGAAGGACATGTTACTATTTCAGACAGAACATTTGTGACGAGAGGTTTGATATGCCAACAACATGTACGGCAAAAAGATGACCAAATCCACAAAGAGACCAAAGTTGTGCACACTCTTTCCCATAAACTTTTTCTGGGTTGTTAGTTTTCCAAAGCAACAGCACTGTGCCTCCCAAATAAGCTGACGACCAGAATCTTCTCCCAAGCCAAATGCTATAAGCAAAGGTTTGGGACAGAGCGGGGTCTCAAATATGACACTTATTAAGTCCAGGTTTTGAATGAAGCAGGCTGGTGAGGACTATGGTGAGTTAGAAAGCACATACCCTATCTAAAGGGAGAAGTCGTGATTTTAGCTCTAATCAACTGCTGCCATGTGGGAATGTGGGTCCAGTGTCGTTAGGTTTTAGATTTTTTTTTTTTAAAGGGGAACCGGAAATCTGGACTTTTAAATAAAATTTCCCCTATTTTTAAATATTGGAAACTAATTCACATTAAAACAGCAACAGTGAACCACCATGAGGAACAAACAAAGCACGTGGCCTGTAGTCCTTGGACCAGATGGACACACACTGGGAAAAGACCAGAAGTCTGTGAACTGTCCTTCCCTCAGGCCGCTCTGGTTTATACCTTCAAGCTGCCCAGTTGTTCAGGGAACATGACTGGCAGAGAGGATCTAGTGCCCAACAATGGCTGTGACAGTCCTCAGTAAACACTGGGGGCTTCAGAGAAACAAACAGTTGCTTTTAGGACAGGAGAAGGATGTTGGGTATTTGTTCTGGATGGTGACTAGAGAGGAGAGTGATATGGCTTCTTCTGTCAAAGGGCCAGAGGTCCCCGGCTACCTCTTTTCCTGGGTGGTTGGCAGCAATGAGAAGGGGAGACCTCGGTTAGTGACATGGGCCAGGAAAGAGGCACCACGCTGACTATTCCAAGGCACCTTACACTGTGATGGATTTTGGTGGATCTGCTGCCAACCATCCATGCCCATCTTCTGATACCAGCCCCTGAGTTCCCTTTGGAAAATTAACTGTCTTCCTTGGCTCCAGAAGTAGACATGGCAAGTCCACTGGTCAAGGAAAGTCTTCACTGGACTTCTGCTGGAACCATTGAGGAAAAGAAGTTCTCCATTGGGGTTGCTGAGATTATGTATCTCCTGATGTTACTGGCTGCCCCTTCGGCTACCTCAGTGAGAGTCTGCCTCAGAATGAAGCCAACACAGATGAAAGCAGAGTCAAGAGATGAGGGGACAAAGAGGGAGACCTGTTCACATCTGAAGATCTGGATCCAACCTAGTCAGACTGAAGCCACCTCACTCCAGACTTTTCAGTTATATGGACCAATAAATTCCTTTTGGGCTGATGCCAATTTGTGTTTCTATCACTTGAGTTGGAAGAGCCTTGACTGCTCCCATACAAAAACAGAATTCACCACTGCTCTGATCTCTCTGTCATTGTGCGACAAAAAAATGACTCCCTGCCTTTGAGGAAAGACACTAGAGGGGAATTCCATCGGAAAAGTTCTCAAACAGCCCAACTTTCTGCTGCCATATTTGCTCTCTAAGGGACCAAGTAAGCTTCTGTGGAAGCATCTACCAATCCTGGAGGGTGGAAAATAAAGCCAAAATTGGCTAAGAGGTTTTAGGAAAAATTACTCACTAGGCTCCCTTCATTGGCTTCAAACAAGAAGCAGCCCACAGATAGGAGGTGCCTCTGGAGCCAGCTCTCCTCACTTGGAACCAGCACTGTGGAGTCAGATGTAGCTGAAAACGGGGCTCTCCTGCTGACACTTACTTGCTGTGTTGACCTTTGGCAGGTAACTCAGTTTCTTCCTCAGTGAGGCTGGTTATAAGAATGAAGTGGAACAATGTACGTAAAAATACCTACCATGATGCTTGGCATGTCTTCATATACCATATATCGTGTCATGTGCCAGGCCCTATGCTAACAGCTTTCTGTGGGTGAGTTCATTTAATTCTGAAAATAATACATACACTATACCTTACAAATATATGTGACATACGCATATATTACACGCACATATGCACATATACATGTATAACGCTATTCTCATTTTATAAATGAAGAAACTGACACACAGAAAAGGTTAAGTCACTTGTCCAAGCCTACACACAGCTAAGCTGAGATTTTCAAGGTCAAACAGTCTGGTTTTAGAACCCTTGCTTGTTCCTAAGAATATTATAGCCTCCTGTAAATTCCTTTCCATTGCCTAGAAAAGTTGGGTAACAGGTACACCCATTAATGCCAACATCTCTGGATGAATAAGGGGGTTCTATTAGCCTTCCTACCCATTTCTAGCCCTTCTACAGCACACGCTGTAGTTACCTAAGGTTAGTTACCTAAGGTTAACTCACCATCCTGACCTGAGCAAGAACAAGAGAATGTCAGATGCCAAGGGAGCTCAACTTCTCTTTTGTAAAAACTAACCATTATTTTCAGAAACTCCTGAAGTATGTACACAAAATATGCATACTATTGCCTCAGCTAAGAATGAGGCTTTTGTATGAACAGTCCTGGGGAAGGGAGGGAGAGGAGTGGAGAAGTCAGGGGGGCCTCCTGGAAGATAAGCATAGCCTAGGAAGCTGTGGGAAACCCTGGAGTAGAGAAGCTGGTTCCCTCTCCCCTTGCCCCCATGTATTGCTCCCTTTCACTCATCCCACGCTTACAGGTGTTGACCCTTCCCCACTAAAACTCTATCTTTAGCTCTTCCCTTTCTCTATACTTGTATCCTCTCACTTGGATGTAATCAACTCCTATAGATTGAACTATCATCTCTCTGTGGACAACAAAGAATTTCTTAAGTCATCTTTGACGCCTTTTTCTTCCATACGATCTAGTCATCTGGTCTCGATAATTCTTTTTTCTTAACGTTGGCTAAACATGCTATCCTTTTTCTTTCCCAAAACTCAAGTGGCTCTGGGACCAGACTGTCTGGGTTGGAAACAGAATCCTACCACTTACTACCTGTGTAACTTTGGGCAAATGATTTCACCATGCTGTGTCTGTTTTCATTTGTAAAATGGTTTTAATAACACTACCTACTTTCATAGAGTTGTTAGCTATTATCATCATCTTGTCACCAATCCCATCAAGTCCTGTTTTCTCTATACACCAAACATATCTATTTCTCTTATTTTTTACTACCATCGCCATATTCAAGTCACTATCCTTTCTCATCTGGACCAATGTAATGCCTCCTAATCCACCTCCTGCTTCCATTCTTACCCTTGTTCTCCTTGCAGAAACCAGTGAACATTCTTAAACAAACAAAAAAAACCCAAAAAACAAACAAAAAAAAATCCCATCATGTCACCGTCTTGCTTTAAAAACCCTTTAACAGGGGCGCCTGGGTGGCTCGGTTGGTTGAGCATCTGACTTAGGCTCAGGTCATTATCTCGCAGTCTGTGAGTTCGAGCCCCGCGTCGGGCTCTGTGCTGACAGCTCAGAGTCTGGAGCCTGCTTCGGATTCTGTGTCTCCCTCTCTCTCTGCCCCTCCCCCACTCATGTTCTGTCTCTCTCTCTCTCTCTCTGTCAAAAATAAACAAACATTAAAAAAAAAATTAAAAACAGCTTCCCAAGTCTCTTAAGTGAAAATATAAATTCCTTACCATGGCCTACAAGGTCCTACATGATCTAGCCTCTGTCCCCTCTCCCTCACACTTGTCTCCTTGTTGTTCCTTGAACACATCTCAGGGCTTCTGCCCTTGTTAACCCCTCTACCTGAAGTTCTTCCCCAGATCATCACATGGCTGGTTCCCTGTCTTCAATTAAATCTGGATTCCCGTGTGCCCCAATCTTCTTCATCTCCCCAGTAAAGAGTCTTTGGTCTGAAACACTGAAATCAAAGGCTGCAGCTCTTCCAGAAACGCTTAGATTGTAAGATCCATGGGGGAAGGAAAGACTGTGACTGTATTATTCACTGCCATATATTTAAAACATTTATTTTATTTTATTTTAGAGAAAAAAAGAGAGAGCACATGAGTAGGGGTGAGAGGGAGAGAATCCCAAGCAGGTTCCATGCTCAGCGTGGGGCCCAGAGCTCAATCCCATGATCTTGGGATCATGACCTGAGCTGAAATCAAGAGTCAGATGCTCAACTGACTGAGCCACCCAGGCGCCCCATTACATTTTCAATTCCTAACCTAGCACCTGGCACATAGCACATCCTGAATAAAATATCTGTGAAAAACTTTTCCACCTTGCAGCAGTCCTTTCTCCACCTAAAACAATGTTTAGATTAAAATGCCTTACTCCAAGATCGTCCCACAACTTGGTGCCTTCACATCTTTCAGGTTATCAGTCTCGATTGTCACCTCCTCAGAGGCCAATTCTGACCTTGAGTATAGTGGCCACAGGGACCCTCTCTTCCATACTATTAATTCCTTCATAGCATGTATCACTGATTTCTTTTGTGTGTCCTCTCCACCCACCCCCTTCAGAAGGTAAGGGCCATGAGTTCCAAGACCTTGACTGTTTCAGTCACTGCTCTATGTCCAGAACCTAAAAAAGTGCCTCCATAAATTGTTTAACTGCTGGAGTTGAGACTTGCATACTCTATATACTGTTGTTCTGTAACTTGCTCTCAATCAGACTGTATTCAACAAATTTACACTAAAATAAAACAAAACAAAACTCTACCCAAAGTAATTTACTTAACTCTCTCAAAGTTCAGAGTCCTGAAAACCCAAAGCTGAGGTACAGGATTGAATACCACTACTCCTGGATTCCATTACCCTACCCTGAGGCTATCACCAAACCTGGCCAGTCACCTCTTCCCTGTCTCTCTCTCTCAGTGAGATCCCAAAGGAAAGTCTGGTTGGATGGGATTAGCCATAAACTCTCTCTGGATCCAAACGATCACAGACTGGAGAATGACTGAGGCTAGAGAACAAGCAAGGAGGGGAACGGCCACCAATATCAGAAAGCTCATGGGATGGAATCACAGCAACCTCAGTTAGCAAGAGAATTAATTCCAGGGTACAGAACTCCAAACATGTCCCTGAGGATCTTCTGTTAGTATTTCACACTTATTCAGGGAAGAAATTGTTTTCAAACGGGGGCTTTCGGGAAAGAGTTCTCTTTCCGCTAAGGGTGTTGAGGTAGGATTAAAGCGTAAGGTTGCTGAAGGCCATCTCTGTCACCACAAAGTAGAAACTTGTTGAGGATGAAGACACTCCTTGTAAAAATGGGCAGAGATTACTGAGAAGATTGTTTTAACTCCTGGATGAAGCTAAGACTGAAGTCATCCTAGCTCTGGACTTTTTAATAACACAAGTCAATTACTTCGTTTTTTGATTAAACTAACTTGAACTAAGGTTCTGTCATTTATGTCTTTAGAGTCCTCGCTGACGTGAACCATTTATTTTTTTTATTAAAAAATTTTTTTTAACATTTATTTATTATTGAGAGACAGAGAGACACTGAGCGTGAGCAGGGGAGGGGTAGAGAGAAGGGGAGACATAGAATCTGAAGTAGGCTCCAGGCTCTGAGCTGTCGGCACAGAGCCCGAGACGGGGCTCGAACTCACAGACTGCGAGATCATGACCTTAGCCGAAGTCGGTCGCTTAACCAACTGAGCCACCTAGGTGCCCCGAACCATTTATTTTTGATAACACTGAGCACTTATACGCAGGACACTGTTTTAGCTACTTCATGGGTTAACTTATGTAATTCTTATAATAACTCTAGAACATAAGATACCATTATTACTTTCATTTTTTAGCTGTGAAAACTAAGAGCCAGAGAAGTTAAGTAGTTGTCTAGGTCACAAAACTGGTAAGTGACAATGCGGGACACAAATCCTGTCTGGCCCCAGAGTCTGCATACTTAACTTATACTATGCTATAATGCCTCCTCATTGCACCCAACCCTACCTGAACAGAAAATCCAACTCTATGACTCATGGCACTATCATCTTGGGATGGACAGGGTCCAGAAACCTTCTATTGGTGCCACCTGTCCTCAACATTTATGAGGTTAGTTGTAGTTTACCTAGCTCGTAGGATTCCCTATGAGGAGCATGAGACGAGAATACATGTGAAGCATTTAAACAGTAACTGACAAATAATTACTCAATAAACAGTAATCATCGATATTATCACTCTACGGGTCACAAGAGTATAGCTGGCAAATATAATAAAGATGGAAGAGATCTGTTTTCTTTCATCTCTGTCCTTTAAGTGGAGAGAAGAGATGCCATGAGTGGGAGATGAGAAGCCCTTCTTATCTTTGACCTATTGCAAAGCTGTTACCTCTGCCTGGAAGACCACTCATCATTGTCCCAACTCCTGTGGAACACCACTGAGCCCAAATACCACCTTTTCCATGACGTGTCTTTCCAGATAAAGGGCTCCTTCTTTCACTGCCAAATTTCCACAGCATATAATCTGTACCTCATGTTCTGCCCTGTGTACCTGCCCAGCCCCTCTAATGTACTGTGAGCTCACTGAAGGCAGGCCCCAGTGTTTATCCTGTGATCTCCATTTCCCCTTCTTGACCCCAGAGAGAAACAGAATCCCTTGGAGAAAGCTGAGAGCCCCAGACTTATAAAGACTTATAAAGGCTGAGGGAGGCTGACAGGCCAATGAGGATGGGGTGAGGCAGGTCACCAAGCATAGGACCTAAGGTGGCTCAGAATCAGGAGGCAGCACAAAGAAAAGTCCCTCAGATAGCAGTGGGTGGGGCACAGAGCTTCTTCTAGGAGAGGCAATGTGCGCTGGGTACAGGAAGAAGACAGGAGGGGGTGGGGAAGGTGTATACAGCCTGACTGGGGAGTGAGATCTGAAAAACTTAAGAGATTTCTGGCCAAATGCAGAAGAAAGAGCTACCCTTCTCTAATGATTCCCAATAACTTACTGAAGGCAGATCCCACTTTGTGGGATTCAGAGAGAAACAAGACACATCCCAGTACTTTCTAAACTTGCAGCCCAATGAGGGTGAGTGGACAAGTACATGAACAACTAAAGGGAGAAGGTGAGTAGTGCTCTAGAAGGGAGGGCTCTGGACAGTAAGACACAGAATGAAAAGACCTGAAAGTGCCTTTAAGAGAAGGTGCCTATGCGGTGAGGAACAGATGGAAGATTGGAGATGGACACATGTGTTGAAGGAGACAGCAATTTGAAGCGAGAACGCCAAAGGCTGGGGTATGGTGTGCAGGGGAAGCCAGAAGGTGAAAGTGCCGAGGAAGACCTGAAAGGAAACTATTCAAAGGTAGAATATGAAGTAATTGCTCAGAGGATGGGGTAACCTTTCAGGGTAGCCAGAATCCTTCCAAGGAGGGCAAGAAGACTTCCTGGATGGCGGATATTTCCCATAGGCGACTCTTGGGAAAATGAGGATGGGCAGCAGTTCGGAGGCACACCCGGAAGCCTCTTTCAGGGGGTTTTCTGTGGGGGAAAGGGAAATCCTCTCACAGGACAATCATTCTCAAACTTGAGCATGCAGCAGAATCACCAGGAGGGTTCCTGAAAACATTGCTGGGTCCTACGTTCAAGTTTTCTGATTCTGTAGGTCTGGGCTGGACCCGAGAATGTGCGTTTCTAACCAGTTCCCAAGTGATATCGGTGCTGCTGGTCCAAGAACCACACTTTTAGAACCACTGCTATAGGGAAAGGGATTTTTTTTTAATGTTTATTTTGGGGGAGGGGGGGGGAGAGAGAGAGAGAGAGAGAGAGAGAGAGAGAGAGAGAGAGAGAGGGAGGAAGTACAAGTAGGGGAGGGGCAGAGAGAGAGGGAAAGAGAGACTTCCAAGCAAGCTCTGTGCTGTCAGCGTGGAGCCCGATGTGGGGCTTATCTCACAAACAGAGGATCATGACCTGAGCCGATATCAAGAGTCGGAGGCTTAAGTGACTAAGCCACCCCGACGCCCCAAGGGGAAGGGATTCTTTAGCGAGGAGGCCCTCAAAGGGGAAAAGGAAGGAGAAGGCTGCTGAAAGGAAAATGGGACGAGTCCTCAGGAAGTCTCTAAGGAGGGTGTTAAGGGTCGCTCAGTCTCCAAAAGGAGGAGTCTGTGAGGAGGAAACCTAAGAAAAAAGGTCTCTGAAGGTTGGGATTTCAAGACCTGAGGCTGTCTTTGAGGATCTTTTTATTAAAAGGAGACATGGAGGCTCCTGGAGGGGAGAGGACTGGAGGATGTTGGCGGCCTCTGAGGAGACAAGGAGGCTCAGATCTGAGAGGGACCTCTAAGTTGATTTCAGAGGAAAGAGAACGGAGGAGACGAGAGGGTGCAAACAGGGATTCTAAAAATGGTAAATCGGATAGGGTCCTGAATGGGGATGCCACAGAAGGAAAATGAAGGGATGTTCCAAAGAAGTCTGAAGAAAGTGCTGGGGATAAGGTTGCTAATACAGGGCAATTTCGACGAAAGTTCTCTAAAGGGCGTCTGCGGGAGGTGTGGCTTTCTCAGAGAGATCTTGGATGTACTGGAGCACGATGACAGGGGTCTTTTCAGGAACTCCTCAGAGAACTCAGATGAGGAGAAACCTCTGAGTAAAGTCTTCGAAAGGGTATAATATGGGAAAGGTGGGTCTTCTGAGTGGAATGGGCGACTGTCAGGGCAGAGAGCTTTTCAGAAAGAATTCTGGGAGTTTCTAAGAGCAGGAGCTCAGTTATTTTGAGGGAAGACTGAACGGGGAGGGGGGTTCTAAAGGACCTGAGAGAACCTGTGAGGAAGAGTTCAGGGAGGGAAATCTCTAGGAAAAGTGTCTTAGTATAAGGCAGGGGGTCTTGGAGCAGTGATTCAAGGGCTTCTGAGGGGGGGTGCTAGAAGGGTCTCTGGGAGGGATTTCAAGGGCTTATCTCAATAGGAGGGCTTGAGGGGCTGCTGAGGTCTCTGAGAAGATGTGAGGAGATCTTGAAAAACTGCATCTCACAGAGGTCATGAAGAGGGTCTTAAGGTTTAAGGGGTTCAAGGAGGTCGGGGGGGGGATTTTTAAGGGTTCTCTAAGGAGGATTCTAGAGAATATCAGAAACTACAAGGGACTTTTTGAGAATCCTGAAGACATCTCTGCAACATGTGGTGTAGTTTACTGGGAAAGATTTGGGATACATAAAAGCGGTTGTGGAAAAGGCTTTTGGAACATGGGATCGAAATTCTCCACAGAGATTTCAGTGAACCTCTGGAGGAGATATTTGGGATAAGTGAGGGAGGTCTGCGGGGAAGATTCGTAGGGTATGTGAGGGTGATCTCTAGGGCATTTCGGGGTGGTGAGACTTGGGGGAACAGAGGTCTTTGGGAGAAACCCTTGGGATCTGTGGAAGGATCCCAAGGGACGACTCCATAAAGGGGGGGAGTGTGTCTGAGAGATGGCTGGGGTGTGTGCGTGCGTGTGTGTGTGTGTGTCGGGGGAGTCATCTGGGTGACTTTTGGGGACCTGAGGACATCTCAGGGAGTCTCTGAGGAAGTCTTTCGGGGTACACTGGGGACATTCCAAAGGACATGGTGGCGGGGAGGGGGCTCAGAGATTTGGGGGGCCACGACAGGAACGTCTCCCAGGCGATTTCTGGTACGGAGATAGGTAGGAGGGAAAATTCTCGGGGACGTGTGACAAGGAAGTCCGGGCAGATTGTGGGGATATGCGAAGTAGGTGTCTGGGGGAGATTTCTGGAATGTGCGGGGTCTGCAGGGGCTCTCCGGGAGACTGCAGGAGATTTTTAGGGCTTACGAGGGAGGCTCGGGGAGGAGATATGACACACATTGTTGGAATAGACGAGGAGTGGCCTCCGGGGAATATTTCTGGACGGAGGAGGAGGATGGGGGATCTGGGGCCAGAGGAGGGGTTCGCTGAGGAAGATTTCCAAGACCTACGCCGGTGTGTGGACAGGACTGTGGGGAGGTAAGGGGGGGGGGTGTCTCTCGGAAAGATTCCGGGCCGGAGGAGGGGTGCGGGTTTCCAGGGGGCTCGGGGGCAGGTTTCGGGGCGCCGTGGGAACGCCCTCCTGGGAGGTGTCCGAGGCAGACCTGCGGGGGGTGGGGGTCGCGGGGAAGGTCCCCTGGCCCGGCCCCTCGCGGTCCCCAGGGTGTGAGGAGGGTTTCGGAGGGAAGCGTCCCAAGCGGCCCCGGCGGGCGACTCGAGAGTCGGGGCTGGGGGATTCTCTCGAGGGCCGGGACCCCCGAGGCCCGCGCTCGCCGCCGCCCCGCGGCTCGGGGTCCCTGAGGGGGCGGGGCCGCCCGCGCGGCCTGGGGCGCCCTGAGGTGAGCCCGGCGCGCCCCGACCCGCCGCCGCCCCGCCGCCGCCCGGCCCTGCCCGCGACTCACCGCCTCGGCCTCAGCCGCCGCTGCCGCCGTTCGGGCCTCGTCGGGCCCCCGCCGCCGCCGTCGCCCCCTCTCCGGCCCGCGAGCTCCCCTCCCTCCTCCCGCACCGACCACCGCCGCCGCCGCCGCCGCCGCCGTCGCGCTGCGTCACCGCGCCGTGCGTCACCGCCCCTGGCCCCGCCCCGCCGGGGCCGCCGCGCGCCGGCATTAGCTCACGCCGCGGTGACGAGCGGCGCGCCCGCCAACGGGCGGCGAGGGCAGCCCGAAGGGCGGGAGGTGTGCGCGGAGAAAGGCGGGGTCCCGGCGGAGAGGGGAGCGCCGGGGGTTGAGCGAGGCCCAAGAGGCCCGCCCCCTGCGCGGTGGGATTGGCTGGCCGCGGGGCTGACGGGCAGGCGGCCCCGCCGGGGCCTCGGGGCCGGCGGGCGGGGAGGGGGCGGGGCGCGCGCGGCGTTGCCACGGGCAACGGGCGCGGCGGAGCCGGGGATTGGGCCT
Source organism: Prionailurus viverrinus (assembly GCF_022837055.1). NCBI lineage: Eukaryota > Metazoa > Chordata > Mammalia > Carnivora > Felidae > Prionailurus > Prionailurus viverrinus. The sequence continues at coordinate 48,010,379 of NC_062575.1, read as the reverse complement.
CCCGGCCCGCAGGGGGCAGTCTCGCGCGCGTCTCCCTCAGCAGCCGCTAGCTAAGTCACAATTCCTGAACCTGGTGATCGGGCGCGCCTCCCTGCCGCTCTTGCACGCCCGGCTTGAGGCCTGGGCCCAGCTGGGCCGAGCCGCCAGGTTACGAGTTGGCGCTCAGATTTCTGGAGTCTCAGCTTTTACCACCGCAGCCCTCTCTGAGCCTGTTGCTTCGTCTTTCAATTGGGACTAGGATTGAAAGAGACGATGCGTAGAAAGCGCTTGGCACAATGGAGGCCGTCAACAAATGGGAGTTGTTGCTTTGACTATTGTAATCTGTTCATTCCACAAACTTTCCTGGATCTGGTGACTAAGCGGAGCGGGGGCCCTCACCCAGAAGGTGACAGAGAAATGGCTTGTTAGAGGAACTCAAAGAAAATGCGGTCGGGGTGGATGGAGTGTAGAGCTCCAGGCAAGGAGCGGTGGGAAATGAGCTGTGGCCAGGTGTTTGGCCGCTTGAGGGAGTTTGTCTTGAGGACACTAGGGAGCCATGGAAGGGCTTCAAGCCAGGGAGAGTCATGGTGAGTTGCGGGTTTGGAAAGATGGCTCTGGCTTTCATATGGAGCATGGATTGGAGGAAGTATAAAACTGGGGGCCTTCAGTCCAGGGAGGCCGTCGGGGTGGGACTGAGGCGTTTGCACCAGGGGGGACTTTGGGAAAGGGAGGGGGTGTGGACGTGGGGGGTGGGGGGACGCCCAGGAGGCCGAGTGAACCTGCCCTGGGACTGGCTGGCTGAAGATGGGGAGAGAGGGTGAAATCCAAGAAAAGGTCCCTGGCTGGGGCATTGGGGGTTGGTGGTGCCTCCCAGAACAGGTCTGGAAGATTCTGAGCCCAGTGCGGGCCACCCAGCAGCAGGGGCCAGGAGGCTGCATAGCCCTGGGTCTGGAGCTTAAGAGAGAAATTGGGGCTGGGGACCAAGATTTGAGGATCACCAGAGGTGGTGACTGAAGTTGTGGGTGTTAGCGATCTAGCCTGGAGAGGCTTTGAGGGTGAATGGAGGCAAGGACCCAACAGAACCCTGACAGAAGGGGACAACCTAAGGTTTAAGCAAAGGAATCGAGAGTCTCGAAGATTGGAAAGGAGCAGCCAGACAGAAAGGCAGGCGTGAGAAAAGGTCATTTCATGCCAGGGTGGGGGATATCACAAACCCCATCCACTACCCTTACATTTAAGCAAAAACTTTCACACCCTATAGAGTAGTTGTGCTTGAAAGACACACAAAGACTCATTTATTCATCCAACAATACTTAGGTACCTAATATGTATGTGTCAGGTGCTGTTCAAGGTTCTAGAAATTCAACAGTGGAACAAAGCACACAAATATCTCCGCCCGACGCTTATGTTCTGGTTGAGGGGACACAAACAATAAATAAATAAATACAATGTGACTCAGTGATAGTACTATGGAGTAAAATAAAGCAAGCCGAGGGGATGGAGTGATGAGTTCAGCACTATTTTAGATGGGGAAAGACTTCTTGGATCAGGTGAGATTTGAACAGGTATCTGAAGAAATGAAGGGGTTCGGGCACCCAGGTGGCTCAGTTGGTTAAGTGTCTGACTTTTTTTTTTTTTTAATGTTTGTTTATTTTTGAGAGAGAGAGACACGGCGGAGCAGGGGAGGAGCAGAGAGAGAGGGAGACACAGAATCTGAAGCAGGCTCCGGGCTCTGAGCTGTCAGCACAGAGCCCGATGTGGGGCTCAAACCCATGAACCGTGAGATCATGACCTGAGCCGAAGTCGGATGCTTAACCGACTGAGCCACCCAGGCACCCCAGCATCTGACTCTTGATTCTGGCATGGGTCATGATCTCACGGTTCATGGGTTTGAGCCCCGCATTGGGCTCTGCACTGACAGTGTAGAGCCTTCTTGGGATTCTCTCTCTGCCCCTCCCCTAATATCTCTCTCTCTTTCTCAAAAATAAATAAGTAAACATTAAAAAAAAAAAAAGGAAATGAAAGGATAAACCATAAGGGGAAGAGGGTTCCAGGGAGAAGGAACAGCAAATGCAAACAGCAACAGTGGCAGGATTATTTGCAGAACCACAAAGAGGCTAACGTGGCTGGAGTGGGGTGAGCAAAGAGGACGGTAATAGAAGACAAGGTCCAAGCGGTAATTGAAGAGGGGTGGTGGCAGATAAAGGCCACCGTAAGGACTTTAGCTTTTACCCAAATAATATGGAACCATAGGGGGATTTTGACAGAGGAAGTATGTTATGCCTTGGGTTTTATTAGGATCCCTCTAGCAGTCCTAGAGAGTACTCTAGAAGAGTAGACTGTGTGAGGGGAAACAGGGGGACAGTGAGGAGGCTGCTGGGAGAGTGAGGACAGGGAGGAGGCTGCTGGGCAGGACCAGAGTACAGGCCATGGTGGTGGTGGGGAGGGTGGGAAGTGGGCAGGTTCTGGTTACATTTTGAATTTCAGAACCAGGAAGTTCTGATGTATGCTGAGCTGGGTTAAAGATGACTGAGATCCATGGGGCGCCTGGGTGGCTCAGTCAGTTGGGCGGCCGACTACAGCTCAGGTCATGATCTCGCGGTCTGTGACTTCGAGCCCCGCATCGGGCTCTGTGCTGACAGCTCAGAGCCTGGAGCCTACTTCCGATTCTGTGTCTCCCTCTCTCTCTGCCCCTTCCCTGCTTGCTCTCTCTCTCTCTCTCTCTCTCTCTCTCTCCCAAATAATAAACATTAAAAAAAATTTAAAGATGACTGAGATCCAGGTGGACACATCCGCTGGGCAGCTGCATGTAGGAGTCTAGAGTTCAGGGGGAGGCCCAGGCTGGAGAAATACTGAGGGCGTCCCCTTTGAAAGCTGAGAAACTGGATGAGATCAGGAGGCGAGGAAGGTAAATGGAAAAGAGAAAGGGACAAAGGACTGAGCCCCTAGAGCACCCCACTGTCAAAAGGAAGAATCAGCAAGAGAAGCCAAGAAGGACCAGCTAGAGGACTCGGAGGAAAACCAGGCCAGGGTGTTGTTCTGAAAGCCAAGTGAAGAAAGTGTATCAGGGCACAGGGAGTGATGGACGGTGTCACACGCAGCCGACAGCACATGACAGATGAAGACTGAGAATTGACCATTAGGTCATTGGTGGCCCTGACAAGGGTATGTCAGGGAATGGGGACAGGAGTGACAACCTGCTGGGAGAGAGTTGAAGAGAAAATTGGGAGGAGAGACTGCAGGCAGTGCGCGTAGACGATTCCTTCTAGAAGTTTTGCTAAAAGGGAAGGAAATGAATGGGCAGTGGCTGGGTGGAAGATAGGATTGTTAGTGTTTAAAAAGGAAGACATAACCCCACGTGGAGGCCGAGAGGAAAGATCCAGTGGGGGTGGGAACATTGGTGATGCAGAGAGAGGGAGGACAGCCACAGTGAGACCGTAAGCAGATGGGACAGGGTGGGAACCAGTGCCCATGGAGGGGCTTGAGGAAAGCTTGTTCACTACACTTGTCCATGGGGCCAGCACAGCGGGCCAGCCAATGTGGAGCTGGGACCTGTGAAGATTCTTTTTTTTAATGATTATTTATTTTTGAGAGAGGCAGCAAGTGGAGGGAGAGGACAGAGAGAGAGAGAATCTCAAGCAGGGTAAGCGCTGTCAACACAGAGCCTGATGCGGGGCTCGAACCCGTGAACTGAGAAATCATGACCTGAGATGAAACCAAGAGTCCGGCGCTTAACCGACTGAACCCCCCCCCCCCCCCCGCCAGGTGCCCCTATGAAGAGTCTCTTTGGTTTGCTTATATTTTCTCACTGAAATACATGGAATTTTCCCATACATTACATTCCCCTTTATTTCTCCTTTGTATGACAGGACATTATATTGATTCGGGGGGGGGGGGAGGAATTTATGTACATAAGTAGGTTACATTATCCAGGAATTTCATTTCAGAGTGGGAAAGGGGCAACACAAAATGCACTTAATAAAAAAGGGGGTACCAGTCTGACAGAATTGAACACCCCTGTTGTAGGGCCGATTATTAGGCCCCTGAGGTTGAATGGCAGGCAAAAAATTCACCATTACCTGGGCTCTGTGGAGCCTCCATTTCCCCATCAGCACAACAAATGACAGTTTGATTAGCAAACATCCCTAAGTTCCCCCTTTTCTGCTCCAGAATTAAAATATTCCAGATGGAGAGATCCAGGAAAGCTTCCTGGAGGAGGGGAGGAGTTAAAGAGCTCATTGAGTATGTACTGAGTATTGAGTATGTCCACCATACCAGGAGGTATGTGAAGCTATTTTATCCTCACAAGAATCCTGAACCAGAGGGGCGAAGTTATTTAGCTAGGATCACACAGCAAGGCAGCATTCGAACCCAGGTCTAGGTGATTGCAAAGCCTGGGAGGTCCTGGCAGATGAGGGGAAGGAAGGAAGGGGAGGGGCCTTCTGAGACAGTTGTCCCAGAATGGGCATAAACAGGATGTGGTGGTGGATGAAACCTTTCCCCTGCCCCACACCCCGCCCCCTGAAGCCTTGGTCCCCACCCCTAGAAGACAGCGGAACTGAGAAAAGAAGAGGCCTGTGGACAGAAAAGTCATGGTCAGGGGGCCAGGGGTTGTATGGGAAGGGCTGGGGGCTGGGAGAGTGCCTGGGTGAAGGTCAGGCTGTGGGATAGAGGTCAGGGGCTAGGAGGGTGACCCCTGTGGCAAAGGGCCTGGCTGGGGGGAGGAGAGATGCCGTTTCCGGGTTTAGCCCCAGGCAGGCAGATCCTTGGGTCCCCTTGACCGTTCCCCAAGTGTGCCTGCTGAGAGGGCTGGAGTCCAGCCTCTACTCTGCACCCCAAGGGTGTGTGCATGGTAAGGGACAGTGTCTGCCCTAAGGAAAGGGCACTTTTTCCTAATGTTCACAGAAGCATCCTATGAGCCGCCAGGGCCCTCCTCTTTACGAGTGGAGAAACTGAGGTTTGGGGAAGGGGGCAGGGGCTGGGTCCAGGTCAGCTCAGCTATTCTTGGGCTTCCCTGGCAGTCTGATTCCCTGGTGGTGTGCGAGGTGGACCCAGAGCTAAAGGAAAAGCTGAGGCAATTTCGCTTCCGAAAGGAGACGGACAACGCAGCCATAATAAGTGAGTGTCATCTTCTCCCCTGGAAGGATGGGTGAAGGGGTGGGGACAAACAAGGAAGTCTGCGCCAGTGTCACGGGCGGGCGGATGGAAGGGGCGTCTAACCCCTGTGTGCCATCCCTCCCCAGTGAAGGTGGACAAAGACCGACAGATGGTGGTGCTGGAGGAAGAATTTCAGGTGAGGGGCTGGGAGGGATGGGACCCCCCCCCCCCCCAGAAGTGCAGGGTGGGACTGGGAGAGCCAGGGGGCTGGAACTGATGCTCAGAGCTTGACACTGGGGGCCAGAAAGGCCTGGGGGTCAAGTTCCGGCTCAGTTGTGACTCGAGGCAAGAGATTTCACCTGCATGGGTCTGTTTCCTCATCTGTGAAATGGGGATACCGGGACCTCTCTCTCAGGGTTGTCTATGGATTCAATGATTTAATCCTTGTAGTAGGTTTAGAAGAAGGCCTGGCTCAGTGAAATGATGATGATGACGGTGACGATATTTTATTGGCACTTAAATGAGAGTTTCCAGAGAAGTAAAAAAAAAAAACGAGCGGAAATCCTGTAAAAGGGTAGAGCCCACCCTTTCTTTCCTCGCTGTCTTTATCAGTAACATGGGGATGATAAGAAAGCTTACTTCATAGTATCGTGGTAAGAATTTGGGGGAGGGTGGCCCACGGAGGCTGACGCTGGGGCTGATCGACGGGAGGGGGAATTGGCCAGGAGCTGGGCTCTCTCAGGTCCTCTGAAAGGCAGTGCAGCAAATGGTTACGATTTGAACCCAGGTTCAAATCTGAATCCTGCTGCTCGCTATCTGCAACCTTGAACAGGTGTCGTAACAACTCTGGGCCTCAGTTTGCTTACCTGTAAAGTGGGAGGTAATAACAGAACCTACCCCACAGCCTTGTGGGAAAGGTCAATGAGTTGATCTATGTGTGTTTCTTAGACCAGTGTCTTGGCAAGTGCTTGGAAGTGCTTCTTTAATGTCAGTCTTTTCTCCCCCCCCCTCAGAACATTTCTCCAGAGGAACTAAAAACAGAGCTGCCAGAGAGACAGCCGAGGTATTGTGGGGGAAGGAAGGGGAGGGTCAGGCCAGGGGGAGAGGGGTGATGATGAAGGAACAGACATAGGGGCCCCTTGGATTCCTGCCTTAATCACGGGCTCTGATCCGTGTTTGAGGCCACGAATTCACACCCCAGGACCTTTTGTTTATTGCAGAGTTTTATACTGACAGTCACGTGACATTAGAGCTGGATTATTTTTTCCTTTGGGTACAAACTTTGTTAGATTTCGGTCTCCTTATTGCATTTCATTAAACAAAAAATGAAAAAAAAATTTCCTTTTTCAACGCACGAGAATATTTGGGGCGGCAGAGGAGTTATTTGACCTTTAACGATTGGAGGGAATCCTGTGCGAAGCCACACAAGGCTGGTGCTTTTTGTATGGAAGAGCTCTTTGACCCTTCTATGAAATCTAGTCTGTTTAGAGTTTTCATCTCCACTGGGGTGAATTTTGGGTGCCCCGGGATTGCAACCCTCAATCTCAGGCTCTAGATCTCAGCCAGATCAGCTCCCTAGGTATCTGACAAGTATAGTCACATTGGGCCTCATCGACAGAAGGGAAGCCTCAAACACAGGGCTTTTTTTTTTTTTTTTTTAAGTTTATTTACTTTGAGAGAGAGAGAGAGAGCAAGAGTAGACAAGGGACAGAGAGAAAGGGGGAGAGAGAGAATCCCAAGCAGGCTCCACACTGTCAATGCAGAGCTCGATGTGGGGCTCGGACTCACAAACTGTGAGATCATGACTTGAGCCAAGATCAAGAGTTGGATGCTTAACTGACTGAGCCACCTAGGTGCCCCTCGAACACAGGGCTTAATGCTCTGCGGCTGCCTGCCATCTGGAAATTTTTTATGGTTTTATCTTTGAATTTGTGTTTTGTGTAAGGGTCTGATAGGACAATGGAGCATGTGCTGGGGGCTCGGAGCCTCCTCCGGCTCATACATGGTCCCTCCTCCGGCTCATACATGGTCCCTCCTCCAGCCCTGGACAGCTTCTCCCCTGCTCACTGCCACCCAGTGAGTGCTGCTGCCCTCTGCCCCAGTCAGGGGCCTGAGTGCACATGTCGGGGGAGGGTCAGAGTCAGGGTCAAGGTTGGCACACACCCCCTGCATGACAAGTTCCAGGGTTTGTCTGCAAGCATCTGTACTTCCCCTGCGTGTGTGCTCATGCCCAAGAGAGCCTGACTTTACGTAGCAAACGTGAAAAGACTGTAATCACGGGGCACCCAGGTGGCTCAGTCTGTTAAGCATCCAACTCCAGATCAGGTCATGATCTCCCAGTTTGTGGGTTCGAGTCCCTCATCGGGCTCTGGGCTGACAGCTCAGAGCCTGGAGCCTGCTTCGGATCCTGTGTCTCCTTGTCTCTCTGCCCCTCTCCCATTCACACATGCTTTCTCTCTCTCAAAAAAAGTAAACTTAAAAAAACCAGAAAGACCACAGTCAGTCTGGAGACAGACTGCAGAAGAAGAGCAGCCTTTCTCCTGCCTTTGGAACAACAGGCCCCATGTGTTCATTTTGCGCTGGGCTTGGCAAGTTATGTGGCTGGCCCTAGTCTCAGGCCAGAGATCTAGAGCTCTGGACAGTACTGCATAGTGCTTGAGCCCTTACACCCCGGCACTGAATTTCCTGGGCTCAAATCTTTCCTCTGTCCACAGAACCTCGGGTAAGTGACCTTACCTCTCTGGGCCTCAGTTTTCCCATCTGTAGTATGGGGATAATAATAGCACTTATGTCATCGGTTATTGTGAATCGAACAAGCACCTCCTATTTGATTTTCATTTTGCATTTGAGGCCAGTGTCCTGGGTCTCATCTGTTAACCCTAGGCTGTCAGACTCAGGCAAGATTTCAAGACTGTGGGCTCCGGCAATGGGCCCTGGACCTGGGCGCCAGGCCGAAGTATTGAATTTGAATCCCCTTTCACTGGTGTAGGTTCGTGGTTTACAGCTACAAGTATGTGCACGAGGACGGCCGAGTGTCCTACCCCTTGTGTTTCATCTTCTCCAGCCCCGTGGGTGAGACACAGCTGACACCTGTCCTGATAAGGGGGGGTCTTAGATGCTGTGTGTGCGGCATGTGAGAGCGTGTATGTGGGTGCAGGTACGTGTGAGCGGGCACTGTGTGAATGTGTGTATACGTGACTTGGTGAGTACGGGAGCGTGTGGTGCATGTGGTGTGTGCATGTGTGTGGTGTGTGGGTGTTGGGAGGGCAGCGGGGTGGGGGTGGGGGCTCAGATTCTTTAAGAACCCACCCATCCTCCTCAGTCCCAAGGTGTATAAGCAAGTTAGCCTCTTCCTTTTCCTTAGAAGCCCTGTCTGGCCTCTAAACCATCTCCAGGAACCCTCGGAATAGCAAGCCCCCAAACAAGTCCCAAAACTCTGAGTAGAGCTTCAAGAGACCACCTTGGAACAGCTCCCAAGACCCTTAGAAAAACTTCAGGGCCTGTATGACGTTGCTAGGGCCTTAGTGATAACCGGGGTCCCCCAGTTATGCTCCCTTCTCCTTTTTCCCATGCAGGCTGCAAGCCTGAACAACAAATGATGTATGCGGGGAGTAAAAACAGATTGGTGCAGACGGCGGAGCTCACGAAGGTCTGGGCCTGGGGCTGGGGCTCCCCAGTGTTAGGGAGGAGGAGGGGGAGGGTCTGGGCTTCCAGGTCTGAGGGAGGATGGGCTGAGGGTCCGCGACTCCAATTCTGAGGGAGGAAGGGGCCGGCGTGCTCGCCCTCTGAGTTCCTGATTGGATCTCAACGCTGAGACCTCTCCCCGCCCAGGTGTTTGAAATCCGCACCACTGAAGACCTCACCGAGGCCTGGCTCCAGGAGAAGTTGTCTTTCTTTCGTTGACCTCTGGGTTGGGGAACTGAAATCCTCATGTCTGAATTCCTGAAGAGACTGGGAACTCGGACCCCTAAGGACCTGACCATCCGAAACCCTAAAGAAATTAAAATGCAAGAACTCCTCAGCGGGAGGAGTTTAATTTAAAGAAATTAAAATGCAAGAGATCCTCAGCTCTCCGTTTGTTTCTCATTGTGGGCCCTAGCCCACAGTCCCTGCAGTACCGGCCTTGGGCCAGCAGAGGGCAGGCAGACCAAGTGGATGGCCGTGAGTCCCAGGAGGAAAAGAGGATACCGATTTCTCAGAAAGGGAGGGGCCTGTAGGTTTTTCTAGGGTGTGTGAGTGGGTGGGAGGATGGAAGGGGGGGCTAGGTTTCCTGGAGGAATGGGAAAATATCTGAATCCAGGAGGGGCCACTCCCAAGGGGAATAAGGACACCTGGATTCCTGAGAGGAAAAACGAGGCCGAGTGCCCATTTTCCCTCCTCCCACTTGCCCACCCCCGGCTCTAGGGGCATCAGACATTAGCCTGCACTGAATGCTACTTTCCTCAGTGAGCCCCAGGCAGGAAGAATTTAAAGGCAGAAAAGTTGTTAAAGGATCAAATGTAATTGCTTCAAGGGAGTTGCCGGGGTGAGTGGTTTGTGTGCTTAGGTAGGCCTGGGGGGCCCCAGACTGGGATAGGGGAGAGGATCCTGGACTCTCAGTGGACCCCTGAGGGGTATGAGGTTGAAGGGCAGGAAAGGGACACCCTACCCGCCCCAGTCTGGAGAGTTTTCTTTCTTCTGGCATCTCTGAGGCTTTGACTCTCTCAGGCTCTCTTTGTCCCTGAGGGACATTTATTGAGCACCCACGGTGTACCAGGGTCCGAGAGTTCTGAGATGGGCAGGTCTTCACAGAGATAAATCACCCTTTCTTTCTCTTTGCTTCTCCTCCTGGTCTCTGTTCCTCCCTCTGTCCCCAGATCCAGGGACCTGGGAGCTACCTCCCCAACCCCCCCCCCCCCTTCCAGGTTCCCTGTTGAGAGGTGTTCGTTGCCATGGAAACAGTGACACAATGACCTTGGGTTTGGGCAGCCCCTCCCCCAGCCCTGTCATTCCTGGGGGAGGGTCCACAAGCCCAGCTCCAAGCCCTCCCCAGCCCTCCCAGCCAGAGCACACCATCCCCCTCATCACTCCGCTCAACTCAACACTTGCCCCCCTTGTTTCCAGACTGGACCAGCCCTTTGCAAAGATAAGTCGCCCCCCTCTCTCCGCCCCCTGCCAGCATTTGGGGGAGGGGCGGATTTGAGCTCCTCTCTGACACCAGTCCTGGTGCCCTCCCCACCCCATCTCTGGCCAGGCACGTCTCTACTTCTCCCTCTGATCATAGCCTCAGTCTCTGATGGCTAGAGATGGAAGAAGAGGGCTGGGGATAGGAGGGGCCGTTCAATTAAGAGGCCAAGCAACTGCCCTCCTGCAGAGGTCTGAGAGGCAAAAGAACTTGTCCAAGGTCATGCACTTACGTGATCAAATTAATAACAGTTAACGCTCTGATTGAGGGCTTCCTATGTGCCAGGTACTTGCATAAGCACTTTATAGGTATTAACTCATTTAATCCTTACAATACCCTATGAAGATGGCATCCTTATTATCCCCAATTTACAGATGAGTAAACTGAGGCAAAAATTTTGGCAAAGCCAAAGGTAATTGCCTGAAGTCCCACTGGTAGTGGTTTGTACAGTTAAAACTTCCAACTCAAGGCTATCTGGTGGTCAATGGCCACTCCCTTTCTCAGGCAGGGGGTTTAGGGAATCAGCTCTTCCTCCTTCCCACGTAGTTGAACTTCTGTCGGCATCCAGGCTCATGATTGCAAACAATCCAATCAGAAAGAAGCATGTACGAGGAATTGCCCAATCAGGAGCAGGGAGTTTGGAAAGCAAGGACCAATCAGAGAGGGTGGCTCTAGGGACTGCCCAATGCAGAGTAGGTTTGGCTAGAGGGATTGTGGGGGAACCAATCAGAGAGGCCATAACAGAATACACTATCCAATGGAGAGTCAGCACAATGGGGCGTGGCTCTAGCTTTGGGGCCACTCCTTCAAGGGGCCCCCAAACAAACTAGGGACCACCTTCTCTCCACCAACCTTCTCCTGGGTTTCCGCAGATCCAGGCTCCGTAATTTTTAAATCCAGGCTGTAGGTTTTCCCTGGGGGCACTTCTCCTTGCTAACCTTCAAGGAAAGTAGGGCTTATGTTGGAGAGGAAGAAACGGGATTTAGGGCAGAACTGAGAATGGCAAAAGGACTTGGCAAAAGGGACCAGTGCCCGGCCTGAAAGCTAGATGCTTTTGGGGTGGAGTTTAAGGTGCAGGGGGGAGTGCAGGGGCTAAGTGTGGGGGGATTGGTGGGTGGACCTAGGCTTGAGGGGCAAACTTAGGTCAGAAAGGGCTGGGGAGTTTTGCTTTGGGCGGAGTCTTGGAGACCGGGTGGACCTAGGCTTGGGGGCGGGGCCGAACTGTGGAAGTGTGAGAATGGTTTTGGGTGTCAGAAAATCTGGGTCAGGAATCAACGCAGAGGGAAACTTCTACCTGTTGCCCTCTTTTCAGGCCAATTCACATTCCCTGACCTTAGGGGACATTCTCTACCCGCCCCCACTCCCCCCCCCCCCCCCCCCCCCGTATCCCCCTTCCCTTCCAGTGACCCCAGGCTGGGGCATTATGTTTATTGCTGAGTGTGGCCCCTGCAGTGAGTCTGGAGTGGGCCCGGCTCCCAGGCCTTCTCCTAAGAGCCATTCAAGAACACGTCTTTACTGAGCACCTCCTGGGTGCCGTTCATTGTTGTGGACACCAGAGAAAAGTGGTGCCCATGCCACTCCCCTCAGGAGGCTTATAGATCAATGACTAGACAATAGGCAATAAACAGATAAGTACACAGTAAAGAGGCGAAGAAGCAAACACGATGATTAACAAGCATAAGTGCCATGTAGGAAATAAAATGAGGTGATGTGATAGATAGAAATAGTGGGACCTGTTGGGACTATGCTTTTGCTGCCTCCTTAGTCTCTAGGAGAGCCCTCTGGCTCACCTCCCAACATTTATTATGAAAGATTTCAAACAGGCAGCAGAGTTGAAAATAATTTTACAGTGAACACCCATATACCCACCACCTAAATTCTACCATTAATGTTTTATCTTACTTGCTTTATCATAAACCCATCCATCAACCCTTCCGTCAATCCATCTTATTTTTTATGTATTTCAGAGTAACCTGCAGACATGAGGACAATTGGTAGGGGTGCAGGTGTGAACTGGGGCTGGGAAAGGAAGGCCTCTCTGAAGCGATTGCATTTGAGTTAAGACTTGGATGAAAAGGAGGAATCACAACAGTGGGGAAAGAGTGCAAAGACCCCAGGAGCTGTGAGGAACTGATATATTGGAGAAGTAGAAAGATCATGGTTGGTTGGGACAGGGAAACCAGAGCTCTGGGAAGAGGTCAAGAGGTGGGCGGGGCCAGAGTTTCAGTCTGTGGGGTGGGGGTGGGGCTCTCTGCTTGGGCTCAGGCTCTTTGTTTCCCTACCTCTGAGGATCTCTGTCTCTCTAATTTTCATCTATCTTCTCATCCTGTCTTTTTCCCTCCTGTCCATCCCAGGTCCGCCCTCCCCTTCCTTTCCCTTATCTGTGTGACTTGAGGCAAGTTACCTAACCTCTCTGTGGTTTTATTTTCCTCATCTGTAAAATCAGGATGTGATGGGGCCTCCTCGTCTGGCTCCTGGAAGGATTAACTGAAGTCATGTTTGTGAAGCCCATAGAACCATTCCTGGTGCACAACAGTGCTGGACATGTGTCCACTTTTGCTGTTGTTACTATTCTCTCTCCGTGCTCCCAGCCCTGGACCTCCGTATCCCATCAGGGAGCACCAGGAACCAGGGTGGGAGGTGGCGGTGGTGATAGTGGTGGTGATGTTGGAATCTGAAGACTGAGGGAGGGGGATTGTGAGTGTCCTCCGGGGGGCGGGCATCTAATGGTTGTGAGTGGGGTCAAGGTTTACTAGAGGGGAGGCTCTGCAGAGGTGCCCTTGATCTGGGGGTGGGGGGCAGGCAGGCTTTGTGCCATGACGTGACTAGGAAGAATTTAGGGAAGGGGTTTGGCAGAGGACCTTGATACAGTAGGATCCAAAACTGGAAGGGGTTGAGCTGCCAGGGAGCCAGGGACTGCAATAAGGTGGATTTGGAGGGGAGGCCTTGATGGGTTTGGGGGTCTGGTGAGTATCTCAGAAAGAGGTGGAGAGTGGCCAGAGACACTCAGTGGGATTTGGGGGAGGGGCTAGGGGTCAGCTATTGAATAAGAGTTGGTCAAGAAAGGAATCTAACCAAGGAGGGAGTAAGGAATCCTGGTATCCATGGAAGTCACAGGGAAGGGGAAGGGTCTCCCGGGTCCAAAAGAGAGAATAGGAACAGGAAAGATGCAGGGAAATAATCTGGGGCAAATCAGGGGTTCTGGAAACCAAGGGGTGCCTTAGAGGGGAGCATGGTCTGGGATC